>NW_006399751.1:11619262-11650021 GCF_000299155.1 Elephantulus edwardii | reverse complement strand
TTGAATCCACCAACTGCACTGTTGGAGAAAGCTGGTCAATCTCCTCCCATGTCATTGTGTGATTTGTCATTTCTGAAAACCCATTTGAGGATCAGTTATGAGCCTATGAGCCTATTTTGAGTCAACAGCACATACTAATATATATATATATATATATACACACACACATACATACACACACACACACACATTTATATATCAAACAGGTAAGATCATCATAGTGGCTGAACAATGGTGGTCAAAAATAGCAATAATTGAGTGGTATAAGACTGGACAGGGTTTCAGTCTGTTGCTGTGAGGGAATACTACTTTCTTAATTACTGAGCAGTGCTATCACATAAATGTCACAAGTAGACGGCTTTAAAGGATAGGGTGACACAGTTTGATAGGTGGAGGGAAAGGTGGGTAAAGAAAAGGGAGAAGATCAGGTGTGAAAAACAATATATATGAAATTCGTAAGTAAATCCGTATAAAAGAAAATTGTATTTAAAAACAAAGTTATTCTATTACAATGTAGGAGGACAGAAATCTCAATCCAAGACATCAGCTCTGGGAAAGGCTTGCTTTCTGTGTTGGTTTGAAGGTTAAAAAGAAGGTCCTTGTCTCCTTTCAGCATCTGGAGGCCTGGCATTCTCTAGAGAGCTCCACAGGTCTTGGCATCTAGGAGGTTCCCAGCAAGGCACCTCGGTTCAAGAATGTGCACTGATCTTGCTTTTTCTCCATGATAGTAGCTAGCTCTTCTGCTTGATTCTCTCTTCAACTCTTGTATGGTAAAAGATAGGACAGGTCACATACCAGAGAAGGTCCCCTGACACTGGATCAAGGCTCTAAGTTGATTAAATAAGCAGGAGTCATATAAAGCTGATTCCTCACATCCTGGGAATCATTGCTTAACAGTCACATGACATCCTTATGTAGTTACCAAACCAACAACATCTTGGCCCAACCAAGCTGACACTGTTTTAGGGACACAATTAAGTCACGACAGACATCTAACAACAATTAGATAAATGTATATTCACATATACAGGTAAACATACAAACATGTTTTTAAGTTTTATGTTTAATGTAATTTTACTGTTTGAAAATGATTATGTTTTAGTTAAGGATTAGAGGAAGAGTCACCCACAAATTGTCATAAATTACACAACTCTGCTTGCTGAAACCTAAAAATATTTGAAGCATTTACTGATGAAACTTAGACTGAAGCCTTTGGTATAGCTGCCATTCTAACACAAACAAAAGAAAACTCTTCACTAATAACTAAGAGTGAATAATAAATAACTAATAACTCCTCATTAATAAACCAATAACTAACATCATAATATATGGAGGAAAGACTGCAGATGTCAAAAATGTCAATTTACTCAGATCCACAATAAACACTCATGAGAAGAACAGTCAAGAAATGAAATATTGCAATAGGGAAATCTGCAGTAAAGGCCTCTTTAAATTTGTACAATTTTTTCTTGAAATTCTTCTGTGTCAGCCAATTCTTTTTGGTACAGTGATTTTATATACTCCTTCCATCTTCTTTGAATACTTCCTGGATCATTCAATATTCTGCCCATAGCATCCTTAAGCATTGTAACTTGCAGCTTGAATTTATTATTTATAATTTATTAAAAATAATTATAATATTTTCTTAAAAAAAGCCAGAAGTGAAATAAGTTTGATCAAGAGTGGTTTTAATATTTCTTTATCTGTGAGCCTTTGAATGTGGGCAGAAGTGTAACACTGTGGCATTGAAGATGTGTGGATTTGTTATATGACCAAATAGCTTAACAGCTCTGAGTCTCAGTTTTAGTCCATGAAAATAGCAATGACCTACTTGATGAGTTATGAGGAGAATGCAATAAACTGAGGTATCAATGGGCTGGGGTGGAGGAGAAACAAAACAAAACAAACCCCACCAAAACCAATTTGGTGGGAAGGTGAGGGAAAATGGAAGAATTTGTTCTGGAAAACAATGTATTCAAATTTTATAAGTAAACTAGTATAATTAATTAAAAAACAACAACAGCAACAACAGCAAAACACCTGGGGGGGAGGGGAGAGAACTTCCAAAGAGTAAGCTGTCACTTTGAGAGCTAATGTAAATCTGACCCAAGCCATGGCATTTTCAATACCTCTTGTTGTTGCTGTTGTTTGACGCCGTCGAGTCGTAGACTACTCATAGCGACCCTATGAACGAACAGCACTGTTCGTACATAGAGTTTCCGGAGGCAAGCCATTTCGGAAGTGGATGCCGCTCCTGCTTCCAGGCTTGATTTAGTCGGGAAGCTCCAGCCAACACTGTCCACCATGGGTGCCCATTACCACGACTGGCACATCACTGTCACAGTCTTCAGCATCACAGCAACCACAAGTTACCTCTGTACAGCAATGCACAGACCAGTGCTATACCACCTAGAAGAATGTTTGACAGGAAGACAATTTGAACCTGGCCGAGGGCCACAGAGAAAAATCACCCACCTTCGGCTTGGTAGCATAGCTTCCTTTCCACTAGGCCAACATAGCTCTCTTGGTCATCGTCATTGTTATTGTTGTTTAATACTGTCGAGTTGTAGACGACTCGTAGTGACCCTATGAATGAACAGCCTGAGCACTGTTCATACATAGAGTTTCTGGAGGCAAGCCTCCTGGTTCAAACCCTAGGCCCAGGCTGGCTAGCCTCACTCCAGGGACAGAGCAAACCTGCACATCAAACACATTCCCAGAAAAGCAGTTGACTCCAAAAGCTTGCCACGATTCCTGCGCTCACACCACCATGCTCCTGCCTTCTGGCAAGGAGAACTTCCCAATACTTCTTATACATGTGAAATTTAGACAATGAATAAAACAAGATTGATGTCTTGTACTATGGTATTGGGGTGGAATGTTGACTATTTCATGGACTGCCAAGAAAACGAGCATGATCTGTCTTGGCATAAGCGCCACATATTATCAGACAGGATCAGGACCTAAAGAAGAGTATCATGCTGGGGGGTGGGGGGAACACAAAAAAGCAAAGACCCTTAATGAGATGAATTGACATGAAGACACAGTGACAGTGATAATGGCCTCAAGCCCAGTAGAGATTATGAAGCTTGGGAGAGATTAGGCAGCATTGCCTTCTGTTTACACACTGCATTCTGGGTAGCCCTGAGTCAGAGTCAAGTCAATAGCACCTAACAGCAACATTTTATGTCCAAAGTAGTTTTTCATGTCTAAAATAATCTTTCAACAGCTCTTAATAGATGACTAAACGGCTCTCTTAATTTAGACAGGAAGATAACAATTGAGAAAAACATGGTGATAAAATGCAGAGCAGTACGGGTAGCAGAATAGGTTTGAATATCATAGGTCAGTAGATCTGAAAGATACCTTAGCTCTTTCTTACCCAAATCCATTATTTTTAAGTGAAATTTCTGTGAGTCCAAAATGAACTCATCTTGCCTGTGGTGAAGCAGAAAGCTTGGGTACTTGCTTCTGTACAGATTACAGCCAACAGAATCATGCTGTTCTCAGTCCCACTCTAACACACGGACAATAGTATTGTGAACATGATTTCCTGGTTGACAAGAACACAGAAGCTCAAACAGAAAATCTACTTCCTCTGCCCCATGCGGTACCTGGCTTAGATTTCAAAGTTGCAAGTTTCTACTTGCTTTCTTTCATCTTCAGTTCTGATTCTCAGGACACCAGTCTAGGTCTGGGGATGGACTTCCCTTCTGCAAATTGGAATTTAACAACAATATAGAAACTAGAAGCCAATTTTTCTAGTCTCGAGTTAACTGCCACTACCACCTTCTAGATAATTTTTCCTTCCCTATATCACATCATTTGTGCCTGTTATTCAATATCTCTGGAAGATTGCCTTTCTAAAAAGCCATAATTATGTTGTATTATTATGTACCCCTGAGTCAGAGCTGACGTATTGCTGACTCTCCTACTGGTTTTCATATGCTAAAGGTGTACAGAGGTTATTCTTGGTTGCTGGGATGCTAAACACTGTGACACTGATGTGACACATACGATCATGGTTACCCATGGTGGACAGTGTTTGGTGGAGCTCCCCGATTAAAACAAGCTTGGAAGCAGGAGTGGCAACCATGTCTGAAATAGCTTGTCTCTAGAAACTCTATGAACTTGGAGAAACAATGAAAGTCATACAAGTGTTCAGGTCTTTCGTTCATAGGGTCGCTATGAGTCGTCTCTGACTTAACAACACTTAACAACGACAACAACATATACTGCACAGGGGCGACCTCCTCCCGTGCAATTGACTGCCTCTGAAAACCAGCTATTGGTTTCGACTCAAGGGCACACAACAACAAGCATCTTGCGCAGGAAGATTGCTCATTTTTTAAAACATAAAATTATACTTTGGACATCTATGCATTGGACTCCCCAGCAGGGAGGAGTACAAGGGGCCAACCAAGTAACATTTTGTCAGAAATAAACAACAGCAAAATGCCTTCATCCTGATTCTGAGGATTCTTTATATACTTTTTCAACAATTTGTTCATTTCTAGGATGTTGTTATTGTTATTAAGTACTGCCGAGTAGGAACCAACTCAAAGCTGACCCTCCAGTGAATCTTCAGAGGCAGTAAATCACGATGCAGGGACTGCCCGTCTTTCTCCCACATGGTGCCTGGTGGATTCAGACCAGTTGCCTTTGGTTGATAGAACAACTTCTTATAACCAGGGTACTAGCCCTTTCTATAAGTCAATGATATTTTGTATATTTTTTGATAGAAAAGAAATAGCATTTTTAAAATTGTATTTCTATCACCTACAGTGTGCAGGATTAAGTGCATGAGGAAAATTTAAAAACCATTAGCAATGAAACTTAAAACCCAGCCACATCAGGCATGGATGCCATCCCCACAAAATGAAATCAGTCAAAATCGTCCTGAATTCTTTACAATTCCAAAGATTAGATCAGGGATTTCTAGCGCTCCTTTGTTCTTCCTCATTGTGTTCAGAGCTATAGAAACATGTGTTTACAAATTGCTCTTTTGTATTTCCTACTTATCTGAACCTCTCATATGGGAGTTCAAGCAAAGATGTTACGGGAAACAAAACTCACCCTGGCAGCTAAGCCTGGCTGAGCAAGGTTTTGGAACTTACCTTGGAGGCTGGAGGGCCCTGGAGTGCACTGGGGAAGCAGAAGCCATTGCTACCTCTGACAAGCCCAGGGCAAATGAATAAAAATCAGGGTGAATGAGTTGTGATTCTCCACGACTACCAGCTGCTGAGTGGTATGGTAATTGAGGAGTTCTGGAAAAGGTCAAGAGAAAACACAGGAAGCCAGAGAGGTGGGGTTTGGTACTTAACGGGGTAAGTGGTCAAGAAGTGGGAGATACAAACTGAAAATGTTTAGGCTTTTACTGTTAACACTGGCTTCTGAGATATGCTTTAAATACCACCTTCATCCTTGGAAAAGTTTTTCTTTAAAATGTTTGTCTTCAGGATTTTTTTTTAATTTCTTAATTACACTCTTCTTGTTATTGTTAGGTGCCATCGAGTCCAATATGGCCCATAACAACTCTCTGAATAATAGAACAGATCCAAACCCTTTGCCGTTCTCATAATCTCTGACATATTTGAGCCCATTTCTGCAGTCACATGTCAATTCATCTGGTTGAGAGTCTTCCTCTCTTTTACAGTCCCTCCATCTTTCTAAGCACATTGTCCCTATCCAAGGAATATTCTAGCAACATACTCAAAGTAGCTAACGCTAAGTTTTATTCCATTTGCCTCCAAGGAGCATTCTCGTTGCACCTTCTTCAGGACATATCTGTTTGGGGCTTTTTTCAATCTATGGCATGTTCAGTAGTTTTCTCCAAAACCAGAGCTCAAAGGCATCAATTATTCTGTCATCTTTCTTCATTGTCCATCATAATAAGTGATTTAAAAAAATGGTCTGAAGCAGGCTTACCTTAGTACTCAAGGTGATATCATTGCTCCCTAATAGTTTGGCCATGTCTCTGACTGTAGACATTTCCATTGCAATATATCTCCTGACGTCCTGGCTGCTGGTACCAGCTGAATGCAACTTAACAGCACACAACAACAATAATAACATGCGATAGATTGACATCGTTTCTGTTATAATGTGTGGGGATTGTGAGAATGACACATGATATCTGTTGTTCATAGGTTTGCTATACTCGACCTCTAAAAATACAACATGAGTTATAATCACCACAATTACATTGCATTTGGGTGTAGTTGTTTTCATGGTAGAATTCAGTCTTTCATGATGTATTTGTTGAACAAATCTTTTGAGTCTTGCTCTCTTGGAACTGGAAGAAACTCCAGAGAACCACACAAATATCCAACTTGCAAAACTTTCATTTCAGTAGCGGTGATACAAGGACAGAGCCATCGATAACTGGTATAAATTCGGGTAAAATGCCAGACAAAATAGATATTAAAAAAATAAAATAGGGTTACCATAAAAAAAAAATAAAAAGCTTCTTCAAGATAGGTGAGTGTGTAGGAGCCAAAGTTATGAGCTAGAAGAATCCGTCAACTCATTGGAGTTTGAGCCCAGAAGACAAAGGAAAGAGCAAAGAAAGGTGGAAGGTCATGAGGTCATGGCCGAGCTTTTCCTGCTTAAGGAACAAAGAGACACGTCCCTGTAGAGTAGCATGAAGAGTGTTCAAAGGGCAAGCGATTTCTGACGGAAGTGTGGTTGAATGGTAATTTCCATTAACATGATGGAAGAGATCAGAATACAGGTAGAATTCTCATCTTCAGCATTAATCTGAATGCTCACTTTTGGCTCCAGTAGCTTCAGCATAAGAACGGGCTTCTCTTTCAGATATTTTGGGCAGCTTATTCTTATATTTATTTGTTTCTTGCCTGGCGTGGCCTATTGTCTAATTTGAGATTCTAGTGTGCAAATATGAAAAAAGACTCTTCACGTCTGAACAATAATATCCCAATCCAAACGCAAAGCCAAGACACAGGTTCTGAACCCAGACCCTTATTGCTATCTCCAGATTATTCATTAAAATGAAGGCAGCATCAATAGGGGGAAAACTACCTATTTAGAAAGAATATAACGGAGGCCTACATCCTCGGAGCTTCATGAAATGATTTTTCTTCCCCCACAAAATAAAATCTCTTTGCAGTTCTGTAGACATTTTCTATTTAAATGAGAATGAATTGTTTGGAGTGAAATACGGAGTTCAGAACAATAGTAAAAGAACTTAGTTGAATGGATTCACAGTTTTTAGTTCGGTTTATAGGATTATCTGAAATTTTGACAATTCATATTGAACAATCTGTGGCCTATATAAAAAAAAGCAAAAGAAATATTATATTCCTAAATTTGTTCTTAAAAGTTATATTTCAAGCTTGTGTTTCTTGTTAATGAAAAAAATAATGTATATGTTTGATAAGTCAAAAGTTAAGCTTTTGTAACTGGGAGAAAGTGGGGTTTAGATGGTGGAGGATGGTCCATTCTTACTGGTAAGCGATTCTGGAGTAGGTAACTGTGTTTGGGAAAGCAATAACCATAGGTCCAGGGGTCTAAAATTCTCGTCAATACTTGATCAAATAAGCACCATATAATTATTTCAAAATTAGCAAAGTGAAAAATTTGAACAAAATATCATTTGTTAAATGTTCCACACCATAACTTATTGAATGAACATATTAAAAAAAAAAAGTTACAACAGAAGAAAACCCTTTTCTCACAGTCTTTGCTTTGCTGAAGGTCACTGCTGAAGGCACAGTGTTAATCTATTTATGAGGTTAATCAACCTCATTGTTTCTTACTATATAAACAATTACATATATGTCATTTCAATTGAATCTTCAGATTCTAACATGTAATACTCAGAAAAAGCACACGTGGAACTTTTTGTTGTTAAATAAATGTAGGTATGAATGAATAAATAAGGAAGGAAGATAAGTAAACAGGAATTTGTTAATTTAGGGGCGACATATTGTACTTTTTTATTGTGATTTGTATGAAGGTTTATAGAGCATGTAAGTTTTCATTCAAAAGGTCACAGACACTTTATTTCATCATCTTGACTGCAATTCCTGCAGTATATTGGTCCTCTTTGTACTTTCTCCCATGTCTATCACTTCTATTCCTCCTTCTTTCCTGTTTCCTCTTGTCCAATATTTTATATAAAAATATATGGCAAGCAGACAAATAATATGTATGAATTATTAGCCAGGGAGTGGTCAGGCACTTTCTATTACTTGACTCCACAATCAGCACTCATTGGATATCATGCTAAGAAAAGTGGAAGGTTGACTCTCAGGTGGGTTTTCAGAGGAAGTTAATCGCACTGGAGGAGATTGCCCCTCCTTCTCCTGCAGAGCGGCTGGTGAATTGGAACCACATGCCTTCAGGATTGCAGCGCAGCTTCTTGCCACTAGGCCATTTGTGCTCCCCATCTAAAAAATAAAAACATCCCCCCACCAAACACACCCCCAACAAACAAACAAAAACCCCCAATTATGACTTTTCATAAAATAGATTAACACTGTGCCTTCAGCAGTCGCCTTCAGCAAAGCGAAGACTGTGAGAAAGGGGTTTTCTTGTGATGTACACAGGGTTGCTGTGAGGTAGTGCTGACTTGACGCAACCTACCAAGACCAGTAGCCTGGAACAGAAGGGCCTCTCTTCTTCAGATCTGCTCCCCCTCTTCTTACCAGGTATGTATCTTCATTCCAGAAGGAACACTTGCATATGTGCCAATGACTTTCTCTGTCCTTGAACTTCCAGTTGTGATGGGACAGTGAGACCTCCAGTAGGTGAATAGATCACTGCTGGTAGGTCCCGGCAGTCAGGAGGGATCACTCTTGGTTGGCCCGAGCAAGAGGGTTTTAGCTCATCACCACCTCATAGGACAGAGAACTGTGGTCTAAGTTTTCCAAGGGTGCCATCTTTTCAGAAAAAAAAAAAGACCACCCCTTTTTCCTTCAGTGTGGAGAGTGATTTGAACCACTGATCTTTCAATTAGCAGTTAAGTACTTTAACTAGAGCACCACTAGGGATCCTTAAGAAAATAATCCAAATCAGAGATTCAAGATCCTTAGAAAGGATCCAAATGTTTGCATTGGCTCATATACCGAACAAGCATGGCATCATCAGGTGCTTCACTGAAGCGTTTCCACAAACACATTCAGTTTACCAATCTATCGTGGCTTAGCGGTAAGGAGTTGTACTACCTACCCAAAGGCACAAGGTTCAAATACAAGAGTTGCTCTAAGGGAAAGAGAAAAGCAGTCTCTCCCCTGGAATTCACTGCCCTCTGAAAACCTGCTGGAGATGCAGCTGTGGGTCAGTTCTGACTTCACAGTACATAACAACAACAACAGAACACGGAGAAAGCCAATCTGGCTCTCATTAAAAGACACTGTTGATGTAGTATTAAGGGAGTGAGCTGTCAGCCCAAAGGTACATGGTTTGAATTTGCCAGATGGACAATCTCCTCCTTTGCAATTTACTGCCTTTAAGAACTTTAAAAACTGCCTTTAAGTGTCAGCTTTGGGTCAGTTTGGTCAAACTTGTTAGCACACAATAACAACAATACTAGATGTGTGAGGAGTCTCAGATTTCTCTGTATTGCCAACAGATTTCCCAGAGCCTACCTTCAAGGAAGAGGAACTTCAGCTTCCTTTGAAGGAAATTCGGGTTCTGTAAGACTTTAAGTGTGTGGCGGGATATTAAGGGAGGTATGAGCTTAAATCCAATTTAGAGAACATAATAAACCCACACCCCTTTAGTTCATTCATGTCTCTGAATGTGAAGAAAGGACGTTTCCAATAAGGAAGGCAAAACCTACAAAAGGAAGTCACTTCAAATTTGCAGGGGGAGGACTGAGAGTTCCTTTTCTTTCCCTTTCAGGGCGCATTCACTGCCATTTCTTTCCCAGCCTTGCTTGACAGCAGTCTGCATGGAACACTTACAGGTCCTGCAGCAGGAAATACAAAGGGGAATGGCAAGCTAATTATTGAATGATCAGGTGTCATTCCTTTTGGATTTGGAAATGCCAAGGCATTTTCTCCTCTTTGCAATGCTGATGTGCTCTTAATTGAAACAGTGCATAAGAGAAGGACAAATTCATCCTGAGAATTGTTATTGACTGCACTGATTGTTCAGGTGTTTTGTCTTTTGTTTGTATGGTCTGGAGGAATGGAGAGACCTTTGTGATTAATTAGCTGAAGGGAGGAGAATGTAGCTTAATAGCGTCCAAGGCAAATATTTACCAGACACAGAAATGGGAATAATAGCCCCAGATCTAACTACCACAGTCCTTGTGAGGATTGTGTGATTTAATAAATAAATGGAAATCATTAGGATGCAGAGTATAACCAAATGTATAAGAAACTCCTATCTCTTTCCATAACAGATAGAAATCTTCTGCAAAGTTCTAAGCAAGAATTAGCCACTTTACAGGAGAAAGTGGAAGAGTGACAGTCAGGGAAAGAGAGGGGAGTGGGAGGGAAAGGGGAAGATAGAGAGAACTAAAGCAAGAGAGGAAGGGAGAGGTAGAGAGTATGAGAGAAAGAAAGAGAGAGGCAGAGAGGAAAGAGAAGAGGGGAGAGGGAGAGGAGAGAGAGAGAGAGAGACAGAGACACAGAGAGAGAGACAGAGAGAGGAGAGAGAGAGAGAGGAGAGGGAAGAGGGGAGAGGGAGAGGGAGAGGAGAGAGAGAGGAGAAAGGAGAGAGAGAGAGAAAGAGAGAGAGTGTGTTGGGGAGTTAAGCTGCATGTCAACCTGTGCAGAAATTCTGTAAGTCCTAAATTAGCAATAATTTCTATTACACATTAATTTCCCTTTAACCAGCCCTGGGCATCTAGAAGAGTTTTGGTATTTCACTCCCCTGCGCCTCAGTGAGACGCTTGTAAATTCATTTTGCCTTATTACGGATAATATGCATGCCAGGAGGGAATTTATTTTTAAACTGTGTTTGGTGTTCCATTCAAAATTGTGATGCCTTTCTGATTTTATGGACCATGGAATATAGTCCCCACTGCCGCCTCCTCTCTTTGCCTCTGACAGCCTCACCTAGATCCTTGGTCCGGAGTCTCTTAGGAACAATGAAGAGAATATTTTATAAGACATGAGTATACTTCCCCTGGGTCTTAAAGAAAAAAAAATCCCAAATCATTATTTCATAAACCCCGGACCCTGTTTTCCTTCTATACAACCAACACTTTGTGAATCTTGTGTATACTAGGCAGCATGCTGGAAATGTACAAAATTATTGATAATTCACAAAATTATTGCTATAATAAGGCACAGCACAATGCTGTAGTTATCTTGAGCCCTGATTCACAAATGAGGATGAGACTGAGGAGAGAAGAATTTAAATAAGAGTAAGTTAGTGATAGAGCATGGAATCGGCCTGTAGATTTAATAACAAATAGCACATTTGAACCCAAGTCTGTCTCCTTAACCTCCATGCCACCTCTGACAGTGCCCTGCCTTCCTTCACAGAGTTCCAAACCCTAATTTTCTGACTTACACTGTTTTTTTCTAAATGTCATAATTTGTGGTTACTAGACCTTGAATTCTCATAATTTCCAAAAAGAATTACCAAAGTAAATTTGTGCATAAATTCATCTAAAGCTGTACAAGAGTAATTGGTTCCTAAATTTTCCCTTGTAGCCGAAAACCCATCTAACCACCCATTAATTTTCATTATAATTAATGTAAAAATTCTGCGTTACTATTAATGGATGTAATTATATACTGTAGATAACTGTAAACTCTATCATTATACTAATGAAATGTAAAACATTCCCGAAGCAACTAAGAACTTGGTAGCAGCCGAGACACCAGGTTACAGCATTTTGCCAGTTAGTGGGGGCGGAAGCAATGTTTGTACTATATTTGAGAAGCAGACTTTCAAATTAAAAGAAAGGAAGAGAAATACAAAGGGACACAGTATGAAAACAGGAACATAGGATTACACACCACACAGAATTTACTTTAAAATACTTGGGGAAAAATAGAATAGTACATGACAGGGTGATCTAAGGTCAAACTCCTGAGGGTAGCCTGCCAGTAGATGCCTCCTTTAAATAAGATGACATATGAGTTTTAAAAAATAAAAATGTATTTTAAACCCTTAGGTTAGTGTAGCCACGTTTTCCTCCTCGTGAAGTGTGTGCATGCATTTGTTTAAAAAGAGTATACCTGGGTGTATCTCTGCTAACCAAATCCACATCATTGCACATGAACCAAAACACCCTCACTTCACCTTACTGTTAGGTTAACATCAAGTAAAAAACTGTGACTCATGGCCATCTCCAATGACAGAGTAGACTTACCTCATGGAGTTTTCGAAGTTGAAATCTTTATGCTAGAGCTCTTGTTGCATAGTCCATAGGGAATTGTGCTTAAAACCTAAGAGGTAAGCTTCTCTGGTGATTCAGATCTACCAGCTTCTCTGCTGGAGACAGAAGAGTCATATTTCCTTGGGAGTTAATGTCTCAGAAACCAAATGAAATCTGGTCAGTTGTGAATCAGTTTGAACATGACAGTAATGAGAGGCAATCTTTATTGGGAGCAGATCTCTACATCTTTCTCTTGTGGAGCCTCTGAGTGGATTACAACAGCTGACTTGAAGTTAGCAGTTAGCAGTTAGCAGTTAGCCAGTTAGCTGTTGTGTTACTGAGGCTCCTTGTTCAGACCTGGGAACAACTCAATATGTAAAGATGTTGTTGATGTTGTTATGTGCCATCGAGTCACTTGCGACTCATAGCGACCGTATGTACAACAGCCCTAAACCCTGCTTACTATGTATGTAAAGATGCTTTCTTAATATGTAAAGATGCTTTCTTTCCCCTCAGAAAGTTCTCTACCAGACACCCAATCCAAATTAATATCTTCTCATTATCCCTCACCTTACTTGTCTTTTATTTCTATTCCCGAGAGACATTGTTTTAATTATCATTTCTCTCTTAATTTGTTATGTATTTATTTGTGTTGTAATATTTTTTTTTAAATTTCTATCTCCTTCACTTGAAAACAAGCAATTTAACCACAACTCTAGAAGATCATTGGCCATGTGAGTCTTGTTCACGTTTATGTATTTGGCACATAGACACAGGTCTAGACCATGGTACTATTTTAACAATTACTGTTATTTATTGAATGAATGAGTAAAATCTTAAGGGTCCCCTTTATGTTCCAAATGAAAAAAAATTTTTTTTCATTTCTAACATCAATCCTTTAATACCTTCTCCCTCTCTCATCTTCTTGAAGAATCAGCTGATTATCTCCTCATTATCAAACACTGTTTATTCAACAGAACTGTTTTCTAATACCTTAACAAGACATGTCCAGTGTCTTCAATATTTAAATAAACATATAAATAAAATACTTGCTTAATTTAAAAAAATATTACTAAGTTTTTATTAGCTTTAACAGGACAAAAACAGCATCATTCTGGAATTAGGAAAATTTAGACATAAGTCTTTTAATTTTTAGTCTTCCTTCTTTTAAAAGTACTAGTTATTTTTTATTGCATATTTCATTGATTTGCGGACATTCATTCATATACACTGTGTTTCATGTATGTACATTGTTTTATATTTCATTTACATTATATTTTGTTCATATATATGTAGGTTCCCACCCCCCAATATAACTACATTCAAGAAAGCATGTAAGCCAGCTCCGACATGCCTCACGCCTTAGTAGCCCATTTTAGATAGCCAATTTCCGATTTGCTCACTTGCTGCAGAAGGTCAAAGACTGCAGCCTTCAATATGGACTGAAGCTCAACATCAAAAAAACAAAGATTCTCACTACTGGGCCTATTGGCAGCATTATGATGGACAGTGAAGAGAATGAGAACAACTTCCGTTTGCTTGGCTCTACAATCAACACTCTTGGTACCAGCAGCTAGGAAATGAAAAGACACATTGCATTGGGAAAGTCTGCTGTCAGAAACCTCTCCAAAGTACTGAAGAGCAACAACGTCAGTCAGGAGACTATGGTGTGCCTGATACAAGCCTTGGTCTTTGGAATTACTTGCTATGAATCAGAAAGCTGAACAAATAATAGGGATAATATTTGGAAAATTTATGCCTTTGAGCTGTGGTGCTTGAAAAAAGTATTGAATATACCATGGACTGCTAGGAAAACAAACAAGTTTATCCTGGAGAGGGTAAAGCCAGCCTAGGAGTCAAGGATTCTGCAGCTTCGTCTGACATACTTCCCTCTCTCTCCCTCTTCCTCTCCCTCTCCCTCTCTCCTTGCTTTTCTTTCAGTTGTGAATCTTTTCAATCAAAAGCCCAAGGTTGCTCCACAAATCCATTCAAAAGCAAATCTCCTCAGAGTACTGGGTGGACCTTAGAATGGAAATCCCAGAACACCTGATTGTGCTCACGTGAAACCTATACTTGGATCAGGAAGCAGTTGTCTGAACAAAGGAAGGAAACACTGTAGGTTCAAATCAGAAAAGGAGTGTGTCAGGGATGCATCCTGCCTCCATACCTTTTTAATCTATATGTGGAACAGGCCACTGGGGAAGCTGGACGGTATGAAAAGTAATGTGGCATCAGGACTGGAAGAAGACTCATCAACAACTTGCATTATATAGATGGTACAACTTTGTAGAAACTGAAGAAGTCCTGAAGTGATTGTTGTAGAAAGTCAAGTACTGCAGTCTCAACATGGATTGAAGCTCAACATCAATAAGACTGTTCTCACCCCCTGTCCTTGGAGGGGGCTGGGAGTGTAGTCCTGGTCCCGATTATGTTTGGAGGCAAAGGAAGATGGTTCCAGTCACTTTGGCGTCATGTCTTCAGTATCTGAAGCTTTCTGTCCACTGGTTCTATACTCAAGTGCCAAGACTAAGAGAGAGAGAGAGAGGAAAACAAAGATTCTCAATAGTGAGGCAATTGGCAGCACCATGATAGTTGGAGAAAAAATTGAGATGGTTACCAATTTCAGTTTGCTCAAGTCAACATTCAACACTCTTGTCACCAGCACTCAGGAAATCAAAAGACTAATTTCATTGGGTAAGTCTGCTGTCAGGGACCTCTCCAGAGTGCTGAAGAGCAACAATGTCATTCTAGGTGCACCTGATCCAAGCTATGGTCTTCACAATTACTTGCTACACATCAGAGAGCTTAGCAATGACTAAAGATGACAGAAGAAGAATCACTGCCTTTGAGTTGTGGTGCTAGAGAAGAATATTTACATACCATGAACTACTAAGAAAACAAATAGGCCTGTCCTAGGAAAAGTGAAACCAGGTTGCTCCTTGGAGGCAAGGATTTTGAAGCTCCATCTAACATACTTTGAGCATGTTGCCATGAGAGACCAGTCCTTGAAGATGTGCATCATGCTTGGAAGTTTAGAGGGACAGAGCAAGAGAGGAAGATCCTGGATGAAATGGATTGACACAGTAACAGGGGCAATGGTGGTAGGTATGGGGGGACAGGGGTAGGGCAGGGTTCAGAGCTGTTGGGCATAGAGTTGTTATGAGTTGCAGTCAATTCAACAGCACGTAACAACAACAATTAGGTTCATTCCAAGCATGTCATCTTGTGATCGGCTATTATAAATGGTATTTCTATGCTTGTTCCATTTTCCATGGTTTCTTGGTTGCTGTTGGGAAATTCACAAGATTTCTGCATGTTGGCTGATCTTATATCCCGTCACTACTAAATGTATATACTAGGTCTGACAGGTTTTTTTGTGTTGAGGCTTTTGGGTCCTCTGTGTACACTGTCATGTGTGTCAGTTTGGTCGGACTCACTTACAGTGGCAGCAGCTGCCTACAGATTTCCATAAGAGGCCTGTGACCTGTGTTTCTGTGCTGGAACTCAGAGAGCAGTGTGTGCACGAAAGGCAGCTGGCTGTCACAGGAGACGGGAAACCTGTGGCCTCCACGTTTTTGGATTTGGAATCGGGGCCAGGGTAGGGGTGGAGGAGAGACATTGGAGGGCAGGCCCCAAATCAGTGGTGACAGCAGTCATTCAGGCCTCCATTGGAGGCCTGTGACCCAAGTACTCCTGTTCTGGGACTGAGGAATAAAATATTCCTCTACAGTGGCACGAAGCTGTGCTGCAATCCCAAGGGCATGTGGTTCGAATCCACCAGCTGCTTTGCAGGAGAAGAATGGGCAGTTTCCTCCTGTGTCACTAACTGTCTCTACAAACCCACTGTAAGGTCAGCTATGTGTTGGTTCCAACTCAATGGTACACAACAACAACATGACACGTAGTCATAGGATTAGTTCTCTGAAGAAATATGCCTCTGAACTTAAGCTAAAAAAAATCACTTGTTGTACTCATTAACCTCATTTAATAAAGCCCTTTGTTCTCTCTTTAATTCTACTTGTTTGGGTTCAGTTCAATTATTTTTGTTTATTCATCTCTACTGCACTGGCATGGACCATTGTATTCCTTTCCTGGGGCTTTTACAACAAATGGTTGTAAATTTGGAGGCCTGTGTTGTTGTTGTTGTTGAGTGTTGTCAAGTTGGCTACAACTCATAGAGACCCAACAGTGGTTTATAGGAACAGAAATTTATTCTCTTACAGCTCTGAAGGTCAGTTGTTTGAAATCAAGGTGAGGGGGAATTCCCTTCGAAGGATCTAGGGCAGAACCTTCCTCATCTCTCCTGACTCAGGCTCCTTGGTTTGTAGCTCCAACACTTGAATTTCTCCCTCCACCTCACATCACCTTTTCTTCTGTCATTGGCAAATGTCTCTCTGCCTTTTTCTTATAAAGACACTTGTCATAGGATTTATGGCCCACCTAGGCAATCCAGAATGATGTCCTCAGCTCCGATCAATTAACCCAGTTACGAGTGTTAAGGCTCTTCCATAAATTATTGTTCAATGTGTGCTCTTAGGAGGTTCACAGGCTCTGCAACGTAGACATGCAGTTCGCTTTGATCACTAGGGTCAAATTCAATAGGTGCTCTGGGTCTACATCTCACTAGGCCACTGTTTCAATAGAGATCCTTCTAGAAACCTCTCTTAACTCTCACAGTAGTGTGGTTTTTGAGATTCTTCTTACAGCTCAGTGTTCATTCTTAATTTCTTTTAATTCGTCAGGCACTTTTTCAGTGTGGGGGCCTTCCAACTAATGCTGTCTTGCTGACCTAGTTAATTTCTCCTTATCTTTCAAATATTAGTTTACACTAATTATAATGTAATTAAATTTTGTTTTCTAAAGAAACGAGTCACCTAATGACATGAATGGCAGTGTCAAGGATGTTTCTTCCCACAGCAGGTTTTAAGTTCAGTCAAGTCTACATAAAATGCTTGGCTTCCTCTAAACAGCCTTCCTGAGAATGACAAACTTTTATAAGACAAAAGTTGCAGGATCAAGTTCAAAGGCAAGGGTAATACACACAACATCAGAGAGTGTGTATCATGAAGGAACCACTCAACAAACTCACACACAAAGGAAATAATCAGGAAAAGTAGACTCAGAACCATTTCAGAGAGAGAGCCATGAGTTATCAGTGCTCTTTTTTTACTTTCTTCTCCACAGATGGGAAGTATGTCTTTAATCTTTCAGAGCACAGTCTCAAAGTGAACATTTGTTTCTGTTGAAATGGGTGGTTAGAAGAGATGATTCCAAAATCCTTGACTTTTATACACAGGCAATCTCTTGCTTAGAAATGTCCATCCCACACATAACTCCTCCTGGTCCTTGAACGCAGGATTGTGGACAAGTTCTGTCATTACTGACAGAGTTAAATAGGAACATGGCTGGATTTCCACAATTTGGGTGTCTAGTAATTAACCAGAATGGGGAAAATTATTAGTCTGGAATAAGAAAGCCCTGGAAATAAGAGAGCTATAGGAAGAGTCCAAGTGAGTCCTTTCAGGAGCTTCGCTCATAAGATTGAACTATAAGTAGAACTGTGCAAAGCCACACACATTCAAGGTGGTACGTAACTGACCAGCACCTTTGGGCAGGCAGCATCGCTTCTAAGCCCTGCTATGTACATTTGCTCTCTCCTTTATATGCTTGAACTGACCCCGTACTTAGAACAAATTGTTTATCACAATCCCTCCTGTTTGTTGTGCAACTTTTAAATCACTGTTAAGGTGTGAAGCCTATTCTTACACTAACTCAAAACTCACTGCCCAGAAGTCCATTTTGACCCACAGTGGCGTTATGGGACAAAGCAGACCCGCCCCATCCTGCTTCCAAGGCAGTAAATATTTCTGTAAAAGACACTGCCTCATTTCTCTGCCTCAGAGCAGCTGATGGGTTCAAGCTGTTGACCATTTAGTTAGCAAGTCAATTATTTATAACGCAAAAATGCACATTTCCTGCACCAGTGAACAAGTCTTCTGGTATATTCTTTATTCCATTTGACAAATTTCTGAATTATTTCCCTCCTACCTTACTTTACATTTGTTTGCTTGTTTTACTGTCAAGGTGTACTATTGGCCACATCTAAATGTCTAACTTTCTAAGAGAAACACAACAATTTCGTAAACTACTGCACAAATGCCTTTGAATAGTCAATAAAATACAAATAGACTTCTTTCTGGTATTCTTTGTTTTCTTCTAGGATCCATCTGACATCAGCAATGATATCACTGGTGCCAGTGTTTCTTCAAACCCAGATTGAACCTCTGGCAATTCTCTTACAACTTACTCTTCTAGCTATTTGAGATGATCTTCAGCAATATTTTGTTTTATGTGATATTAATGATGCTGTTGTTGTTTATTGCTACCAAATTGAGCATGACTCATAGAGACCCTATGAACAGAAGACCTGAAGCCTTTCTATAACTAGCATTGTTTCTCAAAGCTCATGGAGGTTTCAGATGCTGTTCAACAATTTTCACATTCAGTTAGATTCTTTTCCTCGGTAATAGTAATAAATATGGCTGTCTTCCCATCTGTTATGATTGTAGAACACTAGAAACTTCCCAAGGAAAGTAATCGGACTTTATTAACTTGACCAACTAGAATGGGGCTGGTGGTATAATGAGGAAGGTTGAAATCATGTACATTCTTGTACTTTTTATGCTAAAAGAATTGATTCTTTTATTTCTTTAGAAATCTTCCCCTTCTTCAATTCCATGTGTTTATTCATTCAATGCCGAACTTTTCAACTTTCAGTGAATGAGACGACAATTATCAACAAGTAACATTAAAACACACACACACACACACACACACACACACACACACCCTAACTCCTTCTCCTAGGAAAAGATGGAGATTTATTTGTGGGTGATTTCTGATACTTTATCACAGGGAAACCACAAAGACTAGATTATCCCTTCCCTTGGGAATTTGCATTCAGTCTGAAGAAAGCACGTTGGAACTGCTTCCTGGATAATATTACATTTATATAGAAAGCTTCTTGTATCTTTTCTCTAGCTTTAAGGTAAACATAGACAAATGTTTCAAGACATCATATCTTCATTTCCATTAAAAACATTTCCAGTAAGTAAATTCATTGTATTTCAAGAATGAAATCACTATAGTGAGGCCTCTATTCCGCCCCCCTTCCACATCTAAAACACTGCAAAATAAATTACTTTGTCTAGCTAAGCCTTTTCTGCCGAGACTAATCAAGTCTCGTGCGACCTTTATCGACTTTAGTATTGATGAATCAGAGCATAATATCTCATTTTGTAGATGGACCTTTACAAATCCCATGTAGGAGTATCTGTAGGTCTCTGATTTCTGTTCCAGTCTGCTGTGAATCATTGCAAGTCAGGATGTCTGACTTTGATTAACTAATCTTCTGTCAGTCTTCTCGATCTCTGTAAATGACCCCACAGATCACATAGATGTGCAACCCCAAAACTCTGAGTCACCCTAAATTCTGTCTTTCCTCCATCTGACAGGTGAATAGCTTCTAGTTTTCTATCTGAAATATAGCTGAGTTCTATCTATTTATTCCATCCCCACCACGCTTTGGCAGTAGTCAAAGCAAGAGAATCTCATATTTGAGTTACTATACCTCTAACTCTCTGAGCTTCTTGCATTTAGTCTTGTCTCCTATACTTTCTTTTCATCACAGGAGCCAGAGTAAGCTTTAAAAAGTATGTCTGACCATGCCACGGCAAGGCTTTTAAATCTTGTCCATGCTTCCTAAAATTTCCAGCTTCTAACTCATCTATCATATGTTTCATCAAATCGCCTTCTCTGTTTCCTTATTTTCTACTAATCTACTTTTCTCTCATGTCACCAAGTCTTTGAAGAAATCTGTCTTCTCTGCTCTATTCAGTACTCTGCCCTCAGTATCTGGATTAGTGGAGGGGAAAATTCTCAAAATATATTTCTTAGATAAATAAAGATGCTGGAAGTTTTGGGACATTGATAATTTTCTAAAGGGAGAGGCACTAGCAGTAAATTCCACTTGAAAATATCTTACCTCTAGTCTTCTCATAGGGAAGCTCTGGTGGCCAGGGGGAAGAACATACACCACCAACCTGAGGGCATGCAATTCAACTCCACCAGCTGGTCCTTACGAGAAAGACAGACAATCTCCTGCTGCGTGACTTAACGCCTCTGAAAACTTACGGGCGGGTCAGTTATAGGTCAGTTCTGACTCGATTACATATAACAAGTTTTGTCGTTCATTTTTGGTACCAGGAATCTAGCCTGACTTTACTTTCTGATGCCCTCACTTTACTGGCATGCATACCAGTAACCAAGATTCGTAACTTCTTGGTGTATTTCTCACTTTAACAGAGTTATATATTCTTTCTCTATGTCCTCATAACACCTTCTAGAGTATAGCAAGAATATAATGTTGTATCATTTATTTGCTTTCATAATTTATCCACTAAACTCTGTGTCTTGCAGAAACTAAAGAGGAAATAGAAGAAAAGAAACAGCAGCAGTAGAAAAAAAATGTTATTATCTAGCACATATTTTCTTGAGAATGTCTGGCTAGAAAATGAATTTTCGTTGACTCACAATGCTTGTCTGTAACTCTGTAAAGCCTAGCTCATCCGTTAATTTATTTAACAATTAGATATTTTAAAGAAATGAATGGTTTTCTGTTTTTACAGGTGGAGTTAAAGAAAACCACTAAGCAAATTGTGGCCCAGGAAATGCGGCTTTTCAGAAAAGAAATGATCCCAATTTTAATTCCTAAATAATGATATCCAAAATAGAACTGTGTTTGCTTAACTCTTGATCATATTTATGATAGTATCATATTAATAAATTCAGTATTATTCAACCACATGGAATAACTCTATAAGCTTGACATCCTGGGTTTCCAACCTGCAAAACTGGTTGAACTGTCTAATTAACATTTGCTTGGTTCTCAAACACTGTTTGTCACTTTCTATAGAGTCATGTAGATTCCCCTAAGCTGTTAATTGGAAAAGGACATACATCTTTCCCAAATTAGCATATATCTTTTAAAACGTCATTTTTCTCAGCCATATATTGAAGAACCTTTTTAACATGTGCTTGAACGCTAACTGAAAATTGAAGGTTCAAGTGTACTCAGAGATATGTAGGGGAAAAAAATCACCTAGAGATCTACTTCCAAAGCTACTATTTACAACTCCGTGAACTCAATTTCCTTGACCTGAGTACTGAAGATTTAGATAGAGATGACCACTGTAAACAGCATCTCAGGGGAAGGTCGTGGAGAGAGTTGGGGAAAATGTAGAACAAAACTCTAAAGTATAAAAAGAAAAAGATTAGATCAGGCTTACTGATCCTTTAGACACAGGTGAGACCCTAGAGACTATGACCCTTAGTTACCCTTCAAATCTGGAACACAATTCACTATTATGGCTCAACTGTTAACAAAAAAATAGACAGACCTATGAGTGACCAGTAACCTAGGTGATCTAGGTGGCCAGTAACATCAGACAGACATTTACTTCTTAGAACACCTATCCATATAAAATGCAAAGAGCCGCATTTGCTCAAGGATAAATCTTAGGAAATAGGAAACGGAAGGCTAGAAAGATTAATGGAAAGGACAATCCCAGGGAGGGAATGGAATAATGCCCTTGCATGGTTGTTGTTGTGTACTGTCAAGTAGGAACCATTCCGTAGCTGGCCCTCCAGCTATTCCCATGAAGTCACTGATGGATTTGAACCAAGAGCCTTTGGGATCGCAGCATAGTTCTTAACACTTGGCCACCAGAGCTAGTATTACCGTTACAAGGTACATACTGTTGTTCATGTTGAAAAACAAAACAAAACAACCCACAAAATGTGTAGGAATGGTTTTAATGGTGAAACCAATTTGCTTTTTTAAACTTTTATGCAAAGCACACACACACATATGAACATATGTACACACAAGAATAATAAATTTTAAAAAGCCAAACAAAGAAAGTTCTACTCTGTCATGTACAGTGTTGTTGCCATGAGTTAGAATCTACTTGATGGTTACCAGTCAATGACAGACAAACCTAAGTGTCAACCTACCGTCAAATACTAGCTAGATGACCATTATCAATGAACGTTTTAACAATTAAGCTGGTTAAGTAGCATTAATTCTGTTTTACAAATAAGAGCATTCAATGTAAAGATGTCAGTTTATCTAAACTGTCAATATAAGTTGAGTTATCTAACAACCTCAGTGAACTTTAAAAAAATTTAATGAACAGAATCAAGGCTCTTTGACCATCAATCACAGCAAAGTTATATCTGCCTTGTCCTTTAAAATAATACTGGGTCAAAAATATGAGTGCCATAAAATCTTTACTGTCTAGAATAAATCATGTGATCATTAAACATGCATTGACTAAAGAGACAATGATAAGATACACGCTTATTTCAGCGACTGACTCCTCCATCTAGGTTGCTATTTAGCTGTATGTCTATGTTGCCAGATGCCGTCAAATTGGATTTGAGTCATAACGATCTTGTCCACAACAGGATGAAATACAGGTAGACTCTGCAGCATCCTCATACTTGCTGTGGTTCTTGCGTCTACTTCTAAAATATACATAGAAAGCAAAAGCCAGCACAAGGACAACAAAAGATCCAACAGTACCGGAGCAACTTTTCAAATTTTATGTCACATTGTAAAAATACACTGTGATTGAACAAAATTCTATAGTATATATGTTTGTTGTTGTTGCATGCTGTCAAGTCAGAATCGACTTGTAGTTGACCCTGCAGCAAGTTTTCAGGGGCACTGAATCACAAGGCAGGAGACAGTCCTTCCATCTTTCTCCTGCAGAGCAGCTTGCAGATTTGAACTGCTGGTCTTGGGGTTGGTAACTCAACTCCTTATCCACTAGTCTATTAGATATATAAATGTAAGAAACTGTTGCAATCCCAAAAGCATGTGGTTCGAATCCACGAGCTGTTCTTTGAGAGAAGGATTTGCAATCTCCTGTGCGATTTACTGGCTCTGAAAATCTCCTGGAAAGTCAGCTGTGAGTCAGTTTTGACTTGTTGGCAATAGAAATGAAAGAGATATAAGGTGTGTGTGGGGGGAAGTGGGGCAGTGGTTCTGGTGGTGTAGTTTGTATATGTAGCTTACCAAAGGTGGGGCTTCTCTGGTGGTTCAAATCTACCAGTAGTTCTGCAGGAGAAAGATGTCAAATCTCCTCTCGTGTGACTTACAGTGATTTAAATATACGCACTTAGTGCAAATTAAAAACTGTTGTTATTTTCTCCACAAAAAAAGGGAGGTGATACTATGAAAATGTATCTACTTCCAGCTTCACAATGTGATGTATTTAGTTCTACTACTAGGTATTATGAGCCATTATTTTCTTCACAATAAAGTTTTGCATTTAAAACCCTTTACCCTCAAACCAGTTCCTTCAGATTCAGGATTGGACTCAGAACAAACAAAAGCTATCATCTCAGGTTTAATATAGTATGCGAAATAAAAAAAAATTGCAAAAGTGATTCCCCTCTAATGTAATTGACACACACTTACACACACACACACACAAACACACATATCCTTTTCAATGTTGATATTCATGCTTAAATTGTGCATTTATATAGCTTTTATACGATGCTCACTGCTCTCTTATCTTTTGACTGACAATGATGGGATTTCAGTAATGCTTAGCTTTTCCGACAGCGCTAGTGATGGGATTTTTGAAATCTTATTACTGGTTGCACTGTCCTGATCTCAGATGGAACTTTCAATCAAAAAGGCAATCAGAAGGTTATACATTCGTAAGATTCCCTGCAAAGCCAGTGATCGCATAATACAACTTGTTGGAAGAACCTACTTGCCTCTAGTCCTTATGTGGCCATAAAGAGTAATTGGCTACTTAGCTCTCCGCACCTGTTTTTTCCTCTCCAAAACACAGCCTAATCCAGAACTCTGTTAAGTCTCAGTGTGGAATCTGGCTGCTCCTAGGAGATTTCTAAGTTTCATGCAGAGATTTGTCTTACTTTAAACATCTGATTAAACAAACTCTCCCCAAAACCCATTTGACTTCCTTGTTTCACTGTGGATAACAGTGAATCTAGGTTTTCTTTTCCTTTCTTATGCACATAAACACCCATCTACCTTGCCAACAATATTTTCCTTATAAAATTCACACTTTAGAAATTGTTAATCTTTGTGGCAAGATTAATGCTGGGATCTATTTCCCAGAGTGTTTTAATAAGCCCTGTTAAGTTTTTTTAAAAAACTTAACATTATCATAATCATAAAATTTTATGAATAATGGCTTCACATTCTTCTCTGATCTATTTAAATGCATGTTGAGATTTTTCAAAGATATTGATTTGCTCAAGTAGTGGACAGAGCTGGAACGAAATTGATCCCATGTGGTGTCCAATTACCCATGAACATGTCAACTCCCCAGCCAAAACTCTTGAATTGCGAGAGAGTTAGAGAGAGGTCATTTTGTCTTCCTTGGCTCCAACTCAATGGTTCTTCTCCATTAGGCAGGGAACTCATAGGCAAGGTCAAGTTTGAAAAGAGGAGAAAGAACAAATATTTGAAGTACGTAATGATCCACAGACACATTAAACTGTCTGTGGGCAGAACACACATTTAATTTGAAAAATGACCACACATGTATATATACGGCAAGACATAAATCAGTGCTGATGCAATAGAAACAGTGCGTAGAGACAAAATATAGACACCTTGAGAATTATAAAAGATTTATCAAATTGAGCATGGGCTATCCAAATCCTAAAAAGACTGGGAATCTCATTAGCTTCTTTGGGTTAAAGAAATAAATACCGAGTAGGTCTACTTAGATTCTCCCTTTATCTTTGTGCAGATGAGTGGGTGTGCACATATGCTTGGTCTTTATTTCACTTCAGGGCAGTTAAAAAGCATAGAAATAGAATTTCAGACTTATGGGACCTAAAGAGTCTGGAAGGTTCACAGCCTATGCCCTATGGCCTCCAGCTGTTCTTTAAATATGTATTGAAACCATCCTCTAAGTCACCTTGAAACTAACAGTTTAACACAAAGGGTAAAAGTTGTCATCCCTGAGTATTGTGTCACTTAAAAAAATGGACAGACATGGTGGATTGGGAAGATAATGAGAAAAGAGTAGCTAGAAAATGAACACTGCATTGGAATAGATGAGGGGAAGAACTGTCCAAAAGGAATATATGATTAGGCATATTAGACAAGAATCTGGAACAAGGGGTGTGTTGAGGAGGGGCCTGGGACAGGAGAAGAAAAGGTGTAATAAAAAAATAAAAGAAGGCAGGGAGAAAAGTGCAACAATGAATGAATGGAAATCCAGAATCTCTGCAAATGTTCATTAAAATTAATAAAATAAAATTTAAAAAAATAAGATATTTTTAAAAAGATCTACATACGTGACAAAAGTTGTTTTAAAATATAGATGAAAAGGCTGGGGGCATAGAGATTAAGCCAAAATAAGTGAAATTAGAACATTAATAATGAGAAAATGTAATGAATGTCACTCATCATTATGCTTAGAAATTGTAGAACGAAAGTTGATTTTGCTTTTTCTCGTTTTACCCCGAAATTAAGCATAACATTATAGATATAGCATTATTCCTTCTTACACAATCTGACGTGAACCATAGATACAATATGCTCGCATTGTGTGACACAGAAAATCAGCAAAAGGATCAGTCTTTCTTTTTTCCTCACCGGGCAAAGTGAAATTCCAAGACAAGATTCAGGAAGGTAGTAGACTAGATTATCATCCCCTTACCAAGAACATTTTAAAAATGATTGCCATTGATTTTGAACATTAGAGAATATGGATTTTACAGTCTTAAAAAAAAGATACCTGGTGTTGGATCATGAAGCAGAAGACATTTCTGTTCTTTGAGTCTTAATCAGAAATACACATAGAGAGGGAATGATCCTTGGAATGACTTACTTGAACATTCTAGAATCCTGGCCAATAATGACTCTTTGTTAATCAGTCTTAATCTGATTAGGTTCATAATTTTTTTTTAAAAAAAAACCATGATGACAACAAAGGTATTTATAAAAATATATTTCACAAAGTAGGAAACAATACAGGAGTTTCTCTGAATACAATACATGGAGTAAAGAAACAATATTGCATTAAAGCAAAGTAGAAAATTAAAATGATCTGCATGTAATACTTGAGTTTTATCATACATTTTCTACTCCTAAAATGGCAGGTTTGCATTACAAATTGGATATGCTCACATCTTCTAGTGCCGGGTTCTTTTGAAGTCTAAGACGTTCTGTGCATCACCATGAGGGTCAGGGATAGAAATGCTAGAAAACATAAGCAGTCAAATTATATACATATCAGTTCCTGCTCTAATACAGTGGGGTAACTTGAAGCCTATTCATTGGGCGGGGTGTCATTAGAGGGTCTCTAAAAGTCTAGAGTTTAAATAGTCACATGAACCAATATACCTTCAGATGTTTGTGCTTGTAGTAAAAAAACACCAATACTAGAATTATGAACAAAATAGAAAACAGTCCAAAATTTTCTCTGGGAAAATGTTGTTCCTGCCATTACCAGTCACAATAACACTTCTACTCTAAAGAAATTGTTACTTCTCCTTTTTATTTTTTTATTATATTGCCTGCCATACTCATCTCATCAAAATGTACATGTATTAAACATTCATTTTTGTGTGTATATATATATATGTATATATATAAAACAATCTAAAGTATTAATGGATATAATTTAGGTTTTATATTCTTCCCCATATAGTCCCTTAGTCTATAGATTATCAACCTTAATAAATAAAAGCATTAATGGACATCGATAAAATATTTATTTGTTTAAACAAATAAATCCACGCGCTAGCAATAAAACCTTCTCTCTCTGATATAGTCCACTGTGCAGCACAGCTTCTCTTTGTGTCCTTTTGGGAGGAGATGAAGTGGAGGGAACGAGTAATCCTGCTTCTAGAAAACCAGCCTGTGTGAATGGGATTTCTCTCCTCCCACCGCTGTGTGGGCAGTCCCCACCCGGGAATGGATTACGGACATGTGAATATTTTAAGGCTCGACACAATATTTAAAGATGCTCTTCAGTCTCTGGTGAGTGGGGCCAACAATTATGTACAATGTGTGGTCACTGTACCGTATAAGCTAGGAGGCCTCCCAAAACTCCAGAAAAGTCATAACGTACAGCAGACCAAGTATTGCTTTAATGTTTGTGGCGGGATCCTTGTTGGAGGAGGGGGAATAAAAACCACTTGCATTTAAAAAAAAAAATCCTTGCAGAAGACACATATCAGCAGCAAATTCCTTGTAGGTCCTTTTTTTTTTTCTTTCCATTTTTCTAAGAAAGCACCTTTTTATTTTATTTTTCCTCTTTTTCTCCCCCCGCCAACCATTTCTCTAAGGAGCAGCCGGGATCCCAATCTTTGTCTATGGTGGTTAAGTAAATATCAAATATCCAAAGACTTCTAGACACTCCACGTACTTTAATTTACACTCCACAAGATTTATAACCTCCTAACATAAACTTGTAATTTTTATTTTTTTTCTTATTTTTTTGGTTCAACATTAAAATGTAGTTGAGTTTATAGATGATTGGTGCTAAACTTGCCTCTAAAACAAATAGCCACATTGGTTGCATCTAAGGGAGGGTGACCCTAGAATATTACAGAATGCTCAGTTCCTCTGATTTCCTTCTCATCCACTGTCAAGTTTCTTTGTCACTTTCACCAACAGAGTAGAGTTCACCCAGTCTCTTAAAACGGGGACCCCAGTCACTGAGGTAGTCAAAATTCTGGTCTGAGTCTGACGTAGTAGACTCCAGGGAGCTGAGGGAGCCAGCCACTGACCCCCGGCCTTCATAGCCGTAAATCTGAATGGAGTCATATGGCGGGGCCGTGGGGTCATTATCGGCCTCATGTAGCCGCACATTAATAAATTCATCGACATCTACACCATTTGGAACTGGAGCAAGTCCTTGCCTTGGCATGAACTGTAGATCTGGCTTAATATCCTTCCGAGGCAAGAATCCATTAATTCCATCTGGATTCTGCAAAGTTGCAATGTCAAACGCCTCGGTGTCCTCCTCGCCTCCGCCTTCATCATCGTAGCGAATGATGTTTTCCCGCACGTCTTCGTCATCTTTGATAATCAATGGCTCATTTTTATGCCGTCGCAGAGTTACAAACAGCACCACGATGACTGTGGAGAAAAAAAGAAAAAAATATATAAAGAAATGGTTAGTCAAACAAGCATACAATTCCTCAAGCAGCACACCCTACGTATTGAGAGCCAGGGGGACGTTTTTAAAAACTTAGCCACATAAAGCTTTAGTAACATTTACTAGAGAACTTCATGAAATACACGTCTGAAGGATGAGCATTGGCTTGTGAATGAATAAGCTTCCAGATTGGAAGGTGGTTCTGCTTAGTAAATGTTGAGGGAGCAGGATTAAAAGAATAAATTTGCATTCCTTCCTGATGCAAGGTGCATTCAACACGGAATGCGTCTTGGACTGAATGGCACAGAATGGAGAAAAGATAAAACCACACACACATACAATCACCCAGCACCAAGGAGTCTAACTGGGATTCAACAGGGATTCTTATTGGAGCCAAGCCACTTAATATTTATTCTTCTGCTTTCGAGTCCCTCATCTATAATGACAAAGGAACAGGCAGTCAAGTCTAGTGGACTTGATGCTTTAACAATTCAAACCTCTCTTCAATCAAATAATGTTCACAGAAGAAATGACATATCAATACAAATGTCAGAGCTCCACGAGGAACTTGTATTTTCAGGACGTCTGGGACTTTGCTATCTGGAAAGCTTGGGAAGGGGGGGAGGGGGAAGACATAGCAATTAGTCAGATGAATGAAATCAAACTTAGGACAAGTTAGATCAAATATCACAGCAAAATGATGTGCTAATTCAGTGTATTGAAGAGGAGGATTTAGGTAATTTGGAAGGCAGTAACGGAGGCCGCATTTACTGAGGTACTATATTCCTTAAAGACAACAGCAGATATCATTTTATATAGTTACTCTGATGGAGCTTATTTTGATAATTTTATTTTTAATAGAAAGGTTATACAAGTCTTTCCTGGGACGACAAACTTCATTTTGCTCTGATGTTAGTATCCAGAACAAAAAAAAAAAAAAAAAGAGAGAGAGAGAGAGAAAAACATAATGTAATTTTGAAAGGTCATTTATTTATTTCTCTTTGTATGTTTGTTTTCTTCCTAATCTTTCTAAAGTACTGTGATCTGATGGACTTATTAAGCTAATGCCTAAAATAAAGAGTATTGTGGACCTATAAAGGTCCCCTAGCCTACATGCTTCTGGAAACTCTAAGAACTTTGATAAAATGTTTATGGTTGTAGAGGGGCTTCAGGTCCTATGTTCACAGGGTCACTGAGTTGTGCTGGACTTGAAGGCAATCAACAACAACATCCTAGTAAACAGGACCACTTCAGAAGATATGGAGATCACTGATGCTACTGTGACCACATAGAGACTCATCCCAACTTCTACTTTCCATGGGCTTTGTATATCTCTTCTCTAGTGGTAGGACTCAAAAGGTAATGAAACGTCTCCTCCAATTGGACCTCTATTACCTCTATCTTATTTATATTCGTCTCTCCCGGATGATTCCAAACCTTAGAGTATTGCAAAACTTCCTCCCCCCCCCCCTCAAGAACTCTAGCATTGGGCTGGGTTAAGGTTCTTTACAGTCATTTATGAACCAGAAAAATGGTGACCATTAGGCTGTGAGGGAAATACGTACCTAGCAGCAAAATGATGCATGCTAATATGGCAATTAAGGCTCCCATACTGAGTCCAATGGGAAGGACATAAGCTTCAACATTACAAGACTGGACAACACCTTCATTGCTACAACCACAGACCCGGATGGTCAGGGTGCTGGTGCTACTCAGCGGAGGGTTCCCACTGTCACTGATTATGATTGGCAAAAGATAGACTTCTTGCTTCTGGCGGTTGAATCCATTATGCTTTGCCAAAATGCTGAGGGAATTATCTGGAAAAAGTGAAAATTACAATGATTTGCATCATCAAAAAAAAAAAAAAAAGGGCTGCCCAAACAACACTTGTTTTTCTAGTTCATAAATCCTCTGCAAACCTCAAAACAATCCCAATTCCACTGGCCCCCTCAGGCTTGCTGCTTCTTTTCCAAGTGATCCAATTCGAATGGACCAAGATATCGAGACCCTAACACATTGCATGACTGGGGTGCAGGGGTGAAATGCATGGAGGTACGCCATCCCTTCAGAATTGCAACAAATTCTTTCTCATAGAAATCATTGCCAATGTCTCTTAAGGAGACACACTTTATCCTGAGTATCCATAAATATATTGCATTCTCTCTGTTAACATATTATGCAAAGTTGATTGAATAAGATTTTGCCATATTCTTTTTTTAAATTTTATTT
>NW_006399751.1:11522717-11619107 GCF_000299155.1 Elephantulus edwardii | reverse complement strand
AAATTTTTTTTCATTGCCATATTCTTAAGACATATTTGGAAATATTTCTATTAAAAGGTGACATATAGAAATCTATGTGACATATAGAAGGCAATTTTCTCATTCTTATGGGAACCTATAAAAAAATCGGTTATCCCCAACAATATTAACTAATGTTAATATTTCTTAATTAACTAAGTAAGATACAACTCTAGTCTCATATAACCGCCACATGGAAGGGATATTCTATGCACACTATATTCTAAAGACACTAGAAAAAGAAAACTAAAAACAGTTACAAAGTCTAAAATGAGAAGTTATAGTAGTGGATCCTCCATTTTGCACCTAGAAATTAATTCTATATTGGTTAATTGGAAGAATACCTAAGAACACTTGAGCAATAGTTAAGCTCAGAGACTTCAGTTGGAAAAAAGAAATTAGTGAAGACATATTATGCATGTGATCACTCCTGGATAAATGTGTTTTCTCTCATCAACTTCTCATACACTTCAATGGCATTATATATAGTAATGAATTATCTACCATTTTGATGAATAAAAGACTAGAGATAACCCCCATCCCATAATTTAGGCCTCCTGGCAGGAACGGCCAGTCTTCGGAAAAGACATCCGATTGGGGAAGACGGAGGATCAGACAACCAGAAGAAGAACATCCACAAGATAGACTGACGTGGTGAAAAGGACGATGGGTTCGGTCATGCCAGAGATCCCGAGGACGGCACGGGACAGGGCAGGGTTCCCATCTGCTGTCCACCCGGTTGATATGAACTGGAGCCAACGCTACGGCTCATAACATCAGCAACGTAGCTATTTAAAATGGGAATACTTTCTCTCATACTGACCTATCATGCTAATCAGAAGTAAACCAATAATATTTTGGCCAGATTTTCAGCCTAAATGCGATTCGATTACTTTCATTGAGATTTTTCTGGCAAGTTCTGGCAAGTTTGCTGACTCTTAAATAACTGACCCCCCTGATGAGTTCACATTGGCCAGCTGCTCCGTGGAGAAGGACTGGCAATCTCCTCCCATGTGACTAGCCGTCTCTGAAAACCTGTTGGAGTTTCGAGTTATGAGTCAGGTCTGACTCGATCATACACAACAACATCTGGTGAGTTTCAAACCAGGAATTCCTAACCATTGTTATCCATTCTCTGATTGTTAGGCATAACTACTGGTCTGAAGAAAAATCAAGTACATGGGAAATATTACATTCAATTGCTTTGGAGAGTAAAAAAATCAAATAAACACAAAACAAAACCACTCTGGGATTTAAAAAAGTGATAGAAATTTCTCAAAACAAGAATATGCATTACGTTTATTTTTTCTTTGTTTAAGCAGAACTTCCAATAATAAAACAGAAAATAGAAATCTGATTGTTAACAATATTTTTAACTTAACTACGGTTGTGCCTCATTATATAGTAGTTTGAAGACAGAAAATATGTTTCTAATGATGTTAAGTGGTGATATACCAAATGATGCAGTAATCTTCATTTCCATAACAGAGAAGGGAATATAAATAGGCTGAAATCAGAAAAAAATTTCCCCTAAAATCAGATATAGATTTTATATCTGTTATATTTAGAGAAAGTGTGTGATATATGTGAGCATGGTTAATTAGTAAAAGGAACATTTGTGGATTATTTCCTATACTATCGTTGGAAACAAAAGCTGAAAATTGTTATTCAAGATGTAATTAATAAAATGACAATGAGGTTTTGTCTTCCTGTAGTTGACGTTATTTATGAGAAACTCTTTTCGTAGTCTCTCTCTTTAAAACAGTCTATGAGGCTAATTTAGAAACTGCAAGAATATTACATGCTTCTCTCTTTTGCCATTTAGAAAAATGTTGGTTAGTCTCCCATGGAATTCATGTTTTAGCGCTTCAGGCATTAATGTATCATTCCTCTTTATACACAGAGAAAAACTCTTGACTGGCCAAAGAAAGGGTAGGAGTCACTTGTGCTGTTTTCCCACCCCCTGGCAAAGGTAATTCCTGGCTTTTGTGAAGTCTTCTATTTAAAAATCATTTCCTTGATGGTTTTAAAGTAGATGCTTGCAAGTTTAGTGTTATGATGGTGATGCATGCCTGTAATGCGAAACTTCGATAACATGCTCCAATTAAGAAAAAGATTCCGTTACATCTTAAAATATAATCTCACGATCTGTAATTGTGCAATTGAGGTCTGATTTCAAGAAAGATGAATATAGAAAATTAAATTACTTCTGGGTATGTATTTTGGAAGCAGGAGTGGCATTCACTTCCTAAACAATATGCCTCTGGAAACTCTAGGAACTTTGATAAATGTTGAGAGTTGTAGAGGGGCTTCAGGCCTTTTGTTCATAGGGTCGCTATGAGTCGTGCTTGACTCGAAGGCAATCAACAAAAACTATGGCTATTTATATGTCATTTTCTGTAATTTCCAAATCCTCTTAAGTTCCAGTTTAGCTTAGAAAGCCCAATGCTAAGTTTGTGTAAAACAACAATACAAAACTATTTTTTAAAATCAGATAAATGTTTTAGTCTGTTTTGATGTTCATTCTACTTTATAACTGTGTTATGACCAACAAATTAAGCAAGACTTAAAAGAGCTTTAAAGAGCTGTGGAATGAAGCTCAGTTTTAAGCAAGAAATCACTGCCAACATGTAGTTGATAAGTGCCAATGAATTGATTAAGGACTCAGAGCAACCCTATGAACAACAGATCAGAACCTTGTCGTACTCTGAACCATCCTCACAGTCTCTCTCTCTCTCTCTCTCACACACACACACACACACACGCGCACACACACACACAGAGGGAACTCTGGGGGCCTAGAGATAAGGAGCTTCCCTGTCAACCCAAAGACATATGGTTTGAATTCACCAGATCTTCCACAGAACAAGGATGGACGATCTCCTAATTTTCTGCCCTGTGATCAACAACATCTGAAAATTTGCTGGAGGGTTAGGTATGACTGAACAACAGCATATAACAACTATATATATACATACAAATATATATGAACTTTTAGGAACACTCAGTACCTCCTTTAGAAGTTAGAACTCTCCTTTTCTTCCCATCATGACTTAAACTAGCGCTTCATGGTCTAGCCTCTGCCTTGTTCTCTGTCCTACTATTCTTCTCTAGAAATACCTTGACCTTTTTTGAGTCAATCATCTTCTCTGCTCAATGATTTCACATTTGCTCAATATTATGTTTATCCTTCTTTAACTCTTGTTTACCTGCTTAACATTTATATATTCTGTATGTTTATATACAAATGTCACATCTTTGTGGATACTTTATGTCCCTAGTACCCTTTCATATCTCCAATCAAATTAGCTCTATTTTCTGTAACCACCTTTATGTTTTCATCAACACACAGAACAATGATTCAGTAATGAGGATCTGAAAGACATCAGGGTTGCAGAAGCAAAAGAAGAAACTTTGCAATAACAAATAAACAACTTAGGTTGTATAATTAGTGCTCAGCAAATATTTGCTGAATATATTAATGACTAAGTAATCTTAAACCATGTTTTGTAGAGCTCATATTCCTTTTTATTTATGTTATTTTGTCATGGGGATTAAGAGGGGTATATCAGAAACATTTTAATTTCAGGGTTATTGGAAATGGACATAACCTAGAGTAATTTACAAATACGTAAAGAAAAGCCAATGACATGTTTCATAGTATGCAACATGATGAATAAATTGAAGATGCTTGGATTAAAATAGAGAAGGCTCAAAAGGGAACTAAATTTGTCCCAGATCAAGGAAAGACCATCATGTGTCAAGGAAATGTCCAATATTCTCTATACTGAACTGAAATTGGATGCCATACTTCCACATTCATATGGAGACAGACTGAATGAGCATCACCTTTGACTAGTCTAGACCAAAATCTTTTTCTAACCATTGATATTGGTTATTTGAATCACTTAGTGTTGGAAATCAAAGGCCTTGCCTCATACAGCGGTGATAACCCTGAAAGGAAGCATTAGTTTGGCAAATAAGGCAGGCAGCACTGTAATCATGAATCAATTTTACATGTATCCCTTATGCAAATTGAAAACATAGCTAAAGAGACAGACTGTTCGTACCCAAATAACTCTTCAGCTTTTTTGGGTGTGTGATTTATTCAACAGAACTTAATTTCCCCCCTCTCTCTTTTCTTCCTGTCATTCACTTTTCTGTGTATATTTTTGAAAACAATTATAGCTATTATGATGGGAAAGTCTGCGGTTAGGGACCTCTCTAAAGTACTCAAGAGCAACGGTGTCTCTCTGGAGAGTAAGGTGTGCCTGATACAGGCCATGGTCTTTGCAATCACTTCTTATGCATCAGAGAGTTGGACAATGACTAGGGAGGATAGAAGGAGAATTGACGCCTTTGAGCTGTGGTGTTGGAGAAGAGTATTGAATGTACCATGGACTGCCAAGAAAACAAACAGATTCATCCTAGAGAGGGTTAAACCAGGCTGCTCCTTGGAGGCAAGGATTCTGGGGCTTCGTCTGACATACTTTGGACATGTTGTAAGGAGAGACAGGTCCTTGGAGAGGGACACCATGCTGGGTAGAGTGGAGGGACAGCGCAGGAGGGGAAGACCCTCTATGAGGTGGATTGATTCAGTGACTGGGGTAATCGGGATGGGTGTGTCAGAGGCAGTGCGATTTGCACAGGATAGAGCAGGGTTTAGGGCTGTTGTACATAGGGTCACTATGAGTCGCAAACAACTCGACGGCACATAGCAACAACAACAACAACATATCAAATGCTGTTCCCATGATCCATTATTTTCAAATCAAATAGAGAAGAATTGTAATTTTCTGTTTGGCTCAGTGGAGTTTATCTGTTGTCCTGATACAGACCTATGCCTTGATCTCAGTCTTTCTATTTGGATTCTTTGTAGATATTGCAAGAATAGGGAGATAGAGTTAATGAAGACACTGGCCAGACACATATTTATAACAAAATAAATAACGAGAAGAACAGCAAATGGTTTTCTGGAAGTGTCTCTCAACATTTGACTTGCAAATTTAATTCAAATTTTCTTAGTTAAGCCAAATGGAGTAAAAAGGCCAGAGGGTCCAGGAAAAGAGAAGACAACACTCTGTTTAGCAGGCATGGAGAAGATATTTCATTTAAGTTCTTATCTTTGTGCTGTGTCTTTTGTTTGTTTATAGAGAACTGACAATTTAATAAGATATCAAATCTGAATTTAATATATTTAATGAGCGTGCGTGTATGACTATGAAGAAATGACTATGAGATCCTTCTTTTGTATTTTTTCACTCTAAACATTCAGTATGGTTGGAAATAATAAAGTCCTTATGAATCTGGAAAAAAGTAAGAGTCTGTGAAGCCAGGTTTCTCCAGCATCACTGTAAATAACTTCCTACCAACACTGTTAAGTCTGATTCAGATTGCAGAGAGGGCACCGTCAGCGTGCTCTTTGGAGGCAAGGATGATCAGGCTTTGCCTCACATACTTCGAGCATGCTTCTAGGAGGGGCTGTTCCATGGAGAGGGACACGATGCTCAGAAACACTGAGGGTCAGCGAAGGAGAGGAAGACGTTCAATCAGGGGCCTTGACACGGTGACTTTCACAATAGGCTCTACTGTGTCAGGAAGGTTGAGGATGGCATAGGCTTGGACAGCACTCAGATCTGTTGTTCATAGGATCTCTACAGGTTGGACTTACAAGTCTGACACAAGTAACAGCATATCCTGAACTTTCTAGTCAGATCATTAATTTGTTTGAAAACTGTCCATCCGACGCCAATAATATCAATGCACATCTGAACGTTAGTTCATTACTGAATCCAATATTTAATAATAATAATAATAAACTATAACAAAAGAGCCCCTGTTTCTTGTGATCTTGTTAATTCCTACTTAGAGGGACACGACAGGACAGAGTAGAATTCTTGTTGTTGTTGTTGTGTGCCATCAAGTCAGAACCAGCTCAATCATCGAGTCAGAACCAGATCCTCAAGTGGGTTTTCAGAGGCAGTAAATCGTACAGGAAGAGATTTCCCATCCTTCTCCCATGGATTTAAACCACATGCCTTTGCAGGGCAGCTTCTTGTCACTAGGCCACCAGAGTTCATACTGCTGACAGGGTCAATATGACTCTGAATCTTTACATAAGCAGATCATATCTTCATCCCACAGAATGGTTGGTGGGTTGGAACTATATTGAGCACCTTTCCTTTTTATTAGCAGCTGAAAGTTTAACATCAGTGCCATCAGGGCTCCTTAAAACACATCTAACGGTTAAATATTGACTTAGGTTTATGTGGCTGTTGTTGTGTGTGGTTGAAACTACCCATCTTTCTTTCACAGAGCAGGTGGTGGATTTGAACTGGGTGTCCTTCATTGGGCAACACAGCTCTTTACCACTAGGCCTCTTCAAAGACCACAACTTTCAATACGGGCTACATTTCAACATCAAGAAAACAAACATCCTCGTCAGTGGACCAAAAGTAGGCAACATCAAGACAAGTGGAAAAAAGACTGAAGTTGTCCACAATTTCGTTTCACTTGGATCCACAGTCAACACCCATGGTAGCAGCAGACAAAATTCCAAAGACATGTTACATTGGGAAAATCTGCTGTCAAGGATTTTTTTCAAAGTGCCAAAAAGTAAGGATGCCAATTTAAAGACTAAGGTGCACCTGACTCATGCCATGGCATTTTCAGTTGTTCCCTATGCATCTGAGAGTTGGACAATAAAAAGGATGCCAGAAGAAGAATCGATGCCTTTAAATTGGGGTGTTGGTGAAGAGTAGTGAATATCCCATGTTGTTGTTGTTAAGTGCCACTGAGTTGCAGGTGACTCATAGCAACCCTGTGAAGGAGAGTCCTCAACACTTGTGTGTCTCTCATCTCTCTAGGTTCATAGGGTTTCCGGAGGCAAGCTATTACGGAAGTGGATGCCACTCCTCCTTCCAAGAATATCCCACAGATTGCCAAAATAATAAATATGTCTTGAAGGAAGTACAACCAGAGTGCTCCTTAAAGGCAAGGACAGTGACACATTGATTTGCTTACTTTGGGCATATTTTTACAAGGAAAATACTGAGAGAGATACCATGTTGGGAAAGTTAGAGAGTCATCAAAAGAGAGGTACGTTCTCAGTGGGATGAATTGACACAGTAACTATCACAATGGACTTGAGCAGGACTAACATCGTGAGTACGGCACAGAATAAGGCAAGACCAGATATGCTGCTCATAGAGTCACTATGAGTCATAACTAACTTGATGGGACCTATCAATATTAACAAGTTTAGATATGATTTATGAGAAAAGGCAAGGAGTTCTTCCCTGATTATTCTTATACATGGAGAATTGGAGTTTTGGAAGATAAATGGACTTTCTGAAGAACCTTTTATCACAACCACATTAACTCAATTCACACAGAAAAACAAGGAATAATGATCTCTTAAGATAGTTTTATCTTAAAGTGAAGGGATAAAAGCTAAACCATGAAGTTTATAAAAACAATGTCAAGAGACATTGCCAAACTCTATTCCCATGTTTGTTATGAAGAAACTAGGTCTGCTTCAGGGTTGTATCTTTTCTCCATGCCTATTCAATTTGTATGCTGAGCAAATTATTTGATAAACTGGAGTCTCTGAAAAAAGAATGTGGCATCAAGATTGAAGACTCATCAATAAACTTCAGTATGTGAATAACACATTATTGCTTCTTAAAATTGAGAAAGACTTGACGTACTTGCTTCAGAAGATCAAGTGCCGCAGCCTGAAGGATATGGATTGCATCTCAACATCAATAAAATAAAAATTCTCACCAATGGAATGATATGTAGATTCATGATAGATGGAGAAAAGATGTCAACGACTTCATCTTAAGTGTATATACAATTAATACATTTGGTGTTGGCAGTCAGGAGATCAGGAGACATACTATACTGGGGAAGTCTGCGGTCAAGAACCTTGTCAAATTATTGAGGAGCAATGATGAGAGTTTGAGGGATAAGGTATACCCCCGATTCAGGCCATACTCTTTTCAGTCACTTGCTATGCATTTGAGAACTGGACAATGAATAATGATGTCAGAAGAATTGATGCCTCTGAGCTGTAGTGTCTGAACAGTTGTTGAATATCCCGTGGATTGAAAAAAACAACAAACATGTCTTGAAGAAGGTGCAGCCAGAGTGCTCCTTGGGGGCAAGGATTGTGAAGCCTTTGTCTTATATCCTTTGGGAATGTTGCTAAGAGAGGTTATTCATTGGAGAGGGACATCATGCTTGGAAAGGTGGAGAGATGGAAAAAGAGATGAACACCCTCAACCAGGTGGATTGACACACCAGTGGCCACAGGATAGGACAGAAGTCAGATAATGATGTTCATAGGGAGGTTATGAGTCAAACTCGAATCGATAGCACCAAACAACAAAACATGACCACAAGGAGCTCTGTTCATCTAGTGGTAAGAAGCTGCACTGCAATCACAAAGGTACACCATTTGAATCTGTTAGCTGCTCCGTGGAGAAGGATTAGCTATCTTCACCCATGAAATTGACTGCCTGTAAAAGTCCACTAGATTGTCAGCTATGAGTCAGTTCTGACTTGACAGTACGGAACAGTGACCATGGCTGAGTAAGAGTATAATTCTTTAGAGAGAACAAAAGATAGCCAGTAGAACATACTATAGGTCAAAATCTCACTAGACATGGCTTGGCATAGCACAACATGTGAACATTTCAAGGAAAAACTGACCCATGTTTGGTGCCAGGGAGGGTTTCAGATATCAGAGAATCCATGCTTCATTCACAATTGCTGCTATATTTGTGTCTACTGTTGTAGGCACAATGTCATTACACCCCTTTGAAGGATTTCTCTTACTTGTTAACTTTCTACTTCATCAAGCATGAGGTCTTTCTCCAGGGATGAATCTCTCCTGATAGCGCGTACAAAGTACATATGACTGAATCTCAGTATCTGGCTTCTAATGAATGTTAGGGTTATGCTTTTTTCAAGACAGATGGCATTTGTTCTTCTGATAATCTGTAGTATGTTTAGTATTCTTCACTAACATCCCAATTCAAAAGCATCAATTACTCTTTGATATTTCCTATCTTTTGCCCAACTTTCACATGCATGTGAGGCAGTTGAAAATACACTGCCTTTAAATAACTTTATTTCCTTGAAGATTTCATATTTGCATGGACATAAAACAAAGAATGCCTCAATAAGCAAGTTCCCCAAATTGGGACAAATGTATTCACCTTGCCATCAACCATGCCTTCAATTTAACTTCTTTCAAGTCCATAGCTACATATTCAGTTCTGTTATTCAGTATCTGCTAACATTACTGACAGAGGAGATAAATCACTGTGAGATGAAAGACTTCCTTGACATATGGTTCACCAGCATGTTGTATTATAATGAAACACAGCTTTCTCTCTCACTTCTCTCTCTCCGCCTTTGCTACAGGGTGGAGTTTCACTCATAGCTGGCCTGCCAGTGAGTTTCCAATACTATATAATGTATGAAAGGAGACTGTCTGTATTTTCTCTATGGAATGACTGGTGGATTTGAACTGACAGAGAAGCGTGGTCTTTGGGTAGTTGTGCAACAGGTCTAATATTACCATCCAACAAACTTACATATCTAGGTACAAGTCTTAATATATAACAAAGGCAAGAGGACACAAAGCAGTTATGTGGATAAAATTATTATTCAAGCAATGGCCACATTATCATTCCTCCCAGGTTGCAAAGAAAGGCACATGTTTATGAATCGTAAAAATCCGTATTCAGGTGAGTATTGAAAACAGCACTATTTTGATCATATAAAAAATACCTTTATGTTAAAGGTCAAAATATTTGCTTTACCTCAAATTCACTTTACTTCAAAATTTACTTTAAATTCACTCAAATTCACATCAATAGGTTAAAATAAAGGTGGGGAAAATAAAAGTATAATTATTGAGAAATAAAAATACCCCTATGTAGATCACTCTTATGATTGAAACAGAAATCAAATTCATTCAAACTCTTTTTATTGAAAATGTAATTTGATAAATTCTCCATTGTTATAAACTGAAGAAGAATCTGAATACATTTTGAAGCCATGCTTGATTTAATTTTAATACTTTTCTTTTAAAATAAAAGGGTAAATTTGGAATGACTTTTAAAAAATATTCTCAAAATGATACTTGATTTTCCAAGCTGGCTATCTCCAGGTAGCAATGGCTGTGAAGTCTATGAGGGTACTGTCCAGTGATAAAAGTATGATGATAATCAAAATTCCACATTTTGGAATTGTACAAGTGCTTTTAACAAATTGATGTTTAGAGAATTTGCCATATTTGAACATTCTGATTCATAGCTTACCTTAGGTGTGATATTTTCTTTTTTTGCTTGGTTTGGTTTTTTTAGATATGTGGATCAGATTTCTTTATTATACTGGGGATGTGAGAACCATAAAAATTGGCTTTTCTATCCACTGTGTTAGTCCCCATTGGGGGAGATGGTCTCCAGCTGCCTTAACTGTGGACACATGGTCTTGCAAATCATCAACAGCTGTGGACCCAGTAAAAGCGAGTGCTTTCCACACTGTTAGAGAAGATAATGATGGTGGTGGAGAAATTGGAAAAGACTGAGGTGAGGAACATTTGGAGATCAAGGCAACAGTTAAAGGTTTTGTACCTGGATAATTAGAGGCAAAGCTGCTTTATAAATGCTCTATTGCTGGATGACTGAGGAAACCACAGGCTTCTTGCATTTGTGTTATTACACTCAACCTAGATTTTCACTAATTGTGGAACTGTGCCTTGTTAATCTGGCTTGGGACTGCTGTACTAACTTGGACTTGTACTGTGAGATATTCTTTGCTTCCCCCACTCCCCAAGCTATTTCAAGATGACTACCTTGGTCTACTTGATGACAGGAAGAGAGATACAGCAGAGCTCCCTTTACAAGACTTTATGTTAAAGTAAGATGGTGAGTATGCTCAGTTCATGGTGATCACCTGGGTCCACTCAATGAGTGGAAGTAGGAGACACACAATAATGAAGAGACAGGTTGAGTTTGGACTTGTTCCCTCAGCACTATCTCCCTAGTATGTTGAATGAATAATTGAAGGATTGTTTTCTTGTAGAGACATCCAAGCAGATATATGCACACCCATATTTATTGCAGCTTTGTTCACAATAGCAAGGAGTTGGAAACAACCTAAGTGCCCATCAACAAACGAATGGCTAGAGAACTGTGGTATATTCGCACAATGGAATACTATGCTGCATTAAAAAACAAGGAACTCATACAATATTATTCAAAATGGTTGACTCTGGAGAACATTATGCTGAGTGAAATATCCCAGTCACAAAAGGACAAATATTACATGATGCCACTGTTGTAGAATGGGACTGTCCTTGGGGTTGGGGAGAGACTGAGTAAGATGGGTTCAATAATGTATACTGCACTGAAACAGAGGAGGGAGAAAACTGTTTAAAAGAGATATATAACTAGATATTTCTGTCATCACAGGAGACTAGAGCGAGGGCTACATGGTGGAGGGGACCTGGGGGAGGGTTTGTAAAACAATGAAAGAATCTTTTACTTTTCCATAATTTTTGGACTCATGTACTTATAACTTGTTAGTCACATTTGTGTCTTCTAGGTTGCAACACCCCCATGATACATCTTCAAGGATATGAACATGTACGGCCAAACACAATCAATAAGAGTGCATCTAAATTCCAAAATCAATCTCCATAATAGTCTATGTGTTTCCTACTGCCAAAGGGGCCCTTTAGAGTAGTGAGAGAAGATCTTCACCCTGAAACCCACAGCGTCCCTTTTCAGCAGGAAGTAGCTAAGAGAATACGCCATCCCCTTTTCCTTATGACTCAGAGTGAAGTCTCTCTCAGGGAGGAGTGATAGGGAATGGCAAAGGACACACTGACAAAGAAGATTAATCAGAACTGGCTTTGATAAGCACTGTGGCATTTGGACAAGAACAAACGGGGAGGAGGGTAGAGAGAATAGTGCAACAATGAATGAATGGAAACCCAAAATCTCTGTAAATGTTTATGAAAATTAATAAAATATAGAAAAAAGAGAAAAAAAAAAAAGAGAAGGGAGTCCTGAGGATTCCTGATGTGCTCACTTGGCCCATGTGGGGCTAAAGTTGAGTGAAGGGACCAGCCGGTATGAAACACAGGAAGAAGAATGGACTCTTGAGTTTGCAGCTGGTGCTCATTTGGACCTAGTCATGGACGGCTGGGGATGTGTTGACCAAAACCCAACTAGATGAAGAGAAGATGTTTCATTCTGCAAGGTAGCGTTGATTACTGTTACCTGATGGTTTGCTCTGGACTGAACCTTTGTTTATAGATGCATATGCTTAAAGTTTCAACTGTAATAGAGGATTCTTCAGGAATAAAAGATATGCTTGTTTCTCACAGTACTGGTTTGATAGGACTGCGCAAATCAGAAACTATCTAAACTGGGGGATGAAAACTTAAGGAATGAAGCAGCTGACTTACATACTTCCATGAATATAGACATAGATGTTAGCAAAGGGAGGGCTCATCATCTCATGAGAGATAATGGCTAGAAAAGCCAGGGGGTGGTCTGGGGTATCAGAACCCTAAAAGTTGGCATTTCCAACTATTGTGCTAGATCCCATTGTGGGGGCATGGGTTCCAGGTACTCTAACTGGTCTTACAAATCATCAACAGCTGTGAGACCAATAAAAGAAAATGCTTTCCACACAATGGGAGAAGGTGATGACGGTGGCAGAGAGACTGGGAAAAAACTGTGGCGAGGAAGCCTAGAGATCAAGGCCACAGTTAAAGGTTTTGTTGCTAGATGATTGAAGGAAAAGCTCTGAGATAAAGTTTGCTAGATGGTTGAGGAAACTAGAAGCTTCTTGCATTTGTGTTGTTGAACTTAACCTGGATTTTCACTAATTGAGGGATTATGCCTTGTTAATCTGACTTGGGACTTCCAGACTAGCATTGTGAGATATTCTTTGCCCCCTCCCCCTTCTCCAAGCTATTTTCCCCAAGAAACCCCTCAACTATGAGTAAAATCTGTGAGTCCTGCAATGAACATCAGATCCAATGATTGGTCAAAATAGGTGCCAGAGCAAGTAGGGTGGCATGTCTGACTATGTAGCTATTTATATGGTGCTATGGACATTATTATTACTATGGACCTTACAGAGCTTTGGTGGCCTCATGGCAAAAATTTGTGTTTCAATCACAAAAGCTCGCAGTTGGAGGCCACCAGATACTCTGCAGGAGAAAGATGGGCAATGAACTTCCTTCTAAATGTCTTATTTTCTGCCTATGAAAACCCACCTGAGGGTCAACTATGGTTCAGTTCTGACTCAACGGTACACACACACACACACACACACATTATTGATGGGGAAAATTTCCCTTTATGAATTGGGTAGAAGTCAGACTCACTCACCCCTTTGTTACATCTGTTCATTATACAATAGCACTTCCTCTCATTATCCTAAATTTAGCCACCTCAGTGGTTCAATGGTCATAAATTACTCAAATAGCATCAAACCCGTATCTTATTCAAGCTAAAACTGGAGTTCTCTCTACAGGACCTAGCCTTCCACAAACCATGTGTTTTAGAATTTAAGATCCAATATATTATGTTACCAATTTAGTCTATGGTCCTGGATATATACTTTAATGAATCTGGGTGTTAGTTAATTTTTACGTCTCTTCTGGGTTCAATAATGCAGGATTCTTTTCTGTAGTCTTATTGTAAATTATTTTATTTAGTTCGTTTTCTTGGGGTAAATGTATATGTAAAAAACATTTCAACAATTGCCATACATACAGTCAAGTGTTACTGTGTTCCTCATATTGTTCAACCATTATCCTGATTGAATACTAAATTATATCATCCTACCAGAAGTTCAGAGTCCCATAAATATTTTTTATTATGATTTCAGTAAGAGTTTCCAAGGTTACTAGGTCTTCCATTCAATCATTCATATGCATTTCATTTTATAGTTAATTACAATAGCCACAGTGCAATCCCACTCTACCCACTTCCTTTCTGAAATTCTCATTTCCATTAGTCCTTCTCCTTACTGTCTTCTGGGATTTATCTTTCAGCAAACATTGCTCTTTTGACCTTAAATGACTTGTGGTTCTAAAAAGTGAGTGCCTCCCTGGTGTTACTGGTCACTTTATAGATCTGTCTATTGTTTGGCTGAAAATCTAGCACTGGCATGAGTTGCCTTTTGCAAACATTTGTTGTGGAGATACTATGAATGAACATCTATCAACCAAACATCTATCAACCATGTGTACGTGACTGGGCTATGAAAAGATGATTTTTTTTTAAATTCCCTGGAGCTTCAGGTGTGGAGTTTCCTGCCAATCCAAAGGCAGTTTGAATTTATAAGCTGCTCCGAAGAAGAAAGATGGGCAATCTTCTCTCAAGCCATCATGTTCAGCCTTTGAAAACCCTGTGGCGGGTCAGCTATAAGTCTCTTCTGACTTAAAGACCATGAAAAAGAGTTTAATGGGAAAATAAATGAAGATTTGGGAAGAGACCAAGTTAATCATTCAAAGTAATGCTGCTGTCAAATCTCATTGCTGTCCAGAGAGGTACTATCAGTGCAACTCCCTGAGGACTGTGCCACCAGAACTCTCCTTTAAATAAGTCTCAGCTCTTTCCTTGCTGCACTTCTGGCTACTATAAATATATTATCCCCATTTTATTGTTAGATCTGGGGTGTGATTTTGTTTTGTTTTGTTCTGTTTTTTTGTCATGAGTAAACTTACATAGACCATCCTAAATGTTTTGAAGAAAACCACATTTGAGAACTAGTATTTATTTTTATTGACTGATGGTCGTATTTATACTTCAGGGACATTACTCATGATAACTTGGAATATTCTGAGATAGGAAATGAATAGGATGTCTTTCTCTTTCCTTTTCCTTCCTATTATTCTCCTAAACCTTGCATTTCACAAACTTATTTATTAATATAAAAGAAAGGAGGGGAAAAAAAGAAATCTAGAAGTCAGTCCTGGAATCTACGCAGGTGGAACGAACTATGATACATAAAAAAGAACCTAATTATTATTGTATAGTATCACTGGTTTTGCTAAGACTCATGTTGTTGTAGTTGTTGAGTACCACTGAGTCGAGACTGACCCATAGTGGTCCCTTCAGCAGATTTTCTGAGGTGCTAAAATTTACAGGAGAGGAGACTGCCCTTCTTTCTCCCAATGAGCAGCTGGTGGATTGAAACCACGTATCTTTGAATTAACAGCGTACTTCCTCACTACTAAACCATCACCTTAGAAACAGCAGATCTGAACCTTGTTGTATCTTCTACTATGTTCACTATCTCTTGCTGTGTTCTAATACACTGTTACAGTCTCTGTTTCAATCTATCTTCTTGAGAATGGTCTTCTTTTTAAAAAAATTCTACAACTTTCCCATCATGATATACTTTTTTTCCTTAGAATTGACCCCTTCTTCTCGTAATAACTCAAAATATCTAAGACACAATCTTACATATGTTTCACAATCTTTGTCTCTAAGGAGGTTTCACTTGCTCCAAGACAGCTTGGTTTGGGGCGTAGTATATAGTATATATTCAATACTCATCTCCAACACTCCTATTCAAAGGATCTATTCTTCTTTGGTCTTCCTTATTCATTATCCAACTTTCAGATGCATAAGAAGCAACTGAAAATGCCATAGCTTAGATCAGGTACACCTTAGTCTTTAAAAAGATATCACTCCTCTTTAGCACTCTGGAGAGGTCCATGACAGCAGCTTTTCCAATGCAACATGTCTTTTGATTTCTTGAATTGCTGCCATAGGTTTTTGTTGTGAATCCAAATAAAATTCATTAATTGGCCACTTTCATTATGTCTGCATCTATCATGAGGTTCCTATTAGTCCAGTGGTGAGAATTTGGGGGAGTTTTTTGATGCTACGATAATAGACTGAAACTTTTCAGAGAGATTCTAAAACTTGCATTAGAACACAGAGAAACCAAAACAAAGGAAAGCATGTTGAAGGAAGTGAAATGAACAGAAGATTCCAAAGTGAAGCTCGAGAAAACAAAGCAAGGTAATATAAGGAAATGTGCAAAGACCTGCAGTTGGAAAACCAAAAGTGATCAACGTATTTGGCATTTCTGCAACTAAAAGCACTGAAGAACAAATTCAAGCCTTGAGTTTTAATAGTGAAGAGTTTTATGGACAAAATATTGAATGATACTGAAATCATCAAAAGAAGATGGAAGAAATACAATCACTATAGCAGAAGAATTGGTTGACACTGAAATATATCAAGAAGTAGCCAAAGAACCAATAGTATTGAAGGAAGACATTCAACGGTACTAAAGGCATTGGCAAAACAGAAGGTGCCTGATTCAACGAACAGATGCCATGTACTCACTAGTCTCGGCCAAGAAATTTGGGAGACAGTTTCTTGGCTATTTGACTGGAAGAGATCCATACTGTTCCTATCCATCACCAATATCATACACAAGTAAAATCTTGTTGAAATTATTTAAAGAATGACCGGAACAGTGTGTCACCAGGCAACTGCTAGAAACTCAAATTGGGCTCGGAAGAGGCTGTGGAACAAATGATATCATTGCTAATGTCAGATGACTCTTGGCTGAAAGTAGAAGATACAAGAAAGCTCTTTACTGATCTTCTATTGCCTATCTATGCAAAGGCATTTGACTGTGTGCATAATAACAAAGTATCGATTTAACATGAGGAGAGTGGGAATCTTTGAACATTTAATTGTGCTCATGCAAAATCAATACTTAGACCAAGAAGCAGGTATTCAAACTGAACAAGGGAGCACTGTAACCTTTAAAATCAGGAAAGATGTGTTTAAGAATTGTATCCTTTTTCCACATCTATTCAATCTGTATGTATGCTGAGTAAATCATTCAAGAAGCTAAATTTTGAAAAAGAAAGTGGGATGAGGATTGGAAGAAGGCTCATCAAACTTATCAACAACCAGTGTTATGCAGATGAACCCATCTTATTTGCAGAAAGTGAAGAAGACTTGAAGCACTTACTGAAGATCAAAGAATAGAGTCTTCAAGAACATAAGTTCTAAATCCCACCTAAATAATATGTTTTGCATTGCCTTAAGGCCCAGATAACTCCTTCATCAGTAAACTCTTTGATTGCCTAGAAATTTGTGGTCTCTCAATTCCTTGTTAATGGTTTAAGAACCAAGAATGCATAAAGTAGAAATCCAACATCAATTCTATTAATACATTTACCGGTACACACCATTTTCCTGTCTCTAATTCCTTTGAAAATGGACCAAATTCTGCATCGATGAGCCCTATTTTATCCTCCTCCAGTAGAAACATTCAATCTCATCCTAATCACTATTGGATTTGAATCATAAATATGACTTCACCTTGTAAATGAGAACAGTCTACTTTCCCTTCATTATAAATTGCAGATCTTCACTTAATTTTCTATTTTCTTCCTTTTTCTGTCTTTTTTTTTCCATCCACATATACTCAGATGCAGAAACTATATAAAAACTCTAACACACAATTGGCACTTAGCATGTATAATTTTAAAATGAAATGTCTCAGTTCATATCTGTATTCTTCCACTATAAATTCAGTGGAAGAAGAAATGTATTTCCACTATAAATTTCATAGTTGTAAGATCCTTTTTTATTATCCTTTGAATCTCCAGCACCTAAAACATTACCTGAGGGAGAGACCCATATCAACAAATATATGTTGAGTGAGGGAAGAAATCAATGAATCATTCTGTTCTTGAAATAGTGCAAGGCAAAGGGTATTTGAATTGTATCAATAATGCAAATTAAAAAAACAAAACACTAATGATGGGCTAGTACTTTCCACCCATTACAGTGGCATAACATTTTTCTTTAAATGATAACCAAAGCTTTTGCAAGGAATATGGATAAAGCTGAAAAACACTATACTTGTTTCTTAAAACATTAAGAAAAGATTTTCCTTATTACCCCCAATGTATCCTTACTATACCACCCTTAAATAACCATAAGGAACAAAAACACGTCCTTACAAAGACATGTGCACAAATGATCTGAGCAGTATTATTATCCTCGAGGAGGTGCAATCAACTTGTATCATCTACTGCATGGATAAATCTTGTTAAACGGGACTAAGTGCTTCAAAGATAGCTATGACACATAACAACCCTGCGTCTCCTGCACGGATGAAATCAAAGTGATATGTCCATAGATAGAATGGTATCTTATTTGACAACAAGAAGTAACAAATTCTAATCCAAGCTACAACTTGGATTAATTACAAACCACTGCGTCAGGTCTAACATTCCTGGCACAAAAGACCACAGACGGTACAACTATATTGATAATAAAGGCCCCCAAAAATGCATATATAACAGAAAGTAGATTAGTGATTGCTAGCTACTGGACGTACAAGCCTAGAATGACTGAAAATGAGCAAGTGAGATCTTTTTTAAAGTGATGCAAATGTTCTATGACTAGATTGTGGTGCTGTCAGAACTCTGTCAATTTAACATGAGTATTCAAGATGAGTTGTGCCATATTGTAGTTGTTGTTGTTAGGTGCTGTCAAGTGACCAGATAAATAATATATTCCATCTTATTCTGTGCCATTTTTATCATCTCTGACACACTTGAGTCCACTGCTACTATCACTGTGTCAGTCCATCTCTTTGAGGGTCTTTCTCTCCTTTACTGACCTTCCATCTTCCTAAGCATGCTATCCCTTTCCAGGGAATGAACTCTCCTAGCAACATGCCCAAAGTATGTGAGATGAACATTTACCATCATTACCTCCAAGCAGCACACTGGTTACAAATTTTCAAAGACACATCTGTTTGTTCTTTTGCCTGTCCACGGAATATTCAATATTCTTCTCCAACACCACAACTCAAAGGCATCAATTCTTCTATCATCCCTATTCACTATCCAGCTCTCCGAGGTATAGCAAGTGACTGAAAAGACCATGGCCTGAATCAGGCACACCTTATTCTTCAAATTGACAGCACTGCTCCTCAATAATTTGGAAATGTCTCTGACAGCAGACTTGCCCAATGCAATGCATCTCCTGATCACCTGACTGCTGGTACCAAGGTGTTGGTTGTGGATCCAAGTAAGATGAAATTGTTGACAACGTCAACCTTTCTCCATCCATTATAATGTTGCTTATCAGTCTAGAGGTGAAGTTTTTTGTCTTCTTGATATTGAGAGCCATGAAGAAGGCTGTAGTTCTTGATCTTAAGAGAGTGTGAATTATATATCATAAAAGCAATTTAAATCATTTTGGGGGGCATCTTGGGAAAGGCTATTCTCAAGATTGTGTTGGAATTCACATAGGAAAGCTGCATGCTGTAATCTTTGAGGACTGAAAAAGTAGTTGCAAATTCAAACTCATGACCCTAAATTGTTAACAGGAGATTTCTTTCTGGGAGTGGCATCCACTTCCATAATAGTTTGCCTCCAGAAATCCTATGAACCTGGAGAGAGGATGAAAGGCACCCAAGCGTCGAGGACTCTCCTTCATAGGGTCGCTATGAGTTGCCTGAGACTCGATGGCACTTAACAACAATAACAACAACAGTGTTATTTCTTAGGTGTTGCTCTGTCAGGTCCAACTCATACTGACTCTAATGGCAGTGGAACAATATCCTGCCTGATACTGCACCACCCTCAGAAATGCTTAAGCCCTTATTATAGACTTTCTGCCATTCCATCTCATTGAAAACTTGCCATGCCTTTGATGACCTTCTTTTCCATATAAAACATGCCTTCCAGGAACCGAATCCTCCTGAAAACGTGCCCAAATTATGTGAGACAAATCCACAGCATCCTTGTCTCTAGGGAGTACTCCCATTGTGCTTCTTCCAAGATAGATCTGTTTGTTCTTTCGGCAGTTCATGGGCTAGTTGATATTCTTTGCCAATATCACACCTCAGAAGGATCAGTTCTCTTCATTCCTCTTTATTCCTTGTCCAGCTTTCACATATACATGAAGCAACTGTAAATATCATGATGTAGGTCATGTACCCTCTTAAGTAACATCCTTGCTCTTGAGTATTTTAGAGAACTCTTTGGCAGACAGATTTGCCTAGTGCGATTTGATTTCTTGATGCTCTGGGAAATACTGTATATTAATTGCTTGATGACAGTGTTGGGAATCTTAAGAGAGTCCCGCAGGATAATTTAGATGATCCCACAATTAAGTATGATGCTTTGTAGAAGCTGTAGGAAACTTCATTGAATCTCTGGGAAAAGAAGCTTTCCAAGTAAAGAAGGATAAGCTCTGAAGGAATTCCTCATTTAAAAAAAACAAAAAAACCACAACAAAACTATTCCCATAACTCACTAAGTACATCCTGCTGTTCCACTTGCCTTTCTATAATGGAAAAGAGCTTATTCAATCTTCCCTCCCCCCCTTTTCCTTATGAAAAGTGAAGCCTAAGCCAATTTTCTGACAAGAGTTACAGCGATTTCCCTTTATAAGACTGAAAACAATTTCCCTGGACTTTTAATAGCTCATTACTGTTAAGTGATCAGAAGCAATGGGAGTTTATTTATTAGGGAAAAATAGTGGTCTTATGATTTTTTTTATTTGAAATTAAAAAAAATTAAAAATATAAGAAGAGCTGAAAGCGGTTCCAAAAGACTTCCAACGGATAGACTGTGTGGATTTTTTGCTAATTGCTTTATATTCCTGCTTTGAAACACCCACTTGCTAAGGCTTCAATACCCTCCGCAGTAAGGAATGTGAAGGTGATACTTAAACGCTTGCATTGCTTTTGTTACCGTGTTTTCACAGCTGAATGTTTTCGAGCCCTTTAAACGTATATTTCCTCTCACAATATCCCTCCAATTAAATCCTCCAGTGCCTTATACCCATGATGCCATTCTTCAAAGTCCCCTCTCCTCCATCATTAACATGCATTTTAATGGCAAGAACATTTAAAGGGGGCTAAAATACCTGTGATTTGGCCTTAAATTGTCATCCTTGGAGATGGATTGACTATTGTCAAATCCTGCCCAAATGGCCAGTGGAGAATTTGCAATGATTCTGTGTGACTTGTGAGACTGTGATTACTCTTTCACGTCTAGATTAAGATGAGTGGTGCGCCAGGGCCAAACAAAAAGAAGCAATATGCAATAGGTCCCAGTATTACCTAGTAACAACTAGTTCTGCGTGAAACTCCTCCAACTGCTGACAAAACTGTGGTTACATTAAAGAAGGAAAGAGAAAAGCACCCAGATAGGGAGAAAAAAATACTAAAACATTTATAGCTATAATATTATACCGGAGGCTGGCTTTAAAGAAATACAAGTGGGGGGAAATATTATAAAAACAAAGCAATAGAGAAAATCTAAAGAACCAGCTAAGCAGGGCAATGAGGTGATAGTGTGACTTGAGATAGGAATATATAAGAGCTTATACAAATGTTTATTCTTATGTATTTTTGACAGTTTTCATACAACAGTGAAAAAAAAAAAGATATAACCTAGATAGATAAGTTCTAATTGCTTCTCTGTTTAATTAGTTGTGCAAACTTGGACAAGATGTTCTACCTCTCAGAATCTTTATTAGCTAACTGAAGAGTGGAATAACAATGAAAGCCCTCTAGGACCAACTGAAAGATGAGAAATTTACTGTATGTGTAAACAGCATAGCATAATGCAAAACTTACAATGAGTGAATGGTACCCAGGATTGAATCAATACAGTCTTTAGAGGAGGCATTTGATAACACAGGGTAATGCTCTCATAGTACCCTGTCATTTTGCATCTCTCTCTTTGGGATGCTAAAACCAGCCACAGTGGCTGATAGTCTGTCAAATGCACTAAAGAGGTAGGATCCTTAGAAGCTATACTGCTTGAGTCCTTGAGAACTATTAAAGGCTATGAGAGTTTTATTTCTCTGCCAGGCCTGAACTGAACCAAGCAGATATTGCAAGCATTATCAGATTCATCACGCACTGCACTAAACAATATCTTTTCATGTTTATGGTTACAAATTCCTGGCCACCTTCCCATCAAGGGTCTCACAGATGGAAATATTCTGAAATCCATCTGAGACTCTTGGAACGCTGATAATATTTCTCCATGAAAGCCTTTATTTTAATCACTGCCATCAGTAATGAGGAAGGACAGGGCTTATATTTGCTAATTCTAGAAAAGCCAGCAGAGCACAGAACAAAGAGATCTACAAACACAGAGAAATGGAAATTGATGGCAGCCATGGGGATTGGGAGAGAGTGGAAGATAATGTTCTCAAGAGAACATCATCTATCATTGAAGAGTCAGTGAGAATTGATTTTTCATGACACCCTGCAAAGGCATTTTTCATACATTCTGTAAGTGACCCAGGTACAAGCCACTGTGGTTTACACCCTTTCACGGACTGTAACTTTCCTTGGGTTTCAGTGTTCAATAAGTTGTCGAAGTCAGTCATAGACTTTGAAAATAGCAGGCAGTCAATTTGAGCAATTGATAAACAGAAGCCTTTTTAGCTGTGCCAATTTAGTTTTTTTGGCTTTCAATGCTAGGTCCTGAGGTAACCCTCACATAGGAAAAATCCACTGAAAGAGTGACAACTTTGTTCTCTGAGAGAACCAAGTGATCATGCTAAGAAAGACTGGACGTTTGGACCCCAAAAGACAACTTCCTATCAAATGGTTCAAAACACATGCAGCTACTATAAATGGGTCTCTCTTTTGTCAAAACCCTGCCTCCCACTCTTTCAGAGCAGGAGTCACTAAGTGTCCCGGGTTACTATAGAAATACACAAATAAATATCATTTTTAGAATAGAAGACACATTCCTCCTTACCATTTAGCAGACACCCCCCCCTTCCTGTGATTTAATTTTGTTACATTTAACAAAATAATGCCACCATATGGACAAGAAGCAGTTGCCTAGTTGCCCTGACCTGGCACCCATCAATATAATCATCTGTGACAGGCACAGCTCAAATAAGAGAAAATCTACTTAAACTCCCTGCTGAGACTGGCTACTCTATTCAAACATTGAGTATCATTCAGTAGTATTTTTCTGAAAGGACTCACCCAAATGGATTGCACCCATTCTAGAATAATACATTGTTTTCATGAACACTGTTACATGCTCACAAATTCCTGGCCATCCTCCCACTCAGGGTGTTATCCTTTCCCCTAAGATTTTGAGAAGTAAATAGAGCATGGAGGGTGGGGGAGGAAGCCCATTAGAATCAGAGAGTTCCATGTTTCTGTTTGGTTTCTACCTTTTTATTACACATTGCACCTTCTCTTACTCTTCTGTTCTTCATTTCCCCCTCCTACCTTTGTTGACATATTTCAACAGACACTGGCCTGGATGTGCTCACTAAGTTGTGCTAAGAAATCTGGAGAACAGCCAGCTGGCCCACTGACTGGAAAAGATCGATATTTGTTTCCATTCCAAAGAAAAGTGACCCTACAGAGTGTGGAAATCATCGAACAATATCATTGATATCACATACAAGCAAGATTCTGCTGAAAATTATCCAAAAACGTTTGGAACAATACGTCAACAGAGAACTGCCAGATGTGCAGGCTGGATTTAGAAGAGGTCATGGTACTAGGGATATTATAGCTAATGTTAGATGGATCTTAGCAGAAAGCAAAGAATACCAGAAGAATGTCTATCTGTGTTTCATTGACTCTGTAAAGGCTTTTGACTGTGTGGATCACAATAAGCTGTGGCTGACTCTAAGAAGAATGGGAATCCCAGAACATTTGATTGTGCTAATGTGAAACTTACACTCAGACCAAGAGGCATTTGTCAGAACAGAGCAAGGGGACACTACATGGTTCAAAATCAAGAAGGGGGTTCGTCAGGGATGTATTCTGTCTCCATACCTTTTCAATCTGTATGCAGAACAGATCATCCAAGACGCTGGGCTATACGAAGAAGAATGTGGCATCAGGATTGGTGGAAGAATCATCAACAACCTGCGTTATGCAGATGGCACAACTCTGCTTGCTGAAAATGAGGAGGACCTTAAGTGCTTGCTGCAGAAGACCAAGGACTACAGCCTCCTATACGGACTGAAGCTCAACATCAAGAAAATAAAGATTCTAACCACTGGGCCAATTGGCAGCATCAGTATGGATGGTGAAGAGATTGAGATAGTTAACAGTCTTAGTTTACTTGGCTCCATGGTCAACATTCTTGGTAACAGCAGCTAGGAAATCAGGAAATGAATTGCATTGGGAAAGTCAGCTGTGAGGGACCTCTCAAGAGTACTGAAGAGCAATGATGTCAGACTGGAGACTAAGGTGCACCTGATCCAGGCTATAGTCTTCGCAATTACATGCTATGCGTCAGAGAGTTGGACAGAGACTAGGGTTGATAGAAAGAGAACTGATGCCTTTGAGCTGTGGTGCTGGAGAAGAGTGTTGAATATACCATGGACTGCTAGGAGAACAAACAGGTTTGTCCTGGAGAGGGTGAAGCCAGAATGTTCCCTGGAGTCAAGGATTCTGAAGCTTCGTCTGACATATTTTGGGCATGTTGCAAGGAGGGACTGGTCCTTGGAGAGGGACATCATGTTTGGCAGAGTGGAGGGGCGGCGAAGGAGAGCAAGACCTCTGATGAGATGGATTGATTCTTGACTAGAGAGGTGGGAATAAGTGCATTTGAGATGGCTAGGTTGGCATAGGATAGAAGAGCGTCTAGGGCTCTTGTACACAGGGTTGCTATGAGTCGCAAGCGACTCAATGGCACGTAACAACCTTTTCACTGCCCTTCCTTTCAGCCCTGTCGCCCCACTGGACCCAGGGCTTTCAGTAGAGATGCTTATTATCATTGTCTACTGCATGTCCTTTTGTTTTTAAATTGTCTGCATCTCACAATAATCAATTGTCACTGAGCTGATTACATCTCATGGTGTTTGAGTACATGTAAAGGTAACATCCTGCTCTGTAAAGTTTTCAATGGCTTGGTTTGTTTGTTTGTTTTCCAACAGCACCAAAGGAAATGATCCATGTATCTCCAGCACAATAAATCGTGGATCTGAATTACCAGAGAGGAACGGCCCTTGGATTAGCAGTGCCACGCCCTGTGGATGACTCCAAGGAGCTCTGGTGGTGTAGCATGCAGGAAGGAAGAAGAGCTTCTAACCCAAGCTCGCTGCCCCTCTGGTAGTTACAACCCAACAGTGATCTATAAATGGGTGAGCTATTTTCATGTGATTCACAGCCTCAGAAAACCACTAGAATGTCAGCTCTAAGTCAGTTCTGAGCCAAAGGCAATGAGTTGGGTTAGAGGGATGGTTTCTTGGGAAGAAAAATGACTTCATCTTTCTTGGACCTATGGTACCAGCAGTCAGAGATCAGAGGACATACATGCAGTGGGAAAGTCTGCAATCAGAGACCTCTCCAAATTGCTGAGGAACAATGATGGATGATGTCAGTTTGAGACTCAGGAGCACCTAATTCAGATCATAGCCTTTTCGATCACTTGCTCTGCATCTGAAAGCTACAATATGAATAAAGATGACAGTGGAAGGACTGGGGCCTTTGAGTTGGGGTGTTGGAGAAGAGTACTGAATATCTCATAAACTGCTGAAAGAATGCTTTCTTGCCAAAAGACTGCCGTATGATGGCCCAGCCTGTAGTTTTCCATAAAAGAAAGCAATGTGTCTAAGTCAGATACATCTGGGAGAAGGTGCTGTCAGAGTGCTCCTTGGCAAGTTTCTTGGAAAGGGCCATCGTGCCTTGGAAGAAACAGGATCAGCAAAAGAAAGACCCTCAACCAGACGGATTGACCCAGTGTCTGCAGCAATGGGCTCAGTTATGTCCGAGACAGTGAGGATGGCACAGGGTAGGGCAGGGTTCAGTCAGATCTGTGGTCCACCGGGTCACTGGAGGTCGTGCTCCACCCGATGGGCCCCTGACAACCACCTCCAGGCTAGAGGAATTCTGCATTTGCTCAGTGTTTCTTGTCCTTACAGGTGGCAGTCACTTCTTGTTAAAGCTACTCTTTATTATTATTATTATTGTTGTGGTTGTGATTTTTACTGCCTTCTGTTTGCACTTTCTGTAATGCAGCTCCTGGGAGTGGAAGGGGAAACTGTAATATTTTCTTCCCTTGTCTCACGCTTCTTTGAAAGGTGATCTTAGGTTTGAAGGAAGAAGCTATGGCTCCAAACCAAAGCATACTTTGCTCTTGACCAGATAATGGCACTAAATTAATTTTAAAGCTGTTCACCAGGGTTAAGCCGTACAGCCTTTGAGCACAAGCTTCACGTGTTAAACGACATTCGATTCCAAGAACTCAGCAGTGAAATAAGAATAAAGTTTCGGTGTTTATTGACCGCAAAACAAGTGTTTAGGTCCACATGGGCTCTTTAATGGAGGGAAACAAAATTGAAATAATGGCCCAGCCTTCTCTTTTCCATAAAATAAAGCAAAAGGTCTTGCCCATCAGGGGAAAATGTTAGTAGCAGTGAATCCGATTCCTTTAAACTGTTTCTCTGAAAAGTAAATAAATCAGAAAATTCAAACAATTATTCCAATAATGATCTCTCTTTACTCAGGCTTGTTTCGCTTCTTTGTGTTGCGTTTTCACAAGCTGCAGGGGTTATTTACTTGTGTTCATCTTTTATTTTTGTTAGTCACCTACTCTTTTCAAGGCCCTGGTTTGCAGTCCCTTTGCTAAGTTCTGTATAGCTTTGCTATCCATTTGATTTGGCTGGCCTGTGAAAAAGAAAACCAAAGCAACATTGAAAATCCACTTTCTCGTATGTAAGGGCTTATTTTTTGGAAAAAAAAAATAAATCAGCAGTTGGTTTGTGAACAAGTGTTACTTTTTAAGTGCCCCTCATTCGATCCCTTTAATTCCGGTGTGTTCTCTTTAGTCCATTCAGATCACTGGATACTCCCGCTGTGCAACCTTCCACCTACCTACCTCGGGCCTGACGCCGTATCCTCCGGCTTTTAAGCTCTCTGCTGGCAAGATCAAATCATTAATGGTATTAAAGGACATCGCAGTGAAATTGTTATCTATGCTGGAAATGTTACTTGGGTGGGAGAGAGGAAAAAAAAAAAGAAGAGGCTTTTTTAATTGGAATCTTTGCAGCTGGAAACCTCAACAAGGTTGCTGGTTTGTATTTCTTTGTATTTATGGGCGTTGATGCATTCTAGGTTAGGCTACGTGAGTTTGGAAACTACAAGGACATTTTTATATCTTGCTTGTGTTCTTTTGCGTTTTGAAAATAGTGTCTCTATGACCTTTGAAACAACAGGAATTTTCCCCCCCTTTCTTACCGGCAACTGAAACTTTTTGAAGAAAACAGGAAAGCTCAATTTTACGACGAGTCCTCAAGATCATATCCCCAGTTTCCTAGACATACAATTCAGTGAAAATGACAGCATTTTGTTGGACCTTAAGCATTGCAAACGTTAGGTGTAATTCCTTCCGTAAGGATTATTGTAAATGAAACATTCACTCATTCAAAAGGGTCGAGTTAGTCCCAAACCGTTGTGTTCCAGAGATTATAAATTATTATGGGAGGAGACTGCCAAATTTTCTCCTGGGGAACTGCTGGAGACTCCAGGCCTTTTAGCAGTGCGACCCACTTCTGGCTAGACCACCAGAGCTCTCTAGTGAACCATTAACACCCCCTTTTTTTTGCTAGATCTGTAGAAGCAATTAACCCATGGACACATCATGTGTACTTTATACAGAACAGCTCCAAGGGATTTGTTTCATGGTTTTAAACTTTTAGAAAAAGACTGCCAGGCTTTTATTCCGAGGCCCCTCTAGCTTGGTTTGAACTGCCAACCTTTCTGTTTGTCATACAGTACTTAACCACTTGTACTGCTTACATACTATACTGGTTTTATAATGTATAATTTTCATTCTCCCTTTCCTCCCCCCTCCATCCTTGATTATCACAATGAAAAAGTGATGAACTGCCTGTCACGGTAAAGGGAAGACAGAAATTTTCAATTTGGATTCCACTTTTTTGCTGACAAATTTAGAATCATAAAGCTTATATGAGGGCCACCTAATAGGCATTGAATATTGTTGTTGTTGTGTGCCGTCGAGTCACTTGCGACACACAGTGACCCCATGTACCACAACCTTAAACCCTGCTCTGTCCTGTGCCAAAAAGCTCCACCTCAGTTGCCCTTTCTATTAGTCTACGTGTGTTCTGTTGCATATAAGATTTTCAGAGGCCAGCTATTTCGAAAGTGGATGGCCAATCCTTCTTCCTGGGTTGTCTTAATCTGAATGTTCAGATTTAGAGAAGTATCTGACAGACAAGCATTTTACAGGAAAAAAAAGTGAAAGACAGGCACTGAGTGTGCACTATTGTTGTTGTTGTTATGTGCCGTCGAGTCGCTTGTGACTCATAGCAACCCTGTGTACAACATTCCTAAACTCTGCTCTGACCTGTGCCAATTGCACCATCTCCGATAGACCCATCTTGATTACCCCAGTCACTGAATCAATCCACCTCATAGAGGGCCTTCCCCTTCTGCTCTGTCCCTCCACCCTACCAAGCATGATGTCCCTCTCCAAGGACCTGTCCCTCCTTACAACATGTCCAAAGTATGCTAGATGGAGCCTTAGAATCCTTGCCTCCAAGGAGCAGCCCAGTCTGACCCTTTCTAGGATGAATCTGTTTGTTTTCCTAGCAGTCCATGGTACTCTCAATACTCTTCTCCAGCACCACAGCTCAAAGGCATCAATTTTCCTTCTATCCTCCTTAGTCACTGTCCAAATCTCTGATGCATAACAAGTGATTATGAAGACCATGGCCTGTATCAAATGCACCTTAGTCTCCAGAGAGACACCATTGCTCTTCAGTACTTTGGAGAGGTCCCTAACAGCAGACTTTCCCATGGCAATATGTCTTCTAATTTCCTGGCTACTGGTGCCAAGAGTGTTGACTGCGGAGCCAAACAAACTGAAGCTGTGAACAATCTCAATCTCTTCACCATCCATCCTGATGCTGCCACTTGGTCAAGTGGTAAGAATCTCTGTCTTCTTGACACTGAGCCTCAATTCATATTGGAGGCTGCAGTCCTTGACCCTCTGCAGCAAGCGCTTCAGGTCCTCCTCAGTTTCAGCAAGCAGGGTTGTATGCCCTATAAATATGCACTATAAATAGGATTATTTCATTTGATAATCTTTACTATATGTACCAAGGGAAACAGCCCTGGTGGTGTAAGGTGTTGCTTGATCACTGAGAGGCCAACAGCGTGAACCCACAAGCCACTCCAGTGAAAGAAGAGACAGTTTCCTGCTGGAAAGGTCTACAGCCTCCGAAAAATAAAGGAGCATCAACACGATTTGAAATTCCTTCATATTCCCATTTTCTAGATCGTGGGGCTCCGTTAGTCTAATAGTTTCCTAAAAGTCATTCATCTGGGGTTCTTGACTCCAAAGCGGTTTCTTACAGGCTTCGGGGGGACATAATGAATATCTTTTTGATTGCTACGAAAACATATCACCCATTTAAACACAGTACAGTCTGATTACATACTTCTAACTCCATTTGTTCCCCAGAAAACCTTATCTGACAGGAATTATTAAGCTAATCTTACAGTACAAGAAGCATTTATTTACAAAGTGTTGTTTTTTTTATTTGATTTGTTCAGTCTGGAATAAAACTGCTTGCATATGAGTCTGGCTTTTCCATTTACAGACTTAAGTGCATTAGAGAAGTTGTTTAACCCTCATCAGTTTTAGTCTTGCCACTTGTAATATGGAGAAAACAGTAGTGGTAGTCTGAGGGAATATTAATGATTTTCCCTGGATGAGTGGCTTCCACGTGCTAGAAACTGTAGTGAATACTTTCCTCCCATTCAACCTATTGTATTATTTCATATTATTTCAATAAGTCCAAATGTCATATGGTAAAGAAAAGCATTAGCGTTCTTTGGCGAACGAGAAAAATAAGAGAGAAGTAGTTAGAGCTTTCTCTCATGTAATTAGTATAAATCAAACAAAACTGAACCAAGACAGTTCAGTTAATTCCAACTAGTGGAGGGTCCATGTGTACAGAGGGGAACTACGATACGGGTTTTCATTGCTATGAGATTTTAGAAATGGATCACCAGTAGTTTCTTCCAAAGTGCCTCTGGGTGGGTTTAATTATCCAAACACTTTGTTAGCAGCTCTGTTATTCACCATTCACACCAGACTGTAGTTAGCATGATGCCATTGAGTATTTTAGAATCAATTTCACCTCCTAGCAACTCTATCTTACAGAGTCAGAAAACTGCCAAAAGGATTTCCTACACTGTATTCTCCACAAGAACCAGGTAAAAGAGATAACCAGGTCTTTTGGTTGTTGTTGTTATTGTTGTTGACTACTGGGTTTGAATTTCTGATCCTTCAGCTGATGACTTAACCACAGCACTCTTAGGGTTCTTTGTAATTGCCATAGCAGGGTTCATATGCAGGCTATTTCTGTCCTGAGAAATCCTTCTTGAAATACTTTGAGAGCTCTGTTATTATGAGAAGAAAGTTCCAAGCAATGTTTGGTCAAACAGCAAAATGAGAAGACAAAGGTGAGGGAGGGTCTATGCCCTGCTGTCTTTCAATCACATTCCAAAGTCTCTCTTTCTAACCTCTAGAAGACAAGTGAATTTATGTTATGTTTACCCATGTTTTTCATAAGGCAAGAATGGAACTACCGTGTGTATGGCCTTGGAAACAAATGAAAGAAGCAAAGAGCTCAGCTTAAGCAAAGATCTCAGCTTCAACTCTGAGTAAGAACTCTCAGAGCTCCAGGGGCTTGGTCTGTAGTGAATTGCCCTGCTAAGCACAAGGGTGGCTGATGAATTCTGGTAGTTGCTCCAAAGGAAGAAATGGAAATCTCCCTTCTGTTAAGATTTACAGCCTCAGACACACAATGTAGGGGTGCTGCAAGTCAGAATCAACTTGACGGTAGTGACTTGAGAGTTATTCTGAGACGTGCACAGCACCAACTCTACGCGTTCATCATCTACAGGCCAAGCCTTGGCTCTAAGGCACTTATTTTCAAAGGAGTTTAAGAAGGAAGGGTTTTGTTCCTTTTATAAATGCTGCTTTTTAATGTCATTGGAAGGCTAGCGAGCATGTGGTGGAACGCAATCACTCACTGTCTGGGATAATCCCAAACACAGAAATCCCAAGGTCTGAAGTGACTTGTTAGGTTCCCATGTGGTTTAAGTTTTTGCAGAATTATCCCACTGAGATGGCAATGGGGAAATGAAGATTAGAGCTCTGTGAATTCCCTTCAACTCTCTCCCCAGTGTGGGAATACTCTGTGCTGGGGGACATGAGGTTGATTGACAGAGCAAATGCAGCCCATTTAATGAGAGTCTTTTTCCTCTCTCTCTCTTAAATGGATAAGCTATCCTCCATAATACCACTAATAGTCTTTTATCATCTTTCAAATGACATTTTTTGGTGGTGAAAGAAATCCAAAACCCATTCCATATTTCTAGATTTTTCAGTCAAGACTGTTTAATAGGTTTGTGTGTTTGCACAGACACGGGGTTGCCTTTTAATTTTAGGTATCATGGGCTGCTAAGAGAATGAACAGGTTCATCCTAGAGAGGGTTAAACCAGGCTGCTCTTAGGAGGCAAGGGTTCTGAAGCTTGGTCTGACATACTATGCACATCTTACAAGAAGGGACCAGTCCCTGGAGAGGGATGTCATGCTTGGGAGGGTGGAGGGACAGCGCAGGAGAGGAAGACCCTCGATGAGATGGATTAATTCAGTGACTGGGGTTATGGAGGTAGATGTGTCAGAGACAATGAGAATGGCACAGGATAGAGCAGGGTTTGGAACTGTTGTTTATAGGCTCACTATAAGTTGCAGGTGACTCGACAGCACATAACAACAACAACAAGACAAATTTAAGTGCTTTAGAATCAAAGTGATTCACGTATAAATAGTAGTTCTTTTGTGACCTTTGACAAATCCCTTTACCTCATTTTGACTTCTATATATGTGAAACTTGGAAAGCATCTGACCCATAGAAGGAAGTATGAATAGGAGATCTCTACTTCAATGTCTCTTGGCCCCATGGTTGTCTACATAGTTTGGGCGTGTTGTCGGGTGGGGCCAGGCCCTAGAGAAGAGCAAGGTGCTTGGGAAAGGAGAGGGTCAGCAAAAGAGGATAAAGTTCTTCAATGAGTTGGACTGACACCATGACGATATGTGTTTTAAGCCCAGCAGATGGTCAGAGTTCCATCTGTTCTGCATGGGCTTGCTATGTGTTTTGTTTTGTCATACATCTGAGTAGTTGTCATTCTGAGGACTCCTAACAACAATAACAACAACAACAACAACAGCAGCAGCAATGGTTTTGTGACAAGGAACCATGGTGCCATGGTGGTTAGGTGCTTGGCTGGTAATTAAAGCACACTGGTTGGGACAGACCAGTTGTTGGGGTCTTTTTTTTCAGACCAGTTGGTTTGTGGAAGAAAATGTGGCAGCCTGCTTCTGTGAAGATTTACAACCTCTGAAACCCTGTTAAGGTTGTTTAACTCTGTGCTCCAGGGTTCACAGGAGTTGAAACGAACTCAGTTGCACTCAACAAAACAACAGCTTTGTAACACAGAGCAGTCATGCAAGCTCAACCTTGATAAAGCCTTAGATCTCACAGCTCCCATTTGAATGGGGAGAATAGTAATATCTTCCTCATGGATGTCTGTGGGGGAGAAGCAGATAAGAGAGATAAAACCATACATTTACAAGCCACAAAACACTACTTACTGTAGTTTGTTATTTTTATTCAGTGACAATAATAGTCAGAGGTTCGATACAGAGAAAACATTTACGTGAAGCATTCAGCAAGTTATTACAGTGGGGGTTTTCCAACATATAAGTCACAACATTATGAAGTCAGTTTTACTATCCAACCCCACCCCGGGGTAAAGAAAAAAACAACAAAAAACCCAACCCAACATGTCAGAGAGTTTAAGTAACTGTGTAAAGTCACAATACTAATGCATGTTGTAACTACCATACATCAGTCTCACTACTGTCTAAATCCCACTGATGTACACTGCCTTCCCCAATCTAAGATCTTTAATTTTTATGTTAATGATCCTGTTACAGAGTATTCTCTCTGCTCTTCTTCTTAGTGCCATTCATGTAATAGCAAAAAAGGATTTTTATGAGTGTTTTGTGGAAAGTTCAATATACATCTTATGAGATAGCCAAGTGCCTTGCTATGAGGGTCTCTGTGGTAATCTTTTTAATGTGGGGTACAACGTTGATGAGGACGTAAACAACTAGATTCTAAAGGTTAGTGGCATTTCTCCCTCCTGTCCTTGGTGTGGGGTTCTTTATTGGGGGCCCTTTTGTAATTTTATCACTACCGGCTTCTTTCTGAAACCCTAAAATAACTCATCACAATGGTGGCAAATCACAGATCCCCTCGCTAAATGAGTTTTTCTTGCACACAAATGATCCTAAAATGGTCTCCCCTATCTTTGTGAGTTCTCGGATTCACAAGCAAAATGCGGTTTCAAAGAGCACCGTATCCATCAATACGCACGATAGGATCTTCACGGCCTGGTCAGCGCTCGCAGGGGTGGGAATGGTGAAATATTTATGGTCCTTCGATAAGCACACACACACCTTTCCAGTCGCTATTGATTAAACGTTTGCCATAAATCTCTCAGCTTTCTCTTCTTTTTATTAGGTTTATTTCTTTCCGCCTCCCTCCCAAGCAACATGTTCATTAGCGGGACCATATGTTGACTCTAAGATCATTGCCTAATCTAAGAAAATTCAATGATTGAATGCATATATCTTTAAAAAGCGTACTCAGAATCCTTTGGCCTTTTTAGTGTTTGGTTTTTTTTTTCCTCTGTAGAGGGGTAATTTATAGTAGGTGGATAAGTCTCCCTTCAAAGCTTATTGCAGTAAACAAAAAACTTTTTAAAAAAATTACCTCTTTTTTGTTTTCTCTTTTATTTTGTAGCCTCAGCCCATACATCTCCTTAACTCTTAAGATCTCCAGCCTTATTTTTAGGCATTAATGACTGGCTGGTTTTATAACTTGATAAGACAAACACAATCAAAATTACTCTGTATATACAAGGCTGTCTAGCTAACTTATTCCCTTTGTCTTGAATGAATCCTGCTTTCCCTTCCCTAAGTAAACCACACTTTGGAGAGATCACATTCACCTTGAAGAATCAGCTCAGCTCCCTTTCCTTCAGAGTTCTATACACTGCTCCTTCTCTGTGACCTAATTACATCCTGGGTTTATCTTACCCATTGCCTTAGCTATCAGTTTTCTACTCATAAGACTTTTAGTAGAACACAAGCTCTTGTATTCATTTTTTAGGATGGCAACCTCAATGCGGAACTGAAGTTCTCTAACTGCATTAACGATCAGTATGGCTGGAACATGTAAAAATTACACTCTTACCCACTTTTCCCTTTATTTCAGTTTTGTTCTTTTGGCTTAGAATACCAGTTCGGTCCTTAATGTCTCCATTTCTCGGCTTTTGTCCTTCCTAAACTCCATTCAGCTGGCTCCTTCCCTGGGAAATTATGATTGCCACACTCTTTCACCCAGACAATATTGAGATCTTTTTGTCTGGGATTGTTATCACGCCCTCTGAACACCCCAGACTTTATACAAAGAAATCATTGATCATATGATAGAACAGGATGTCCAGTAAGATTGTGGAAAAGAAGAACTATAACTTAATCGATCCTTGTATCACCATCGTAGCTACAGTACCAGTTCTGAACAATCCGCAGGTGCCTGGTCAATTTTTTAAAAACACTAGATGAATAAATAAACAAAAGGGTAAAGATGTATAAGAGATAGTTTCTATAGTGCTTGACTGTAGCACTCTTTAAAAACATACTGGACAAAAATAAGAATGTACAACTTAAATGCACACACCTAACCATTAAATAAAATTTTACTGACTGCCTGCTGCATACCAGACACCAATATCTCATTTATAAATATTGTGAATAACAATAAAGTGAGGAGAAAAGGATGACTGTTAATCGTTTTAAGAATGTAACTTTGTAGGAAAGTAAGTATTTTCTATCCTTAGATACAGATGTAACCTCAACATTAAGTGTATGTATATATATATATAGTCCAACATCAGAGTCCTTTGGTGTTAGAAGAAGTTATTGCAACCATTTGCCAGTGAAAGACCAAATATGAACTTACTCGAGCCAATTGTGAAGAAAGGTAAACCCACTTAGAGAAACAAAACTAAACATACAACCATATAAGGGGAAAAAAACCCCAAACAATGCTTTTGAGGCAATTCCCCTCTGGACATGCATTTTATTGTCCAAAGGCAAGTGTGAAGGTCAACTCACTGAAAGTCTTCCATGTTTTATATTTTCCATGGAAGTATCAATCTCAAGTTTCTGAAGATCTTAATGACAATATGTTTCTCTTAATGACACATTGGCTTCCAGGCCATCGCTGCCACTTGATGCATTCCTTCCTGGGCATAGGACCATCCTCAGCAGTTTCTCTTCTCTCACTGGAAAAGTAGCCTCGACTAGCTGTGATCAAGAATGCATGACCCACAAAGCCTTTAATGGCCCTTCATAGAAAAAAGTTTGCTCACCACTAACCTAAGGAAGAGATAAATTCAAAGGACTGGATGCTGAGGACTTTCTTGAAGACGTCTTCAAGATTGGACATGATGCCTTGACTAGAGAAGAAAACTGACTTCTTGACTAGAGAAGAAAATTGCTGGGACACTCTCCAAGGCAGGCTGGCAAACACCAAGCAGAGAGAGGTTGATTCAAAAAACTGTAGCTAAGGTGGCTTTTGTAGGCATGAAATGGAGTTGAATTATATTTAAAGGAAGCCTAAGACATGCACCACATTGTAAAATGGAATGATTGTGCAACTACACCCACAGGATGAACTAAAAGACATTAGAGGCGTTATCTATAAAAATATGTTCAGAACACAGACTAGGAAAGATATTTCACTGAAAACATGGACCTTGAAAAGGGAATTTCAGATGTTTGGCAGACTAGTTTAAGAATTATTGAAAACAACAAGCCACATCCTTGAATCTACCGTGGGCCAGTGGTCAGTAAGCTTCTTCTGGTCCTGTTGGTGGAGTATGGAGACATAGCAGTACATATTCAGACAGATTTCAGAATATCAATGAATGAGGATCTTCATGTCTTACATGGCTCTGCTTTTTACCAAGGAGTTTCCGGCAGTTCTCCTTTCTTATGAGCTAAGCTTTACATGTTAATTTTATAGGGTGCTGACCACACGTCTGTCTAAGGTAGAGTTTAACTGAGAGGTTATGTTCGTAGGAGGCACCAGTCCTTGTAAGAAAAGACATGATGCTTAGAAAAACAGAGTCAGCAAAGGAGAGGGTGACCCTCAATGAGAAGGACTGCGACAGTGCGTGCAATGATGGATTTAGGCACCGCAGAGATTATGAGGAAGATGCAGAATCAGCTAAGACTTCCCCCAAATTATCATCCCATTATGGTACGAGCCAGGTATCAACATCCAGAAAACAAAATTCCTCCCCACTGGGCCCACAGGCAACATCCTAATATGGGTAAAAGGCCGAAGTGGTCAATGATTTTATCTTGCTTGGAATCACAACCAACACCCTTGGTAGCAGTAGCCAAGAGGTCCAAAGACATGTTGCACTGGGAATATCTGCTGTCAGAGATGTCTCCGAGGGATCAAGGAGCAACGAGATCAGTTTAAAGACTAAAGTGCACTTGAAGTTGGACAATAAATAAGGATGACAGAAGGAGAACTGATGGCTTTGAATTGTGGTATCGAAGAGTACTGAGTATTCCGTAGCCTCCCGAAAGAAAAACCAATACATCATGGAGAAGGTGCAAACAAGGTGCTCCTTAGCGGTAAGAGTGGGGAAATATCATCTCATGGACTTCGGCATGTTGTCAAGAGAGGCTAGTCTTGCTGGGGGGTGGGGGGTGGGGAAGATCATGCTTGGAAAGGTGAAAAGTCAGAACAAGAGAGAAAAACCCTCCACAAGCTGGACCAACAACATGACTATGACAAAAGGTTTGATTATACCAGAGCTGATGATGATGATGATGGCACAGAACAGTGCGAGGTTCAGACGCATTGTTCTTAAGGTTGCTATGAGTTACAACTGACTTAAGGATATTTCACAACTATACTGTTCTTTCCATTAAAATACGAATGGATTGAGAAACTATGGTACATTCACACAATGGGACCATAGACAGCGCGCAGGAGCAATGATTTTGTAAATTACCTAACTTGGGAGGGACTGGAGAGCATTATGCTGAGTGAACTCAGTCCCACAAGGATAAATATTGTATAAAACTGTTATTGTAGAATGAGTATAAGGATCCAAGAGGGGTGAGAGAGGCTGGAAGCAGAAGGATGAGGATGTGCAGGAGAAGCGGGGGTCAGTCTTAGGGTTTTACAATTTGATGGGTGGAGGGGTTAGTGAAATGGAAAGAATTTGTTCTTGAAAACAATGTGTTCGGATTTTGCAAATAAACTAGTTGTTGTTGTTGTTATGTGACGTCGAGTCGTTTTCGACTCATAGTGACCCTATGCACAACAGCCCTAAACCCTGCTCTATCCTGCGCCAACCGCACTGCCTCCGACACACCCATCCCGATTTACCCCAGTCACCGAATCAATCCATCTCATAGAGGGTCTTCTCCTCCTGCGCTGTCCCTCCACCCTCCCAAGCATGCTTTATTACATCCAGAATATGGGCTAAAAGTGACTCAAAAAGAGAAGTTAATGATTATTCTCTCAATAATCTGCCTACGTTGAGATGAGTCATCTAGAGGGTGAACAGTTATGCAGCTATCATTCCCAAGGCGTCTGGCAGGTGTGTGACCTATGGTGACAAATGTAAAGGCTAGTATTCTAGACCATTATGGTTTTTTAAAAAGAAAATTATTGTTGTTGTTATGTGCTGTCAAGTCACCTGTGACTCATAGCAACCCTATGTACAACAGCTCTGAACACTGCTCTATCTTGAGCCAATTTCATTGTCTCTGACACAACTATCCCCATGACTCCAGTCACTGAGTTGATTCATCTTGTCTGGGGTCTTCCTCTCTTGAAAAGACCCCTCCATCCTTCCAAGCATAATGTCCTTCTCCAAGGACTGGTCCCTCCTGGCAAATGCCCAAAGTATGTGAGATGGAGCTTCAGAGTCTTTGCCTCCAAGGAGCAGCCTGGTTTCACTCTCTCCAAGGTGGACCGGTTTGTTCTCTTAACAGTCCATAGTATGTTCAATACTCTTCTCCAGCACCACAACTCACAGGCATCAATTCTTCTTCTATCATCCTTAGTCATTGTCCGAGCTCTCTGATTAATTTTGCAATGCTTAATTCAATGAGTCACATCCAATATTCTAGAGCACAATACATTAAGCTGAATCATGGATTCACCAGTTAGTATTTATTTAACCTTGTGGAAGACACTGAACCTCTCCCTGTGTGTTTGTTCGTCTGCAAACTAGAGTTACTCCTGTTCATCTCCCATAAGTGGATGGGCTGACTGAGTGAGACATAGCATGTTAAACATATTAATGTTTTTAAAAAATTTTTGTTCTATGTAACTCAGTCATTGATTGCCAGAAAAGGGCCCTGAGACCCCAAGGGAAGCCTGAAGATTCTTTGAAAAGAGAGAGACAGAGAGAGAGAAAGAGATAAAGATCTAAGTGAGATATGATGGAAGGAAGGGAAATGAAACCTCCTACACTGCATAAATGTTTCTGGGATGTTTTCTGGTTGAGAGTTCAAACCAAATCATAACAATAGCTCCTATACGCGGAGCACCTGCTACATGTCAGGCACTTTGCACACATCATCTCTAATTCTTACAATTAGAATAGTAAGCAGTCAATAAATGATAGCTATTGTTATGCATCAGACTGTGTAGTAAGTGCTTTCTATCATTATCACTATCAACCTCAGAAATGTCTTTTATGACAGGTGTTACTAAACCCACCTTTACAAGGAAAGCAGCGGAGGCACCCAGACCTGCAGTAAAGGGCCAGGCACACAGGGCCAGGTACTGGGAGAGCAAGGACGCTCCGTTGCCTCTGTCATCATCTAGATTCCGCTGTTTTCCGAGACACGGCCCGGCATTGTGGAGGAGGAGGGCAGCCTTAGACACTGAGCATTCTCTATCAGCTAAGCATTAGTATCAGCACTGAATTGTTACTATTTGACTTGTCTTCAAAAAGATCTTCCTGGGAGCAGAGGGGGCAGCCTGGAGAATTTGCCCAACCTCTTTTTTCTTCCACTAAGAGTATTCCTGACCCATCTAGTTGTTTCCCTCTGCCCCCTGCACCCTGGCCTCAGTCATAATGCCCAATGGATTTGCACACAGAGAATCAAAAACCTACTGCCTGCCGTCAAGTGGACTCCAATCCTGGCTTCCCTCCACCAGGTTCTGAGGGTGTAAATCTTTGTGAGAGGCTGCCCATTGTTGTCTCAAGGAGCGATTGCTGGGTCTAAACTGCTGACATCACAGTTAACGGTCTTTGCTCTACAACACCCCTAGCTGGAGCTTCCCAAATCATTTGGCCACCAGAAATGTTCACATTCTGTCTTAGATGCTGCCATACTAGGGGAAACACAGAAATGGGGGTGTGGATGGAAGCAATTCATTGGTCCCTTTTATCAGCCTTGTTTCAATAGAAAAGTGGCTTCTATGTGATAGATGTAACTCTAACAATCTGTGTACACAAAGGTTGCCTTTAAAGTTTAGCTTAATGAAAGAATTCCACTAAAAAAATACAAATACCTCTTCTTTGTGCATTGTTACCAGGGTAGATTGGAGAACTGTGGCAAGAGAGTAGAAACTCTTCAATGCCATTGTGATCAAATGGAATTAGACCCCAACACCCCTGCATTTTTCTCCGTGCAGATGCTGTAGTGAGGCTTTTTGTGGTAAGAGCTCTCATCCACTTGGATATGCAAAGAGATTCCATTAAGGGATCTTTTAAGTCCAAAAGATTTTGCTGCCTATTTAATGACTATACTGCCATGACTTGAATCATGAGTGCAGGTAAATGGAAAAACTCTGTATTAGATTCATCCAGACTCTACTAGGCCAGCTCGCATTCAGGCCTGGAGATGTGAGACACTGCCAAGACTTGAGGGGCAAATGGCCCTCAGCTGCTCTTTTGTGCACCTCTGGCTACTTAACAGCATCCACAGCTTTTACTCAGTAGATGATATTAGCAACTGTCTGTCTCCTTGCAGTTCTGACAATCAAACATACCTCACAAGTTGGCAGGTGTCTCCTGCGGTGGGGGGAAGGGGACCCATTCTCATTTGAATATCACTGGTTTGAACTTAGCATGAAAAGAATGTATTTGACCAACATTTACCAACAGCTAACAGGCGTGTTGAAGACAGTAAGACTGGCAAGGGATAGAGCAGGGTTTAGGGCTATTGTACATAGGGTTGCTATGAGTTGCAAGCGACTCCAGGCACATAACAACAAACAACAGCATAAAACTAGAGTCATGACTCAAAGGAATCTTTGAGAATCCAAGAATCTTAGAAAGAAAAGTAAAGAACCAAACAAAACCAACTCAGTCAAAATATTGTAGACACAACTTGAGCGAAAACTGATGCAGCTTTTAGCATGGTGTTCTTTTCCTCTTCCTCCTCCCCCTCCCCCTCTGCCCCCCCCCACTCCTCTTCCTCCTTCTTCGTGTGTGTATGTGTATAAACTGCTTCACGATAAGCAAGTTTTTGTGCAGGCACAAAAGCGTTTGGAGATGTGTCTCTCAATGACCTGCTTTTCATGAACATCAAATTTTTGATCTATCTGCAGGGGGAAAAAAAACGGATTGATAGACGCCATCAAATTTGATGGCAGATCCTGGAAATAAAAAAAAAGTTTTCTTGCTGTAAAATTTTAGCTGCCTGTCACTTACATTATGTCACATCTCACAACGGCATGCTGCAATGTAATGCGATGGAAGTCACATAATTGACAACTGCAATTCATAACTTTTTGAACAAGGAGAATCGTTCTTTCCCGAGGAGAGAAGGAATCCTTCCGTACCTCGCTTGCAGCGTTGCTGCCATTGACCTGTGCATGGGGTTATTTACTATCCTGCCTAGAATCTACGTTTATCTTGGCACAAAGTTCTGTCCTGTACACAGAGGCTCTCTGTGAGTTCCAAGGCTTCAAATCTTTACAGAAGCATTCACTGCTTCATATTCTGCCCCCTTCCCCCCCACCACCCTGAGCAGCTAGTGGATTCAAACTACCAACCTTTTGGATGGCAGCCAAGACCTTAATCAGGGTGTCATCCGGTCTTGCTAGTAGACTGCCAGTGTGCTAGGGGACAAGAGGCCTTACTGTGTCCTTTGTTGTCATGGAACCAACTTCAACTCAAAGTTCTTTGTGTCCCTGAGTTTGGCATTTACACTCTGGGTATTTTTTGATTGTGTATTTTTTTCTTTTCCTGAGTTACTCTTTTATTATTATTATTACTTTTTTTTTTAAACAGCGCAAGTGTATTGAGTGAGGTTTTGCATCAACTATAAGCAAATAAATTTTGATAAATACATGAACTCTCTCTAGCTAGCTTTCTCTAAGAGGAAGGGAAGATCGCCTCACATTTTGTGTGAATTATATTACATGCATTTATTCATTTAATAATTTTTTACAATCTTAACCCAAACCACTATTTATTGATCTACCCTTGTACACTGTTGTCTCTGAGGAGGCAGCACCCTGGTAAAAGAAGTTCTCTGATGCTAAGGGCCTATACAGACAACCAAGATAGGACAATAAACTTAAACAGGATATTTTCAAGATCCCCTTAGACAGGTAAAATTGGGATTTAAGGCCTCTGTTTATAATTGCAACATTAAAAATTGTGCTTTGGAGAGAAGTGAACAAAAAGTTTGCTGTTAATGATATATCAATTATTTCATAACACTGTAATTACATATCTCTATTGTTTTGCAAGTCATGGTATTAAAGGATTAAGCAAGGTGGTAATGCAATAAAACCTGTGACTATCTTTGGAAATTTGCTTCTTTATGGCTCTTAGAGTTTGTGTACTCTAAACTGAGTGTCCACTGCTTTGGTCTTGTACTGAGGCTCTTACTATTTTTTTTTTTAATTGATAAGCCTGTATGTTGCTGTCCTTAATGTGCTGTGGTGGTACATTTATTAATTCGAAAGGGTAAGATTTTACTTTACATATTCTTCAGTATCTTTGAAACTAGAGCAGGCATCGAAGTTGAGATTGGTTGGTATCTGCCAGATTTTTATTGGAACTTAAGTTCTTTTCTTTGGTTGCCAGCCACAAATCAATGGAGCAGACCATTAACGGTACCTTAGATCTGATGTGGGAGTCCCTACACAGTACAAATGGTTAGTGCAACTGGCTGTTATGTGAAAAGGCTGGATATCTGAGTCTTCCTGGAGGTATTCCAGAATAAAGGCCTGGTTATCTTCCCTAAACACACACCCCCCCCCAACACCGAAAAGATCAGCCACTCAGAATCCCTTGCAATAAAGTTCTACCCTGAAACACCCGTGTTGCCACAAGTTGAAACAGACGCCACAGTAACTTATTTGCTTTAATATTTGATGAAATAAGTTTTTGGATATGAAATTAGAGTCTGGGCTGTCAAGCAGGAAAAGGCAGAGATAATGTGTTGGCTGATTTGATCGAGATCATTAAAAATTACCTATTCTATTACCTATTATCTTCACAAATGGTTTTTTAATCAGGCTACGATGATGCCAAGGCCCAGGAACAAAACGGAAGTCTCTGTGTTGGTACATAGAATGTAAACAAACAACTGGGCAGATTTCTAGTACTTCTCTGTTCCTAACACCATTTCATCTAAATTGTACATGACGTTGCCAAAAAAAAGAATGCAAACAATGTTAAGGTGGAATCATAGTGCCTCAGAAATTCTACTTTCAGAGAAGTTTTATATTATAATATATAACTATATTCTATATTATAATTAATAATAGTTATTATTCTATTCTATTATATACAATTATATAATAATATATATGATATATGATATTGTTGTTGCTGTTGCTGTTATGCACCATTGAGTCGCTTGCGACTCATAGCGACCCTAAGTACAACAGCCTTAAACCCTGCTCTATCCTGTGCCAATCACACTGTCTCTGACACACCCATCCCGATTACCCCAGTCACTGAATCAATCCATCTCATAGAAGGTCTTCCTTTCCTGCGCCGTCCCTCCACCCTCCCAAGTGGATAGGACCAGTCCCTTCTTACAACATGTCCAAAGTACGTTAGACGGAGCCTCAGAATCCTTGCCTCCAATATGTATATATAATCCTAAATGTTTTCTCTTCCCACTTACTGCATTCTAGACGTTTTCTTCTTTTAAAAGGCTAAACAATTCTGTTTTCTCTTTCCTAATACACTGTACATAAGTGTTTATCCATGATCCTTGAAATAGGAAAATTCAGAAGGAATAAAATATGAATACTTATGATGCAATAGTGTTTTTTTGTGCCAAGTTTCCATTACCATTTCCTGGTTGTCTTCCACTCAACTGATTTCTGTGAGGCGTCATCATTTCGAAGATATAAAAAGGAAATAAAAAGCACTCCCCATATAAATGGGTTACACTTTTTCACGATTGGCGCACACCTTCATCATCAAAGAGCCACACAAGGCCTTCTTCTACTTGCTGGCGTCCAGACGACCCCGTTTCTGATGGACGATGGTTGGTGCACCACTGTGGTGTGTGCCATTACTGCTGTTGGTATTTTTAAAATCTGGACTTTTCAACTCTTTGTTAAATGTGCAGCCCTCCAAGACTTTGGCTTATGTTTACTACTGGTAGTAGGTGGTGTGACTTCAGATATTATCATTAAATCGAGACTGCAAAGCTATGCAAGGCAAAACACGGGCTGACGGTCCAACACAGAAGCCTTCTGGGACACTAAGAAGTTTTTTTGGGAAACTAAGAAACATTTATTATTATTATTATTATTATTTGTCATATCTCAGCACTGTTATTAGGGATGGTGAGGGTCACTGTGGATATGATGTTGACTACAGAGCAGATGCCCAATAAATGCTGGGTGTAATCATTGTGTCAGGTTCCAAGTGTGCCAAAGAACACTGTCGCTGTTTTTTGTCTTTCCCCCCCCGCCTTCTACTTTTTATTTTTTATTTGATTTTGGTTTACATACAAAAGTCATATGCGTTGTGTTTCATTTATATAAACTGTGTTTCAGGCATTCCTCCCTTCACATGTGTATTTGTCTTCTTATCTGATGTTACTAGGTTTTCCCTCAACTACTATTTTTTTTTTTTGAGAAAAACTTGTATTTAGAATTAGCCCACTGGACTCAGTTTAGATGATCCCAATTTTGTTGGCAACATCCAAAGCATCATAATCAGGAGCAAGTCGAACATAGGCCTTCTTCTTTCCATGAGGCCTAATCAAAGTGTTGCCCAGCATTTACACTCTGGGTATGTCATAGAGCTTCTTTACAGCTTGTTTAATTTGGTGCTTGTTGGCCTTGACATCCACAATGAACACAAGTGTGTTGTTATCTTCTATCTTCTTCATGGCTGACTCAGTGGTCAGGGGAAATTTGATGATGGCATAGTGGTCAAGCTTGTCTCTCCTGGGGGCGCTCTTCCAGGGGTATTTGGGCTGCCTTAGGAGTCTCAACATCTTAGGCCGCTGGAAGGTGGGTGACGTGTAGATCTTCTTTTTTTTTTTTTTTTTGGCTGTGGATGCCCTTCAGGACGCCTTCTTGGCCTTTAATGCCTTTGCTTTGGCTTCAGTTTTGGGAGGGCAGGGCCTTCCTTCTTTGCTTTTGGCACCATCTTCATAAAAGGCTCAACTACTATTATGATGGTCTTCTCTAATGATGGCTTCTTACCTGCTATAAATTGACACCCCCACCAGCCTATCAGTCTCTTATACTGTGGCAACTTGTAGGTGTGGTTACAGTGATAGACTCGATGCCACACTTATTTCAAATACCAGCCAGGTCCCCCACGGACTCAGCAGAGCTGAAGACAAAGACAGACTTCGAGGAAAGGCCTGGTGCAATGGTTTGGAAAACCATCCAATAAAAGCCTATAGGTCACAATCCAATACTGTCCTCTAGGGACAGAAGATACGCTCCCTCTGTGGTCAGGCTGCAACCCTGGGTGTAAGCAGGCCACCAACAGGGCAAGTGACAAAGGGTCAAACAATCTTGCTTCTGGAGGTACAAGTACGTGGAGGTCACCTGAGTTGGGCTTAACTAGATGCAAGAAGCAGCCAATAATAGAACCTAATTTGAGAAAAGAATCATACAAATGCTGAAACCATAACATTAAGAATCATCTGAGGTTGTTTGTTGTTTGTTTGGGACAAAACACTCCCATTCTTTCCGCCTTTGGCTTCATTCAAAGTTGCAAGGCATTCTCCTGGAGCAAATGCTGCTTTAAGCAATCTGATCACCACATCCTATTCTGGAGAAGTCGCTTATCACATTTGAACTGTAATTTGCTCGTCTATCAAATGGCAGGATGAATACTCACCATGAATATTTATGCAGACAGAGCAGTAGGTAAAAGACATATAAAGCATATAGTAAATGCTCAACAAATTCTCTCGCTTTGGTTTTTTTCTTGTAATTTGTTATACATGTATTATATATCATCCTATAAAAAGTGGCATAGAACATGACGGCTTTAAAACAATTTCAAGACTCTCAAATAAATTCCTTACTTGAGAAGTAAGCATACTTTCTAATCTTTATAGGCATTTTTATGTTTCTCAATAAAAGCTATTTTATAAGCAGTTCTCTTTCTATGGTATGCAACATTAGATAGATTGTTCCTTGGGGGAGAAATGTACTTGCAAAATTAAACATTCATTTTAGAATGCATACTTATTTTAGGAAGATAGAAAAGTTATAATAGAATTAGTATTGGAGGATACATTTTCTTTCTGCTCCTCTATTCACTCAAAATGTGAACTTTTAAAATAATTGCCTCCATGCATTATGATTTTCTGAACTTGGGAAGAAAAGGTAATGAACTTTAGATCACCGTCTCTTAGCAATTCGAAAACTTTCCTTGTTGAACTTTTCATCTAACTACGATTCTAACCAAGGGAACTTTCAGAGAAGTTTCATGTCTACTCACAGTATAGGTTTTGTAACATGGCCAAAGTTTTATTCTAGCCTTAAAAATATTTTAAGCTATTTTTTGAAATATGTTTCACTGAGGTACATAGTGTGTGTCTCTATCAATTTATTTTCCAGTCCCATTATTAAACAGTCTCTCTCTCTCTCTCTTTCTCTCTCTCTCTCTTTCTCTCTCTCTCTCTGTGTGTGTGTGTGTGTGTGTGTGTGTGTAAAATTCTACTAAATATACAAAACACATTTGTTAACTGGTAGGAACATCAAGCATAAGTATAAATGTATTCTATATATTGAGGAAAAGGAATCAAAAATCTTAGAATCTCAATGTTTAAAAACCTCCACAAAATGTGTCACAGCACTTTCTTTTCCAATGTTCTTGGTTACTCTTTATATCTACCTTATTTAAATGATATGGATATCTGGTCCATTTGACTAAACAATGCAAAAAAAAATAATCTCTATACATATTCCTATGTTGTTTTGGTTCTTTTCTGTAAATACTTACTGAAGTTCTATGTTTTATACAGAATTCTTCTTAATAAATCAAAACTGACACCTATTTAAATGCTTACAGAAAATTCTTAGCATTTCTTGCCTACAACCTTGGAAGATAATGCAATGCTGTACACGTTTTAACTATGGGAATCATTACTTGAACGTTTGTTGAGGAATTCTGGCATGTAGACCTGATTTTGTACGTCCAGGATTCTGCCCATCTAAGAATGAAAAAGCTGCAAGGCTGCAAAAGTCTGTATTTTAATAATAATATCCAACTATCCAACTAGTTAATTTGAACAATATTTTTACAGTCATTTGTAATGGGGAGATCATTTCTGTACTCATCATTTCTTTTGAAGGTTAATAATCCACAAGATAATAGTATCAAATAAACTCGAGGCACTGCCTTTGGCATTTATTTTACATTCTTTCAGTTAATAATCACAGTGATTTGGGGGTCAACATTTTCAATACTAATTCCAAGAATGGGAAAAAAAAGTCTTTTTCAAAGTCACATGCCCTTTAATTGGTAGAACTAGGGCTCTCGCCTGATTTTAAAAAGCCTGTGATATTTCTCCCAACTCCACATATTTTTCTCACTCAGAAGGCCAGAACAGGTGAGTCCTTAGCTCCCTACCGCTGACCCATTCGTTTTGTGTGACTGGAAACCGAAACCCAGGGAGGAGAAGTAATTCACAGTGTGACCTTGATCGAGCTAGCAGGGACTGCCTGGCCACGGGAAAGAATGAAAGTCAGAGGAGGATGTGACTGTGCTTGGTATACCAGGTACAATATCACTGCTTGCCCCCCGCAGACAGCCCAAGATAAACAAGCTTCAAAAAGGCTCAGAAAAAATGGACTCAAGCCACAGAGGGCGAAAATGCTAGAAAGCAATCAAGCAGCATGAGAGCAAAGTCAATGAGGAACCCCAAAAGATCCAAGGGCAGTAATTACTGTCTTCTCCCACCAAGTTCACCTACACATGCATTTTAGTGACAACGTAGACAACAATATGGATAGGAGATGGACAGAACAGGACCACAATGCCTTTTCCTCAGATCAGCACAATATCACTGTCTGGTCCCCGGAGGTTCTCAATCAGCACAGCAGAGTCAAAGTCAGTGAAAGTGTTGGGTACTTGTTAAGAATCAAAACCCACAATCTATGGTCTGTTGAGTTATGTTGGCAGATGGGCATTATCTGGGAGAATATGAGAGCTGAAAGGATCCCCAGTGGTGTAAAAGATTAAGTACTGGTTTATTAGCCAAGAGGCGAGTGGTTTGAATCCACTCAAGTGGCTTTGCAGGAAAAAGGCCTGGTCAGCTGTTGCCATTGAAGACCACACACAAGGAAAGCCTACAGGGAAAGTCTACTCTGTCAGGTAATGTTGCTATGACTTGAAAAGCTATTCGATGCAATCAAACAACAAAGCGGCTGTAAAAGGTATGAATAAATCATGCAAGTTAGAGAAAATCTAGAACAGATTCAAACAGATCTGTCCCTCAGAATCATCACTTGTAGGGTTACAGCACAAACTGCAGGCTTCCGGTGACCACTGTGTTTTTGGAAGGGACTCGCCACCATGCCTCAGTCTTGCAACTATAAACATTGATATGTAGAGTTTGGCCCAGCTTGTCTGAGGTAACCAGGGTAACCAGGGTAACAAAGGGTAACCAGGGCCCTGTAACTCTGATGGCGAATTTGATGTCCATGACGATAGATGTACATCACTGCTCTGAATGGCCAATTGCTTCTAAAGGAAGCAATGAGAAGTGTCCCCGAAATGCAGGCTCTTCATTCTATCTATAAGGGCAACATTACCGATTGGACAGGACATCAGCAGAAACTTTGATAATGATGATACAGAAGTTAAGACTGTAATCATCCCTCAAAACCAGTATTTCACATGTTAATCTGTGCATTTATTTTCTATGATAAAAATCCACATCAGTTATGGCCTTCCTCTCTGATATAATACTGACTCCTGAAAATAACAAAAACATATGGCTTCTCCTTTACTGACCACATTATCCCCAATTCCGAGGGCTGTGCCAAGGACATAGTAAAAACTAAGTAAATGAGTTGTTTTGAAAAGCATGATGGGTATGACATGTTCATGACTCCCAATTGCAGATTTTTTTTAAAATGCATTATAGTTTTGATACAACTCGCCTGGTATAAAAGTCACACTTTTTTAAAAAAAATAAAATTTGTATTTTATGCTGGTTTACTTACAAAGGTCATATACATTGTTTTTCACTCTGGATCTTTCCCTTTTCCTTTTCCCATCTCTCCCTCCAGCCATCAAATTGTGCAACCCTATGATTAACCACTCTCCCACCCCACCTCTCCTCAACCCTCTGCTCTCACCCTTCCCATCCATGGGTCCTCATACATGTTTTACAATAATGGTCTTATACTGTATTTGTCCTTATAGGACAGAGTTAGTTCACTTAGCATAATGCTTTCTAGTCCCTCTCAAGTTAGGTAGTGATTTACAAAATCATTGCTTCTTGCATGTTGTGTAGTATTCTATTGTGTGATGAGAGACTTTTTTAAATTTAAGTAACTCGTGTCTATCTATAGTAGCCACACAGTGGAGAACAGAATTACCCTATGAGGTTCTCTTAACTACAATATTCTAAGAAGCCTATCATCCGAACCTGTTCCCTGAAGAGCAGCTGAGTGGCTTGGGGTCACCTAAATTTCAGTTAGCAGTCCAGGACTTATCCTATTGCACCACTAAAGTACCTTATAACGAATGCTGAATTCACATTAATCTAGGTCCTGAACAAATGAGTAATTGAAAAAGCATGGGATCTGTGATTAATGACCTCAGGAGGAAAAACGTAGGAGAGATATGCTTTGATTCATGGGTCTCCTTACCAGTCACCATCCTGACCCTCAAAGGAAAGCACAGAAGAGAATGAACTTGACAATGACCGGTCATTCAGCTGTTCAGCACCATCTTATTCTACTTGCACATGGAGGAAGCTGAGTTCTGGTATGTGATTGGAAACTCACAAGATAGCAGGGGAAGGAGGCAGAGGATGTGCCTTCCAGACAAAGGGAGGTGAGAGGAGGTGATAAAGCAAAGGTCTCACCTCTCTGGTGCTTCAAAACGACCAGCTGCTTCTTGGGAGAGATAAGCATCTCCTCCATTTGATTTGCAGCCTCAGAAATGAAGTTGAGGGTCAGTTATAAATCTACAAGTGAGCAGAGCTGAGCAGAATATAGCATGATCAAATGCAAGGATGGATAAGGAGCTTGGAACATGAGAAGCTGGAAGAGCAAGAGTCATCAAGACTAAGAGCTTTCGTTGTTTGGTCTTTTAAAAAAACATCGTAATGTAATTAGCACTCAAATTCACCAAATCTTGACTGTTTACTAAGGACTTTCCAGCTCAAGAACTCTATCAATTCTGAAATCCTCTGTAGAAACCACAGAGAGCTGTAAATAACTAGATCTACAGGGCTAGAAAAACCCTATGAAAACTTATAAATTGTATGCTGTTTGTTGGTGTTATGTGCCAGTCGAGTCACTTGAGACTCATAGCAACCCTATGTACAAGAGCTCTAAATGCTGTTCTATCCTGTGCCAACCTAGCCATCTCAAATGCACTTATTCCCACCACTCCACTCACAGAATCAATCCATCTCATCGAAGGTCTTTCTTTCCTTCGCCACCGCTCCACTCTCCCAAACATGATGTCCCTCTTCAAGGACCAGTCCCTCCTTGCAACATGCCCAAAGTATGTCAGACGAAGCTTCAGAATCCTTGATTCCAAAGAGCATTCTCTGCCTTCACCTTCTCCAGGACAAACCTGTTTGTTCTCCTAGCAGTCCTTGGTATATTCAACACTCTTCTCCAGCACCACAGCGCAAAGGCATCAATTCTCTTTCTATCAACCCTATTCGTTGTCCAACTCTATGATGCATAGCATATAATGGCAAAGACTATAGCCCGGATCAGGCACACCTTAGTCTCCAGCCTGACTTTGTTGCTCTTCAGAACTCTTGAGAGGTTCCTCACAGCTGCTTTTCAGAATGCAGTTCGTCTCTTGATTTCCTGGCTGCCGTTACCAAGAGTGTTGACTGTGGAGCCAAGCAAACTAAACTGTATACAATACACTAATTCTTCTGCCAAACAAGAATTGAAGCTATTCATTTCCTCTTCCCTGATTTGCCTTCCTCGCCTTTGTTGCTGTTATGTGTTGTCAAGTTGGAACTGACTCTTGAATGACCCTGCAGTGGGCTTTCAGAGTCTGTAAATCACAGGAGAGGAGACTTCTGATTTTTTCCCATTGGAGCCGCCGGTGGGTTCGACCTCCATACCTTTGGCTCGGCAGCACAGTTTATCAGTCAGCCACCAGAGGGCAGTGTTTGCAGGTATGGTCACTCACAGACCTTCAAGTAAGGAATGAGGTACCAACAGGTAAAAAGCAAACTTGCTGCCACTGAGCGACAGGCAGTAAGTGTGTCCCTTTGACCCACAGTGACTCACAGTGACATGACAGGTCAAGGTGGAAGTGATCCACAAAGGTTTCAAGGCTGTAAATCTTTACAACATTGGTCAAAGTGGCAAGCAGGTTCACAATGCCAACTTTCCAGTTAGCCACTGAATCCTTGGACCACTGCAGCCGCAGGGCTCCTCCCTAAACAACATACTGTGAGTGTCCCATCTCAGGTTCCCGATTAACATTTGTATTTGCAGCACTGCATAGATGAGCAGAGTCACGCACAACATTTGCAAAAGCTGTGGGGAAGGAATGGGTGCAAGAGCGAGTATTTCCAATTGACTAGTTGCTGAGCTGAACGCAAAGAAAGAAACCCCAAGCTGATGCTGCTGTGTCTAGCCCAACTCGTGAGGACCCACCGTGTTCCTGAGCATTGGGTTTTCTTGAAGATAATCATGCGAACTGGAGAACTTCCCAAGCACCAATCTTTCAGTCAGTTGCACAGCCACTTTTATTTACCATTTTTTGTTGTTGTTGTTGTTGTTAAATGACTATTTAACTATTTAAAACAACATAGAGCATGTGGTCATTTTCCATTCTGCAAAAAAGGGTCGGGATTATCCAGATGTTTCTGCAAAGTTGCAGAGATCACCATCCGGAGAGCTTGAAGCTGCAGCTAAATATTCTTAATTATGGCTCTTGGGCTGTGTGACCTTCTGTAAGGTCTCTCTCTTGTCTCCCAATTGTATTCATTGCAAGTCAACTTTTTAAAGACGTCAAGATACCCTATGTTGCTTAGAGCATCACCAGAGTGTTCCTGTGCATTCTGGAGCTTCTTCTTTTGCAAACTTAAGACTCCAAAGTGCTTGGGTTGTGTTATTCAGGTCACATCCCCAGACAGGATGTCACGTACGCCTAATGTTGTGTCTCTAAACTTCTCACATTAATTCAAAATGCATACGTCTGTGCTAAAAGAGGATGAAATGATTGTCAACTACGCTTAATACTGTTTTAAAAGGAGGAAGAAAAGAAAAGAAAAGAGAATTTGCATAGACTGACAGCTCATTTTGTCTCCACATTCAATTTTAATATCTGGCTGTGCTTGCAAAAGGACAGTCATGTCAGCCGAAAACCCACAAAATCCCAAGGACTCTTAAGCCTGTCAATTGATGATAGATCGGTAAATAACATTATTCTTTCATGACACCAATAACGAAGCAGTCCAAACAAGGATGGCTACACGAAAAACAACCTCCAGTGTAATTCTACGCTCTCCTTTGAATACGCAGGAGATTTACTTACTTGGCCAAATCAGGGTTTGAAGCAAAAGTCTCTGAGAACAGAGAAGGTGCCGTGTGATGTCAGCATCTCAGAGAGAGTGACTAAGGGTCTGGCTTGTTAACCAAAAGGTAGCAATCTGAACCCGCCCGCAGCTCCACGGGAGAAACTCTGGTACTGCGTCCCCCATAAAGACTGAAAACAAACAAACTGATGGAAACTCCAAATGCATTGGCATGGAGTTGGAAGCTATTCATAGTTGATCCTCCAGTGAATTTTTAGAGGCTGCACATCACGTGTTGAGGAGAATGCCCATCTTTCTCCTCCATTCCTGCTGGGGGAGCTGAGCATCTCAACTGTCTACTGGCTGGACCCTCCCCAGCTGAGGCCAATCCCAGGGCAATTGTGCTCTGCTCTACCCTGGAGAGCAATGGTGCGTTAGTTTCTATCTGCTCTACCCTGGAGGGCAATGGTGTGTTAGTTTCGACGACACAGCAGCGCACAGCAAAGACAAGATCGCTAAGCCTGTACTGACTTTTACGTTATGGCTTTTCCCTTTCAAGAAATAAAATAAAATAAAAATCTCCAGGATCTGAATGTTCTGTGAGGAGCAGAACTAACAGCTAGCAAATCGACAGGGCAGCTTTCATGCAGTTCTCAAGTTGGAGCAGCTTTTGCAGACAACCACGCACGGAGCTCCATGCCACGCATCTAAATTACACCCCGAGTAGCCAGTAATCTTAAGAGTCAATTACCTCACACCACTATCACGGAGAAATAGACACGAAGGGCAGCGCTGTGTTTGACCAGAGCAATCATTTTAGGATTTTCAATATTTGCAATGAATTTCTTCAATTTTGAAGATACTCTCATCTGATGATTAAGGGAGGGAAGGGGGCGGGAATAGGAGATGTGAAGAGAGAATACAATAACCGTTTTATTAAACCTTCGTAAGCAAAGAAACCCTCCACATCTTCTGAGCCAAATCTTATTTGTGACACAGAATGCAGCCGTGCAGATCCGTTATCCATCTCTCTAAACTTGCACATCGTCCTTAATTACAGTTTAGGCGACAAAGTGAAACATAAATGGCTTTTTATCAGGCGAATGTTGCTGGAAGCATAAACAATAAATTATGAATTACGGCGGCGGCAGCCTTTTTTGGATCATGTATGCATAATACCAGGCTGCGTGTTTGAGATCCCAGTTGGACCTCTCGTCTCATGCAAATTGAGTGTGACCTTTTGCAGATTCCGCACCGAGGAAATGCATTGTGCTTTACAAGAGTTAAGAGCTGAAGGCTTTCAGGGGAGACACCTCCGGCCACTGGCTGGCTGAACGGGATGAGGTGGAGGGGTGAGAACCTGAGCTGTGTGAGTGCAGTGTGTGTGTGTGTGTGTGTGTGTCAGCCACACACGTCCCAGCACACTATTACTACTTGTTGCTTAGGTGTGGTTGCCGGGGAAACCCAATAATCATGAATGCTGTAGCCAAGGCATAGAGGCTTTTTTAAAGGCCACTTGAGAAAAGAGATGCTATTTTGGAATGTCCTCTGGCAGCTTAGAGCAGCCTGGTGTGGTGGGAAATCTTAAGGAGGTTTCTGGTGGCCTGAAAGAGGAAAAGTGCCTTACCCAAGGGGGCTCTGAGCCATGAGGATAATCAAGAAGGCCTCCTGGACCCAGCTCGGCCTAGACGGGTCATAGGTGGCTTTAAGGTGGACCAGAGAGTCACGGTGTCTCCTCTGACACCTACAATCTGACAGCAGGAGATGAGTGGGACAAGAAGGCGGCTGAGGCCAGCTTTGAGTCAGGGAAATCCACTTCTGCTTTGAAACAGACAGCACCTTTTGATTTTATGATGAGAGACGGGTGAGGTAAGCTTGTGGTAGTCAGAAAGGCAAAGGAATACAGACTATCTTTCTTTCATCTTCCAGCCCAATTTCCCTTCTGTTTAATTGTTTCCACAGAGTACACACTCAGGCGGCAGGATGGGACTGCAAAGAACTTGGTGTGCTAGACACAGAAGTGATCCTTACAATTTGAGAGAGGAGGCTGGTTATACTGTGAGGAAAGCTGAGATCCATTTTCTGTCCTTTGTTGCTATTCAATCAGAACCCAGCACATAGATGAGGCTTAACTGAGTTTCTGAGCCGGTAGATGGAATAGGAGATTGCTCGTTTTTCTCCCTTGAAGCCATTGGTGGATTGAAACTGCCAGAGAGGGATGGCCAATGGGGGAGGCCATCAGAGTACCTTAAGATCCAATGTTGTTGTTGGTGTTGCTGTTGTTATATATTGTAGAGTCACTTGGGACTCATAGAGACCCTCTGCACAATAGCTCAAAATCCCACCCTGTCCTGAGTCAGTCTCAGGGACACTGACACGCCCATCCCCGTTACCCCAGTCACTGGGTCAATCCAGCTCATCCAAAGTAATGTGTTCATGACCAAACCCGGATCTCCTGACGCTACTCCGGTGGTTCATACATGTTCCTTTCCCCCCCTTTTCCTCCTCTCTGGATTTTAATATCATTATTATATTTCAAATTTGTCTTTCTATCACAATGCCCTTTCAACTGTGATGCACTGCTGAGCAGATTTCTTGCAAAACATAATAGTGAAGGGACAAAGATTTCACAATTGCCAGTGAGACTCTTCTCAAGATTACCATGTTAAAAATAAATTTAACAAAGATTACTTAAAAAGAAATACTTGTGTAGAGTTAAAGATCCACAAAGACTTGGTAAAGAATGAAAAGATGTAGCAGTACTACTGCCTGGGCAGTTAGGGAGGAAGGGATTAACATAAGGAGGACTGTGTTCTCCTTTACTAAAGAGGCATTTTTGTGTGCATGCCAGACTAGGAGCTCTGTGGGGCCTGGTGGTAAGAAACTGCCTTGGAAACCAAAAGGCACATGGTTCAAATGCCCCAGCTGCTCTGTGGGAGAAGGAAGGACAATCTTCTTCCATGCAATTAACAGCCTCTGAAAATGCACTGGAGGGTCAGCTACGGGTCAAGTCTGACTCAGTGGTACTTGACAACATAGTTACAAAAGATGCTTGGGTTAGCACTGTTTATAGGGAGTTGCACTCTTAATCCAAACATGGCTCCTGGTTGATAGTTCAAATCCACCAGTGTACCCATAGGAAATAGATGGACCCACTGAAACCCCACTCTGTGTGTGTGTGTGTATCTCTATGTATATATGGAACTTTGGTAGCTTAGAGGGTAAGTGTTTGCACTGTCAGCCCAAAGGCTTCAGTCTGAAATCACTAGCTCTTCCATGGAAGAGAGATGACCATTCCCCCCCGCCCCAATTTGCTTTATAGTCTTGCAAATTGGAAGTAAAGACAATTCTACTTTGTCTTATAGGGTTGTTGTGAGTCAGAATTTTTAAAAATGGCATTAGGGTGGTGATCTCTCTCTCTCTCAAACTCACATATTTCTGTAGAAGACATGAAGACTCCCACAGCATGACACGGCTTTGCAGTCATCACAACAATTTTTGTTTTACTGTAACAGGCAGGTTAGAGAAGAGGAGATAGGTTTCTGCAACCCTGGGCTGAAAAAGATATCCCAGTGCTGATGAAAGCTTCATTTTTCTTCCCTGTCTTTTTAGGTCCAATCGTTGACAATGTTCCATTTTCATGGTTAGAATAGAAGACAATGCTCAAATGTGGCCAGCAAAATTCCCTTTTCTATAAATCCACCCAACTGGAATGTAGAGAGATTGGCATATGAGCCTCGTCATTTAGTAAATTCAAGGTGCTGTGATTGTTTGGTATGTACGTATGTTATGCATGGTTCATCATGTGCTTGACCTTTGAGCGCCTGCATCACTATAAAAAGTTGCTTTCCTCCTCTGGCAGACAGATAATTTTCATAAATGCAGAAAGAGAATTATTTGTGAAATCACTCAACTGTGTAGGAGACAAGAGACAGCTAATTTCTCTCTCATTTTGACTTGATTATGAATTAATCAACTGAAAACTGTATTAGCTCAGTTCTATGTAGGAGAGGAGACAGATCATGGCAACTTCAAATTGAAAGATCCTGTCACCAGCTCCTGAGAACCCTCTCCTTAAGAGGTCCATACAATACAAGGTTCGCCCATCTGTAAGTCATGGATTTGACTCTTCTGTCTCAAAATCATAACCTTGCTAGAGTGCTGGAACCTAAAAATCATGAGACTGTGAATGAGGAAGCATAAAATATTGACCACTTAATATTATATCGATAATGAAAAATCAATAGCAAAGAGCAAATTAAATTTGGTTCTATCTGTATTTCAAACACATACATGATGTTCTTGCATGTACAGCATACCTATAGACAGCAGAGCTAATCCTTGTCCAGTCTTGTGTCCGCCTCAAAATCTCTGCCATGCTCAAGGTCATTGCTATGGCCACTACGTCAATCCATCTTTTTGACGGCCTCGCCCTCTTTCTCTGACCCTCCACCTTTCAGAAGAAGATGTCCTTTTCTAGAGACTGGTTCTTTCCAACAATAAGCGTGAATCATGCATATGTATGTACAGATACACAAACATATGTAAATATATGTTGTTGTTATTGTTGTAGTTGATGTTGATTGCCGTCAAGTCGAGTATGACTCATAGTGACCCTATGAACAAATGGCCTGAAGCCCCTCTACAACATTTATCAAAATTCATAGTGTTTCCAGAGGCATGTTATTTAGGAAGTGGATGCCACTATAGCATTTTGAAATTATACAACAAATTTTTGTATATGAATTTTTGCTGCTTGTGTAGCTTGCTCTATTTATAGGAAATTGGTAGCAGGTATTAAGAATTAAACTATCACAGTTTAATTTTTTTCGCATGTCTTAATTATATCTACACATAAAAAAGAGTCAAAATGTGTTTGCTAGATTCACATTAACTATGAAAATCAAGGTGCCAGATAGTAGTACTTTACGGAGCAAGATTCATAAATTTCTGATCTAGGGAAAGAGAGACGGAGTACAATTTTACATATCTCTCCCAAAGTCCTAAGGGTTCATGATTTATTCTGTGGCGGAGATGTTGAATATTTGGGTCTTAAATTTAAAGTCTCAGTGAACATATGTCCTAGTTTTCCTCAGTTTTGGTTTATGGCTGTTTCTAGGCATAAATATAAATAGCTATTCCTTTCACTTTAAAAAATGTCCCAGTAGGAACAATAAATTACAAAGTCACTGTTTGCAAAATAAATAAATACACAATTTAAAATTAACCATTGTGAGACAAAGAGTATTCATTCTATCCCAAACCATTTCACACTCGTGACATCTTCTTTCTGCAGTTATTACACATACTCAGCCCCACCCACCCAGACACACACATAAGGAAAAGTTTTAATTTCCATTTTATAGTCTTAAAAATTATTTTACTATAGGGTTTATGGACATGTGTAAGGTGACCAGTGGAGTGGACCGAGGTTTGTATAGTATATAACTTATTGTTAAGTACCATCCAGTTGATCCTGATTCATAACAGCCTTATGTATAAGAGATAGAAATATGCATTGATCTTATGCCATCTTCACAATCTCCTGTCTTTAGCCCACTCACTGTTGAAGTCACTGTGTCAATTCATCTCACTGAGAGTCTTTCTCTCTTTCTGTGACCCACCAACTTTTCAAGCATGATTCTCTTTTCTAAAGCTTGGCCCCTCCTGTTAGCATGCTTAACTTCTTACTTTCCGCTAATTCCAAAAATTAGAGAATACAAATGAAAGTTAGTATCAAATTTACACATGGAAGACCCAAAGTTTACTCTTCAGAAATACTAAAAATACAATACGAAATAGCACTATTCTATTCATCCAACTCAGACTTAAGTAATGGCTTTGATAGGTCAGCCCTAGAACAGACAAATCTGGAAATGATGCAGGCATTTCCTAGAAGCTCAGAATTTTTGGTAGGGCAAAACTTTCCTTCATAGTGGATTTTAAAATAGAAGGTATTTTAGATGATAAAAATAATGAGTGACATCTATTAACTCACAATCAAAAAGCCTAGAAAATCACCTACATATAGACTTCCAGCTATTTGGGATGGCTGAAGAGGATTTCATTTCTGACATATTCATATGACTTCCATTAAAAAGAAATCTTGGCAGGAACAAAAATCTAGAGGAACCAAGATAATGAACTAAAGTTCCCAATTAGGGGTGACTAATAAATGAACACTCCATTACTGAAAAGAAAGATCATATTTCTGCCTCTTTAGTGTTTATGACAAATGGAAGCAGATTAATGAATGATATTTAAATAATAACCTTCTCGTTGATTGATCTCTTCAAGTATCACCAAAGAACTAAGTATCATTATGCCAAATGGTAAGACCACACTATTTTTAACAAGAGCCGAAGGATGCTATTTTATTTTATAAAGGACAGGACCTCCTTTAAACAGAATACGACAGATAATCTCAATAGATGAATGGAGTTCTACTCTGGTGGCCTAGAGGTAAGAAGCTGTGCTGCAATCCTGAAGGCATGCCGTTCGAATCCATCAGCTGCTTTGGGGGAGAAAGATGGGCAGTCTCTTCCCATGCAATTCACTGCCTCTGAAAACCCACTGGAAGATGAGCTATATGTAGACTCTGACTCAACAAGACACAAAATCAACAGTAATTGACACAACAACAACAGCAACTGTATAGATGGAGCTTTGGTGGCCAGGTGGGTAAGAAGCTGCATTGCTAATTCAAAGGTAGGAGATTTGAATTGACCAGCTTCTCTGAGGAAGATGGGAAATTTCCTCTCATGTGATTTACAGCCTCTGAAAACCTTTAAGACAATTCTTTGGCATTCCCAGAGAGAATGGAGGCACTAAGCTAATGGACTGTCAGCTATGACCCAATTCTGATATGACAGCACCTAACAACAAATTAAGTATAGTTTTTTAAATAGATAGAAATCCAAACACATGCCTATAGCAATACTAGAAGTTAAACCAAGACAATGTATGTATTTGGGTATTCATTCTAAGTCAACAAAAAAATGAGATCTCCTTTCACCTGAGTCAAAAGAAACACTTAAAATCTTTGCTAAAGATACTACAGTTGAGGAAACAAAATTTATCCCCCTAAGATCCCAGAGACAACACCCTTGTTGTTTTTAATTATCTCTGACCTTTTTATGCAATAGAAAATAGGGGAAATAGTTCATCCAAACTTTGCCCTCAAAGTATAATGAAATAAGTTGAATGTGCTTTGTGAGTGAGAGATTAGACAATAAAATCAGTTCATATTATTGCCAAAGTAATACTGATAAGGACTGTCCTTCAAGAAGGATTCTCTGATCTAATTGCTATTGTCAAAGTAGGAATGAGCTAAAAACAAATAACTCTAATGTGTACCCGCAAAGCAGGCAAAATTAGACTAGGCTTTCCCTAAAGGCTTGGTAAACATTCAATTAAAACTTTACAACTGCAAAGTGCAAGCCAGCTCCTTCTTTATCAGATATCTCAGAGTTCCTGGAGTTTTCACAGGGGTTCAATCCTACTCTTCATTTGGTAAAGGTAAGATGATGGAAGTATTCCCTGGGATAAAATTAATTTCCACATTAATAATTTTCTTATCTATTGTTTCAGTATTGGAAAGGTTGAAGTGATGTAATTACCATGCCATTAGGCTGATAAGCTGGATTTCAACTGCTCATAGATGAATAAAAAAAATTAATGCTATTTTAAGCCATTATAACGAATTCACAATTGTATTTTCTAATGTATGCTTAACCCTGTCTCACACAGCTGATGTATTTACCTTCATTTTTCTTGATGGTGAAATTTGGATTGTTGACCATTTCTGGAAGAAGACTGTATAGGAAATAATGTCCATTTTTAGGATCATCTCTGTCCATGGCACTCACTGTTTGAATGACCTGTAACATAAAACCTGACATTAGCACTTCAGTGACATCCAAGAGCTTACGCTGTCTTTAAAAAGCTAAGTGATGTTCCTTTTGTGGTCCAGTATTTTGGCCTAAGGATACTTTTTTTTTTCAGCTTTCTAAATTATCCTGGATGGTCTGTGCCAAGGACAAGGAGAGACATTCATCACTTTAAAACCCCAGCCTTGATAAATTGATGAAAATGAAGATCATTACCTTTATGCCCATTTAAGTGTCTGTGGCTTGGAATAGCAATGTTAAGTGAATTTGAAAATTCCGCTGAGAAAGGATAGGTTTCTGGCCAAGTCTGGGCGGACAGGGGTCTTTTAAGAGTATAACTTGGAATGGTTGCAATAGTTACAGTGTGGCTCCTGGTAGGGTGCTCAAATAAGGGACTTATCTTGAATCCTAACGCTCGCCTTCACTGCACATTAGGTTAGCTGAACTCGCCAAACAGAATGTTCCAGAACATACCCAGCACTGCAGGCAGCCTCGATGACGAGGTGCATCTGTTCGCTCACCATAATGAACCCTTGTTTTAAAGTCAGTGGATAAAACATGCGAACAATGCTTTGGAGTGTATCCTGAGATGAATAAATTATAAGGATTAGAAGAATTACCACTGTGTAGAGAGCTATTTGGATACATGCAGATACTCGGAATTGGTGCCGGTTGAGCGTGCTTGTTGCATTTGCAAAGCTGCATTACCTCAGTACTCAATTCCTTCTTGGGATGGCATAGAATTATCTTAATAATTCATATTTCTAATTCTGTGATATAATTGCTTCAATGTGAAACACTGGACAACATCTAATAATAGGAAATTATATTCCTCTTGCAAATAACTAGCATAATTTCTTCCCCCCCCAAAATTGCATGAGACGCATGACATTCAAGGAAATACTAAAATTTCCTTTAAGAGATACTGACAGAGAAATGCTCTCAAGTTTATGAAATTTAAATAGTGTCAAAAGGATGCCTAATCTATTATGTCTCATTCAACTTTGCCTATTTCTTTAGATGAGAGAAAAATGGATCACTTCTTCTTGAGATGTGAAAATCATTAATTTGTAACTTATTACCTCCACAAGAGTAAGAATCACTATTTCTGAACATTTTAGTGGTGGTGGTATTTTGTAACGTGTTGGGCACTTGCTATTTGACAGGTGATACTATTAATATTCTTTTGAAGCATAAATGAAAACAATTCCTCTCAAATTCCTTTTTTTCCCCTAATAGGGTATATTTCCATTTTTAAGAGGGCTCTGGTGGCCTAGTGGTGAAAATCAGTGCTGCAATCCCAAAAGCATATGGTTCAAATCCACCAGCTGCCAATCTCCTCATGGACAATAACTGCCTCTGAAAACCCACTGGCTGGTCAGACAAGAGTTGGTTCTGACTTCGTGGTACACAACAATATCATTCTTATTTTTCATATGTTTTACTTATGGTAATGACCTTATTTGACGTCTTAGGACTACTTACGATTATACTCAGCTAGAGTGTCTCTCTCTCTCTCTCTCTATATATATATATGTACAAAAAATATCTCATAGATAGGCATTGTCTACTTATTGTCATTAACAGATTGGATTCTGGCTGGAAGGAAGTCACATGTTTCACTATTCATGATATTATTTTGATGGAGTTAATTATCCTTGAAATTTCATCTTCATATATGACTAAAATGCATCTAAAACAATATATTTCTCATTAGGGAGCCCCAGCAGCTTAATGGTAAGAAGCTGCACTACAATCCCAAAGGGACTTGGTTCAAATTCACTAGCTGCTCCATGGGAGAAAGATGGACAATCTGCTTCTGTGAGATGAACCGGCTGGGGGGGTCCATTCTCACTTGATGGTACACTACAACTGTGGCCTGGTGGCCAATGAGGTGTGCTGCCAACCCAAAGGCATACTGTTTGAGTCCATCAGCTGCTCTGTGGGAGAAAGATGGGCAATCTCTTCCTATGCAATTCCTCATCTTAGCAAACTCGTTAGAGGGTTAGCTATGAGTCTATTCTGATTGACAGCACATAGTAACAACACCTTCTCATGAGATTATTTTGGTTAGTACGAAGTAACTTATGCATATGACTTGACACAGTGCTGGTTCTAGTTAATGCTCTAGTTAGTGTTGCTATTTAAAAAACCCAAAAAAAAAAACAACAAAGCACAACACATTACCATGTCATTGACTCAAAGCAACCCCAAAGAACAGAGCAGGGCTGCCTCAGGATTTCTAAGTCCATATTATGAAATTATGTTGTTGATCGCCTTTGAGTCAAGCACAACTCATAGCAACCCTATGAACAAAAGACTTGAAGCCTCTCAACAACTATCAACATTTGTCAAAGTTCATAGAGTTTCCAGAGAGGCATGGTGTTTAGGAATTGATTGCCACTCTTGCTTCCAACAACAACAACAATAAGAACAACAACTGCCCATAGGTTTTCCAAGGCTGTAAATTCTTACATAAGTGGATTGCCACATCTTTCTCCCGCAGAACAACTGATGGGTTTCAAACTTAAGATCTTTAGGTTACCAGCTGAGTGCTTGACCACCAGTAGGACTAGGGGCAGTTACTTCTACCCTATTCTGTAATGTTTCCGGGAGTCAGAATGGACTCAGTCCTAACGGGTGGGCGATTCATGACTTAGTGAACTCATTACACCCAGGGAGAAGCCCAACCCTTTCAGCTTGGAGAGGAGTTTAATTGCATGAACATATCTCATTCTGGTGGCTTAGTGGATACGGAGGAGTTGCGCTGCCAATCCAAAGGCAAATGTTGCAAAACTCCAGTTGCTTCAAGGGACAAAGGTGGGGAATTGTCTCCTAAGCAGTTTACAGCCTCCGAAAACCTGATGGATGGTCAGCTTGGAGTCAGCTCCCACTCGAAAGTCATGAGATGAGTATATGTAGATACCTAATGTGGACATTTAAGTACAGTAAAGAACTCTGGGCTTAGCATTGTAGAATAAGTATGAGTGACTGCACAAAGAGGAAGACTTGAAACAGAGGAAATCATTTTGTAAACAGCCTACAGGTATGAATATCTAACAGAAAACTCAGAGGTGTTCCTTCATCTGTTAAAGAATCATCCTAGATGTTCACATCTGAAAAGACATAAACCCAAAATCAAATGATTGCCTTTGATAAGAGACTTCTTTCACTGGCTACAGAAAAGTTACTTGTAGGCAAGTGTAAATACTTGTCTTAATCCTGTAGGACTCCATAGGACTTCTATTATTGCTAAGTCTGATTGTTGAAATAGGTCCTGAAGCATGAGAGTTCTTTCAAACAAATGAAGGAAAGATTTGTGTGTGTGTGTATGCTGACGTGTAAATTAGCCTAAAGATGGGTAGTCTCCTCCCATGCGGTTTACTGCTTCTGAAGACCGCCTGGAGGGTCAGCTATGAACCAGTTCTGACTTGATGATACATAGTAACAATAGAGTGAACAGAGTTGCTTATAAACAATCCCACTCATAATATTACAAAGCAATTTTCTGTGAATAGATTCATTGATGCTGACTAGTGTGTGTATATGAAAGGTATTAAATTAACTTAGTCACCTTCACCCAGAAATGCAAGAATTTTTTTGTGTGATTGCAATGCAGCTTTTTAGTACTAGGCCATCAGAGCTCCAACAGATCACCTCCACTCAGAGATGCAATCATTTCATTCAGTGGAAAGAAGGAACGCAACTATTTGCAATACCACATCTGCGATGTTTGGTTTATGGACCGAATCTGCAAGAGACACTCTTTTTAACAATTTTTTCAAATGCAACAATTATTTTGACATGGAATTTATCAAGCACCACTACCTATTTATATTTAAAATATCTGGAGGAATGTCAGCCTTCTGGGTGATTCCAACGCACGCTTACATCTGAGAACCATCCTTTGGAATCAAGGGAAAATATTGCATTTCACAGCTTACTTCTTATTCATAAAGAAAGCTTATACTGTCAAGCCCAAGTCAAGCTCAGTGCACGAGGCATTGGAGAAAGTGATTGAAATGATGAATGGGAAATCATTTTCCAAATAGCTCAAAACTGACTCTGCTTAAGATTTTGGTTTCAGTCATATTTTAATTTAATGCAGATGACCACAACCTGGATATTTTATCTAAAAGAAGAGGTTCAGTAGATAATTTAAAATATTTTTACGCCATTAAAATGCCTTAAGATATTCATATTAAAAAGGTGGAATTTTCACTGAGGTAATAGCATCTGAGCAAACTAATCTTCAAACAAGAGAAGAGAAAGAATAGCAGATTTATCTAAGAATGTGCGTGTCCACAGAGCTGATTATTCAAGCATCCTGCGTGTATAGCAAATGGACACTGGACATATTTCCCATTTGGAGTTGTTATAAAATTAGTTGATTTTAAAAGAATAATTAGACAGCTATTTGGTAGAAATAATAAGAGCTTTCTAAAGAGGACATACATATTTGCCGTCTATATAATTTACATATTGCATTTCTATTGCTAGAATTACAGCATAACAGAAAAATCCAAACAAAAAACTGTTTGATGATTATTTGTGGAGCCATTTTAAGGAAATGTGGAGGAAAATGGAAGAACGGGTAGGGTACATGGGGACTTGATGAGAAGGGATTACAAATGGCATAAATCAAGAATAATTCACTATCTGCATGTATTCAATGTATGAATTGATTCAATGTATGTGAATGATTGCAAATAACACAATATACATGCATGAAACACAATAATACACACACACACGCCATCAGACAAATAGCATATTCAGAATGCTGGGATGAAGGGTGAATTTCAGTGCCGTGCTCAGATTTCTATGAAGGCATACTCTTACTCTTTGAGACTATTGATTTGAAATCCAATAACTTTCTCAATACATGCAATTGGTTTTAAAGAGTTACAGGGCTTTATTCTAACTCTCAGATAACACAACCTTCCTTAAAGTGAAGAATGCTTTAAAGCACTCACTGAAGTATATCAAGGCTAATTCCTTACCACCAGATCAAGAGGCAATCTCAGACGGAAGTTATGAAGGATTTAATTTTACTTGACTTCACAGTCAACGTCCATGGTAAGAGCAGCCAAGAAATCAGAAGACATGTTACGTTGGAAAAAACTGCTGTGAAGGACTTCTCCAAAGTGCTAAAAGCAACAATGTCAGTTTAACAACCCAGGTGCGCTTGGTCCAAGACATGGTATTTTCAATTGTTTTCTATACACTTGAAAGTTGGACAACGAATAAGGATGACAGAGGAAGATTCGATGCCTTTTCAATATGGTAGATGCTATGCTATGCTATGCTATATATACTATGTACCCTTGAGTCAGAACCAAGTCATAGCTGACCCTCTTGTGGGTTTTCAGAGGCAATGAATCACAAAGGAATAGACTGTCTGTCTTTCTCCCATGGAGCAGCTTGTGGATATGAACCACTTACCTTTGGTTTGGCAGCCCAACTCCTTACACTAAGACTACCAGAAGACCAAACAAGTCTGTTGTAGAGGAAGTATGACTAGGGTGCCGCTTACAGACAAGGATGGTGAAACTTCCTCTCACATCTTTTGGAAATGCCAGGAGATGTCATTCCTTGGAAAAGACACCATGCTGGGAAAGGTCAGAGAAAGAAAGGGAGACACTGATAATGAGAAAGGGAGACTCATGATAATGAGCCCAGGAACAGCAGAGGTCATGAGGATGGCATGTTGCTATCTGTCCTCTGGTGGTCTAGTCATGAGAAGCTGGGTTGCAATCCCAAAGGCACACGATCCAAATCCACCAGCTGCTCCTCAGGAGAAGGATGGGCATCTCCTGTACAACTTACAGCCTCTGAAAACCCACTGGAGGGTCAACTATAGTTTGGTTTAGATTTGATGGCACTCAACAACAACAATATGAGTATTAGAGGACTCAATGACTCTTAATAATAATAACAATTCTAAGAGCTCTGGTGGTATATGTTTAAATAACTTCTAACATATGTTTAAATAACTTCTAACTGAAAGGTCAGAGGTTTGAACCCATCATCTTTCAACAAAGGAGACATATATGGTACCATTTCCATAGGTCTTTCCAGTCATAGAAACCCTATGAGACAGTTCTACCCCAAATTTACAGCCTTTATGAGTTGAAGTTGATTTTATGGATTTAGGTTTGGGATTATTTTTATTTATCATAACTCTAGGAGTTCTAATGGCACAAGGTTTAAAGTGCTAAACTAATCACTTTCATGATTTTACCGAAAAGAAGGTTGAACGTTCAAATCCACCAGGGGTTCCATGGGATGAAACTCAGATATATTTCTATTTCTATAAAGATTACAGTCTAAGAAACTCTGTGTCACAAAGAATCACTATTTGTCAGAAGCAACTGAGAATCAAAACCATCATAATTCAATTATGACTTTGTTTTCCAAATTTATCCATCAATGATAAGTAATAAGACATTTATGACATTATTTTTTCCAAAATAGCTTGTTAAACTTTATTTTGGACAATTTAGCTAAAAAATACTTAATTTTACTTGAATCCACAATCAATAACCATGGTAGTAGCAGTTAAGAAGTTAAAAAAAAATGTGCTCCATTGGGGAAATACCCTTTCAAGAACTTCTCCAAAGTTCTGTTAAACAAAGATGTCAGTTTAAAGACTAAGATATTCCTGACTCAGGCCATGGTAGTTTCAATTGCTTCTTACATATCTGAGAGATTTGGACAATTAATTACGAAGAAGAATTGAATCCTCTGATTTGTCATGTTGGTGAAGAGTATTGAACATATTGTGTCAAAAGAACCGCAGGAATAGCATCCACTTCCTAAACACCATGCCTCCGGAAACTCTATGAACTTTGATAAACGTAGGTACTTGTAGAGGGGCTTCAGGCCTTTTGTTCATAGGGTCGCTATGAGTCGTGCTCGACTCGACAGCAATCAACAACAATAATCTATCTTGGAGGAAGTGCTACTAGAGGGTTCCTTAGAAGCAAGGATAGTGAATCCTCATCTCATTTGCTTTGGCATATCTTCAGGAGGAAATAGTCTTGGTTAGGGAGATGGCCAGAAAAAAAAAAAAAAGGAAGACCCTTAATGAGACAGGTTGACTCAATGACTTCCACAATGGACTTAAGCATGCCGGATGTGGATGAAGCAGGATAGGGCAATGTTTAGATCTATTGTTTACAGGGTCACGATGAGTCACTATTGACCCAACAGCACCTCTAATAGTGAACAAAATATTTATGAGCTATATTGTTGCTACTATGAGCTTTTGTAATATAAGCAGCCAGCAATAAACACAATGCTGATTACATGGACTTTTAAAATGCATTAGAATACTGTGGAATCTATTAGAATATCCTGGATGAATTCCTATAGATGTTATTCACTGATTTGTTCTTAAGGGCCTGGCAAGGCAATATATAATGAGCGTGGTTTTTCTTTTGTTTTCTTTCCTTCACAGTAGGATAAAATTAGCAATAAATTAATACATGAATTAAGAGATTATTCCAGGCATTTAATTTTAATTTTTTTTTTAGCATCACGGCAACAATGGGCTCAAGTATGTTGAAGATGGTGAGGATGACAAAAGAGAGGACAAATTCAGAGTCGTTGTTCCCAAGTTCACTATGAGTCCTAATTGACTTGACAGCACATAACAACTACAACAAAAACAACAACAATCCCTACATACCTTTGAGAAGTAAATATGTATGAGCTACAACACCTAAATGTGTCAAAGATAGTATAGCCTCTATTTCTGAGCTCTGTGCTCTCTCTCCTCATCATCCATTTCTATCTATCTATCTATCTATCTATCTATCTATCTATCTATCTATCTATCTATCTATCATCTATCTAATCTATCTATCTATCTATCTATCTATCTATCTATCTATCTATCTATCTATCTATCTATCATCTATCTATCTTTCTCTCAGTCTGTCTCAAAACCTTGTTGGCATATATACATTCTACATATTATGCCTACTGCTGTGTATTTAAGTTATATTGTGGCTTTTGAAACCAAAATCAAACTTGCAGCCCTCAAATAGTTTCTGATTCATACTGAACATGTAGAACAGAGTGTCCAAGGCAAGTATGGAAGCAGACTGCCACCTCTTTTTCCAGCAAAGCAACTGTTGTGTTCAAATCACTGACCTCTGCTCAGCAACTGAGCACTTCAGCCCCTGTACCTCATGGGCTACTTTACTTGTACTGGGGCTTAGATCTTCAGTATTTTGCAGCGTGCATAAGGATAAGTTCAACTCTTCTTCCTACCCATGAAAACTTTTTTTACAATTATAATGTTTCCTCCTATTAGTCTGATTGATGTTGTTATGTACCGTCAAGTCAACTACTACTAGAGATCCTATAAAATAGAGATCTAAACCTTGCCCTATCCTGTGACTTTCTTGTGATCTCTAAAAGTGCTGCAGTCCATTGTTGCAGTCACTCTAAGTGTCAATCCAACTTGTTGAGGGTCTTTTCCTTCTCTGACACAGCACATTTCCCCAACGTGATGTCCTTTTCCAAGGACCCATGGAAAATATGTTCAAAGCATGTGAGCTGAAGTTTCACCATCACTACAATTCTAAATTTTTCTTGTTTGGTTTTGATCAATAAACACAACACAAGCTTTGGGTGTCCTAGCTTTATCTCGAAGTATGGAAAAAGTGAGAGTGGACTATCTTTCTGAACTTCCTGGAATGATCTCAAGGCTTCTGGAAGGTATAGTGATCTTCGAGTAAGATCCAGGAGTAATATCCAAAATCATACAAGCAATTTGCAGCCCAGTCACTTTCTTAGGAAATATGGATTTCCCTCCTCAAATCAATCTGTAGTGACATGTACTAGAAAGTCTAGAAGGTGATGGAAAGGAGATTGATGAGAGGAAAGTTAATTTAATGAAAGTTCAAACTAGATATTATAATTTTTGGTTTTCTATCAAAGCCTCTGCCTGTTATATCCAGGTCAATTGTCTTCATCAATAATAACTTCCCTGCAGTACTAACTCCTTCCTGAGGAAGAATGGTGTTGCATTTAAAGCAAAAAAGATAATGTCAAAATCTATCCTAAAGTACGATATTGGGAGGGATAGGACACTATCCACATGCTCACAACAAAGAAGACTTAATATAATTATTATTTAAATATATGCACCAACAACTAAAAAAAGGGCAAAAATTAAAGACTTTTACCAATTTTTGCAGTTTGAAATTGGTGAAATATGCAGTCAAGGTGCCACAACTATTATTGGTGACTGGAAAGCCAAAGTTGTAAGCCAGGAGGAAGGAATGATATAAAAAACAGAAATGAAGCTGGACATCAAAAGATTAAACGTTGTATGTTATGATTTAGCCATAGCAAATACAAAGCTATGTCCTATAAAAGACAAAAGGCATCTTTGCACATGGACCTTATCTGATGGACTGCACAGGAATCAGACTGACTACACTGGTGGAACGAGGTTTTTGAGACGCTCAGTATTAACAGTCAAAACCAGGTCAGACCCTAGCTGTGCAATAGACTCATACTGATGCCGTTCAAACTAAATTAGCTGGAGAAAATGAAAATAAGCCCACAAGAACCAAAGTGAAGCTGAAGAAAATGAAAACAAGTCCACAAGATACAAAATACAGCCTTGTGTCGATCCCACTGAAATGTAAAAATCATCTATAGGATAGGATTGAGGCACTAAACACTAATTATTGATGACCAGATGAGTTTGTGGGATGAAATAAAAGATATCCATGAGGAGGGCAACAGATTTTTACAAAGACAGAAGGGGGAAGAAAGTCCAAAATAGATGACAGAAGAGACCATGAAAATACACTAGAGAATCAAGAAGCCAAAACAAAGGGACGAAACGTCAAAATAAAAGAGATGAAAAGAAAAGTTGCTCAAGTAAACAAAGCAAAATATTACAATGGAATGTGCCAAGAGCTGGAATTGGAATTTAAAAAAGGGAAGAACTTGACAAGCATTTCTAAAGCAGAAAAAACTGGAAAAACAAATTCAATCCTCAATTTATAATATTGACAGATATCATGGGTTAAATCTTGAATGATCTGGAAAGCATCAAAAGCAGATAGAAGTATTATACAGAATTATCATACCAAAAAGAATTGGTTGACACTGAAGAATTTCAGGAAATACCTATGAACAAGAGCCAATGGTACTGAAAGAAAATGTTCAAACTGTACTAAAGACACTGGCAAAGGAGAAGGCCCCTAAAATAGATGGGATACCATTTGACATGCTTCAAATAACAGATGCAGCTCTGGATGTGCTCACCAATCTATGCCAGGAAATCTGGAAGACAGATACTGGGCTGAGTGACTAGAAAAGACCTGTATTTATTTTCATTTCCAAGAAGGACAATCCAACAGGGTATGGAAATTATAGAATAATATTATTAATATCACAGACAAGCAAAATATTGCTAAGGATCATCCAAAAAACTAAATCAAGAGAGAATTGTCAGAAGTTTGAGTTAGCTTTGTAAGAGGCTGTGGCATCAGAGCTAACACTTGATTTCAGACGTATCCTGGCTGAAACCAGACAAAACCCAAAGAATATCTCTTTGTGTCTTATCGACTACACAAAAGTACTTGAATGTGTAGGTCTCAACAAACTATAGCTAACATGGAGAAGACTAGGAATCCCAGAACACTTAATTGTGCTCCTGTGCAACTTATACCTAGACCAAGAAGGTACTGTCCAAAAAGGGAAAGGGGACACTGCATGGTTTAAAATTGGGAAAAGGAGTGTCAGGGCTGCATCCTGTCTCCATACTTATTTAATCTATATATTAAACAAATGACTTGAGAAGCTGCCTTCCATGAAGAAAAATACGGCATCAGGGTAGGAGGAAACCTCATGGATAACCGGTGTTATGCAGATGACACAACCTTGCTTGAAGAGAGTGAGGAAGACTTGAAATGCTTGCTACAAAAGATCAAAGGACACTGCCTTCAATATCAGTTGGATTTCAACACCAATAAGACAAAAATCTCCCGCCCCTGGAGTGATGAACAACATCATGATAGAGAAAATATTAAAATTGTCAATAATTTCATCTCACTTGGATCCAAAATCAACATCCTTGGTACCAGCAGTCAGAAGATGTATTATATTGAGCAATTCTTCTCTCAGGAACCTCTCCAAAGTACTGAGGAGAAATAATACGAGCTTGAAGACGAAGGTGCTCCTGATTCAGGCCATGGTCTTTTCAATTACTTGCTATGCTTCTGAGAGCTGAATAATGGATAAAGAGGATAGAAAAATGGATGCTTTGAGTTGTTGTTTTGGAGAACACTGAAAATCCTTGGGACTTCCAAAAGAACAAACATACATGTCTTGAAAAAAGTACAGCCAGAGTGCTCTTTGGAGGCAAGGATGGTGAAGCTTCTTTGCACCTACTTTGAACATGTTGTTAGGAGAGGTTATTCCTTGGAAAGGGATATCACGCTAGGAAGGGTGAAGAGTAAGAGAGAGTGCGAACTCCAACGAGACGGAGAGACACAGTGACTGCAGAAATGGTCTCAAGCGTGTCAGAGAGGATGAGGGACGGCACAGGATAGGAAAGGGTTTCGATCCATTGGGATTGCTTTCAACTCGAAGGCCCCTAACAATAACATATCTTAGAGCAAGTGTCTTTCACTTGAGAAAGAAAGGAATGGTCCATTAATGGACACTGGTTGAGTCACATTTCCCTCCCTTTCAATGTCAAGGGGTATGGATTTGCTTATATTTGCATATTTATGAAGGCATAGTCCATAGTTTTTATTAAATGATCAAATAATCAAGTAATACAAAACAAAAAGAGTTCATTGAAATAAGAGCACATATAAGACAAATCAAATTAATAAAATCGCTCCATTATTTCAGAGATTACCTAGTTCAAATAAAGGCATATATGTATATAGTTAATGAGAATTGGCCAGATATTTTGGATATTTTGCTCTATCTCTATGGGAACTTCCTTTTCCTACCTATTTAAAATGTCTAGTCATGTGACCATATTTTGGTCAATTCTTGCTATGGTAAGAAATTGTACTGTCAGCTCATAGATGAGTAGTTGAATCTACCAGCAGTTCCGTGGAAGAAAGATGGGTAATTTCTGGTGTCATTTATGTCTCTGAGGACTCATTGAAGGTCAGCTGCAAGTCAGATCCAACTCAACAGTCCTTTCTGATTGGATGGTACATAACAACAAAAACAGCATCTCTCTCTCTGTCACTACCCCTGAGACAGGAGACATTAAGTAAAGCTAAGGTCCAAGTCTATACACCTTAGAGCTGGGGCTCAAATTTCCTAACTATAATGCTTTCTTCTTCTGTGAGTTGTGCTCTGATAGCAGTATTTCTCTTAATGATTCTTTTAAAAGTTTGCTCCAATACTGGTATATGTCTTCTACTAATTTACCACCTCTTTACTCCACTCAAAATGAAATGAAAGTTATGTTTTATGCATTATGTTGAGGGCATAAATTTCATCACAGATTTAAAATCAATCCTGTCTCCTTCTATGCAGATAGACCCTGAAAGATGCCTGCTGGCAGGAAAGTTAAAATTAAATCTCTCATATTTATTGTTTTCATGAGTGTTATAAAATGCTCTAATTTCATTTTATTGTTTCATATTTATTAGAAAAGGATCATCCAAACCTAAAAAAATAAATACATAAATAAAGTGGCAGACTCATTCAGAGCTGACTTGTAGCAAGGGATGATTATTTTTACTCGTATCATTAAGCTGTGCTTCTCTTTCCTGAAAATCTTCTGGAGACTTTTGAGTAGATTAAGCCTTGCTCATAGGAGTTTACTTTTAAAATGCTCATTCTCAATCAGAATCTTATTCTCAAAATTATTTCTTTTTTAAACAAAAATATATCACACACACAATGGATTTTAAAGTCCTACTGAAGTGGGAAGCACAGAGAAATCCTAGTAAGTGCTGGAGCTATGGAGCTTTTTAAAAGCAAATTTAGAAATCCATATTTACCATTCACAGCACCTTGATAAGATGCTTATTCCTTTTCAGGCTTTGCTTCCATACTTGTAAGTTATGGGTAGCATCAAGCCTTCAAAGCAGTGGTGTCGATTATAAGGAAGACACATAAATCATGTTAGATAGACCTACAGCTTTATCATTCCATTCTCTACACCTCCACTGCTACCACTTTGGACTAAGAGCCATCTACTGACTCCCAAATGGTCTTCCTGCTTAAATTAGTGTGAATCCAGAGGAATGTGTCTATGTGAGTGTATTCAAATCGAAACCCCCTTTGTTTTAATACCATTGTACTCAGATATTTCCAATTCTTCAAATAAACCATCGTCCTTCTCCCTCCAGGGTTCTTGTATGTGTTCATTCTACTGCCCACGATAGTCTATATGCTAGACTATCACTTTTTCTTTGTTCCTGTCCAGTTGCATAAATATTTTGTTCAGGCTTCCTCTCAAAGTGTTAAATTATAATATGTATTCATTTTGCAGCCCTCACCACCCATTTTTAAAAACCATTCTTCTTCTTCATTAAGCTCCATAAGACAGGACATGCTTGGTCCTTCTCATGCATTTTCCTAGATTGCATTGCAATATATAGCACCCTATAGATGCACAATTAATGTGATTCAGTGAAAGAATAAATAGATTTTCATCTGAAGGACAATGTGTACTCTGAGCGTGTGTGTGTGTCTGTGTTTCCACTGTAATATCTAGGAAACTAATCTTGGAAATAATAGTCATTGTAGAATAGGATGAATTGACATCATGCATGCTTCTAAATTTTTGTGAATATCCATTACTTGCCAAGCATTGACTGGTTTGATTCATATCAACTAGATAGAAGTACCTACATCTCTTGCTTTCACCTTATTTTTTTAGTTGTGATATTCTTATTGAAAGGAAATATCCACATAGTCACAGTTTGGGTCAAAGACATGATTGTGAAACAGGTAAATCAAAGAAGTTTTTCCACCTAGACAAAATTAGGGAAGTTCTGGTGGCTTAGCGGTAAGGAGTTGCACTGTTAACTTTAAAACACATGGTTCACATCCACCAGCTGCTTTGAGGAAAAAGAAAAAATAGAAATCATTTCCTGTGCAGTTTATAGCCTCTGAAAACCTGCTAGAAGGTTTCAACTTGAGAGTACATAACAACAAAAAGGGACATAATTAACTTGACTCCATGTGACACACTGCAAGTGGTATAGATGTTGATACCGTTTATATTATATTTCATTCAGCTCAATGGTAGATAGTAACTCAACTTTCTCATTTCCATCAAGGAGGAACTGATAATTGACCTTCATTGTGTTTTCAAAGCTGTAAACCATATGGAAGGAGATTACTAATCTTTCTCCCATGGGCCCAATGGACTTTAACATTCAAGAGAGATGCAACTTTGGATGGGTACCCCAAGTCCACCATAACTCCCTCCTTATCCTGGACAGTGGAGGTTATTTCCTGCAGGAAAGAGACCTGAAACTTAACTAAGTCTCAATCAATAAGGAGAAATTCAGACCCTAAAAAAGAGGCTTAGTCAGGTAAAAAGAAAATCTTTTCAGTTCAATCTTTGCATCCTTGTTCAAAGTTAAGAGCACTAATTGTGTACATTTTGTAAATAAAAAGGCATCCAAATTAACCTCTGAAGATTTTCATAAGAACATAGCATGTAGAACACATATACAACAGAAGACCATTTGGCCAAAACTGGTCATTGCAGTTCTTAGAGTATTTTTCTGTCACCTTAATTTCTGGTTGTGGTGGTTTCCAGGGTTATGAGGGAAGGACCTTTCTTCATCTGTTACCTGTTCTTTTAACTAGCCAATCAGTCATTCTTTCCAGATAGAACAAATTTACCTCCAGCTGACTCCTTTTCAATACTTAATGCATGTGTCCGATCCCTAGTGCAAGAAATCCTATATTAAGAGGTCTTTTCATAGAGACAACTCAATTTCTTTCCATCTCTTCTGTTTCCTTATGTCTTGAAAAACTGAAGGAGTCTCTTGTGAGTCTATAATTTCTAACTCCCTTCAAAGATATATTTTCCAGGAAGAAAATGCAATGAGGTTATAAGGATGGTATGTAAGATGCTAAATGACAATGAATCCCATTGTCTAGCAAAGCCTTGGCATATAGTTGCTGTTCAGTTAATATTCATTGAGTGAATAAAATCTACCATCCTATTGGGTGCACTCTAGTGGTCTAGTAGTAAGAAATGGTGCTACAATTCCAAAGGCATGTGGGTCGAAACCGCCAACTGCTCCGCAGGAGTAAAATGAGTAATCTCTTCTCATGCCATTTGCTGCCTCTGAAAACCTGTTGGAGGGTCAGTTATGGGTCAGTTCTGACTCAGTAACACACACCACCAACAACAACATTAGACACACTGGCTGTCAAACAGATATTCATTTGTCTATTTTGAAGTATACAGCACATACTCCCATTTCTATCTATCTTAGCCCATCACAAAGGACTAAGTGAAAAAGCTCCTTTTTATGTTGTTGTTATGTGCCAAGACGTATTGCGATGGGAAAGTCTGCTGATAGGGACCTCTTGAAAGTACTGAAGAGCAACAGTGTCTCTCTGGAGACTAAGGTGCATCTGATACAGGCCACGGTCTTTGCAATCACTTGTTATGCATCAGAGAGTTGGAAAATGACTAAGGAGGATAGAAGGAGAATTGATGCCTTTGAGCTGTGGTGCTGAAGAAGAGTACTGAGGGTACCATGGACTGCTAGGAAAACAAACAGATTCATCCTGGAAAGGGTTAAACCGGGAAGCTCCTGGAGGCAAGGATTCTGAGGCTCGGTCTAACATACTTTGGACATGTTGTAAGAAGGGACCGGTCCTTGGAGAGGGACATCAAACTTGGGAGTGTGGAAGGACAGCACAGGAGGGGAAGGCCCTCTATGAGATGGGATGAGTCAGTGACTGGAGAAATCGGGATGGGTGTATCAGAGACAGTGTGATTGGCACAGGCTAGAGCAGGGTTTAGGGCTGTTGTACATAGGGTCGCTATGAGTTGCAAGCTACTCAACGGCACATAACAACAACAACAACCTGTGCCATTGAGTCAGAACTCATTTATAGCTCACCTTCCCTCGGTTTTCAGATGCAGTTTAGTCATGCAGGAGAATGACCATCTTTCGTCCGCTGATCCGCTGGTGAATTTGAGCCTTGTGCTGAATGGTTGGGAGCATAAACCTTTACCACGAAGCCACCAGAGCTCTCTCTTCTTCAACATCCTATTAAATTGAGGGCCAAGTCCACTTTAAGTGACTCTTATCCTTCTTAACAGTATAAAAGCATATATCAGCTCTTACCATTGGCACTTCAAAGACATTACCAACTGGAAAATACAATTTTAAAAAGCTGCGAATCAGAAAATACTATCTTGCAATTCAATGACTAAGATTGTTTACATTTTTAGAGTCAAAATGCATATTTTTTGAGTAATGTAAATTGAGAGCTGTTTCATTCAGTGTTGGTGGGGTGGTTTCTCCTGTGAGGGAACACGTTCAAGAAAATCACCAACTTTCAACAAAAGAATCATGAGGAGATGATTGGAAAGTTGGAAAGCAGATATGATTTTCAATTCTACCTTGAAAGTGAGCTTCTCATCTATTTTTAGCTCAGGATGTGCCATGAATTGTTGAAAAAGGCCTGGTCAAGAGAAAGGAACTCTCTCTTTCTTTAATTCTCACTGTGTTTAGAGTTCTTTGGAGAGAAATAGAGTCAAGCAAAATAGAATTCTCTCCATGTTCATGTTGACAGAAGTTTTCATTTTGTGAAATGTTTCAAAAATATCTTTGTAGAGGCTCCCTCCATCCAGACTGTTTATACAAACTGGACTTTTATTGACTTGCCTTTGATTATTACTAATGATCTCCAACTGCACTGTTTCCTTGCAAGCTGAACCCCTTGAGTTTAGCTTTAAATCTTTACCTTCCAGGCAAACCAGAAATTGTAAAGTCTCTTGCTCTTCTTTCTCTGAAGATGTTGCGAAGCAGACAGGAATTGGTGGAAAAGATGCACAGATCTGACTTTTCTATTAATTCTGGCTTTGCATTTATTTTTCATGAGCAAGAAGGCATCATATAATGCATTCTCTAATTCTTAATTGGGTCATTTGTGTGGCAATTAATACAGAGATGAGTGAAAGAGTATATACATACATTGAATTTATATATGTGATTAGTAACTAAGTAACAATCATGATTTTTTTTGGGGGGGGGAAACCCCACTATGAAAAGTAATCTAGTAATGATGCAATGAATAAAACAAAAGCCCTGGCTACCAAAGAGAATAAAACAAAGTTGAAGGAGATTATTTGAAAAACTGCAGATTCATCAATCAGTCAGCTCTGTGTTAACAAAAGTACTGATTCTTTCATGTAAATGATGATCTCTAAATAGCATGTTTAAACAGACTTCTTTTGAAGATGGTACAGAAGATGCATATAATAAAAATATTTTTTCACAGAATGAGTCATTCATTGTGAATTGTCAAAGTTAGAAAATAGTAGAATTTTTCAAATTTTCATGGTGTAGAGGAAAAAAATGATGAGACAATATATTGTTTTAAAGATAAAAACAGCTAATAAGTCATTAAATTTTCCCAAATAGGAAAAACTCGGCAGGTAAATCTCCAGGGCTGTGGAAGTTCACAGGGTATCTATGTCAGTATCAATATAGAAGCCAATATGGAATTTTAAAACAACAAAACACCGATTTTCTATATTTGTGTGATGAATTTGGTATCAATGATGACATTTTATTTAAATTATAGAACATCCGGAAGGAGTTGTGTGGTGTAAAAAGCCTAGCTGATAAATCTCTGACTGACTATCCTTTCAATATTCTGGTCTACAGAGTAATACCCTTGAAATTTATCTGCCGTATTCCCATCCAACTCTATGTCCATTCAAGCCAACACTGAAGCCAAATGACCATAAATGTCAGACACATAAATATGAAATCTAATCCATACCAAAAGAATCACAGTTGAAAACAATAAAAATATCCGATGGCGGACAGTTACACACAATAAGGTTAAATATTTTAAGTGCTGTTAAAACGCTGGGAAAATTGTCTGAGAACAATGCGTATTCTGGCTGGAAGTTCAAATTGCTGGGTGCACAGGCAATGCACCGCTGGGGACTGAGGGTCTTGTTAAAATTTAGTAGATTTGAATGTTAACTTCACTATGTGTCAACAAGAACTCATTCCAGTGCCCTAGTCTGTAGGGAGTTGTAGTACTGACCCAGATATGACACCTCTCTGGTGGTTCAAATCCACCAGAAGCTCTGGTGAGGGAAAAAAAAAAAGATGACGAATCTCCTTCCTCGTGATTTACAGCCTCCAAAAACTCACTGGAGGGTCAGCTATGAGTAGGTTCTGGCTTGATGGCAGTGATGAGTTTGGGGCTGTTGTTTGTTTGGTTGTTTTTTAGTTGCTGTGTGCATGAAGGAGGGCTGATGGCATAGTGGATAAGTCCTCAGTAGCAATCTGAAAGTTTGATTGTTTGAAGCCACCAGATGCTCCGTGGGAGAAAGACATGACAATCTGCTTCCATAGAGATTTCGAGCCTTAGAAACCCTATGGGGGAGAAGAAAACCCAAGGGGTGTTCTATTCTGGCCTATGAGGTTGCTTAGTCAGAATCAACATCAGTGGGTTTGATGTTTTTTGATGTGTGTGTGCTTTATTTTGGTAGATGGAGACAAGGTTAATTCTTCAGCTATATGAGAGGAGTCTAGGGGAAAATACTCACTGTTTTCTGGGATGAAACACATTGATCTCTTGTAGTGATTAAATAAAAGTGGAGAGCTACAGTGCTATTCCCTTCTTTAAAGGGGGAGAAAAAAAAATCTGACTCTTGTCAGGTAAGCTGCTTGGCAAATAGTAAGTTTAATTCCTAACACCCACATGAGGAACAAGAATAGTTGGATTAACAACTCCAGTGTCATGCTGTCAGCTGCTGTTTATTTAAATTAAAATGTCACCATCCAGAAATAAATTAGGAAGTTGAAAAACGGTAAAATTCTTAAACATACAGTACTTTGGCACCTTGTTAAAATAAATCTATTACATTTGTGTTTTTTTAGAACTTTACAGAGGCTATTTCCATTATGACATTCAGAGTAGAGCAGGCTTTGAGTTTTGTTCTTATTATTTATTCCTTTTCTATCTTCTTGCCTTTTCCATGGCCCCCTCCCTCCACGTTTTTCCCTCTTCCTCCCTTCATTTCTTCCACCCTTTTTTTCCTGCCTCTTCCCCTCTTGTCTACCTTCCCTTCCTTCTTCAGCTTCTCCCTATCACCCCAAGTTATGCTGAGAGCAGATAAACATGAAATACATTCGATCAATATCAATAATACAATTATTAAGTGATCTACTGTCATGCCTAAAATCATTCTTAACTACTTAAGAATAGATAATTATGTCTACACTATTACAGATTTTAATATTAACTTCCTACAACTTACTATGCACTACTGACTTCTCAGATTCTACTAGTAAGTGCTACTTCACACATTTGACATAAAACAAGTGTTCCCTTCTCAAGAGTTTTTCCTCGCTTCCTGGTATTTGAAAGTCAAAATTCAGGCCCCACCACTTGAAGTCTGCACTGCTGTCATTCAGATGTGCAGATGTTTTACAATCATTATTTTGCTCTTGGTTCATAGCTATTCCATTCCAAGGAGCCCAATTTGGTCATAAAAAGGAGAAAGAATGGACATCTGAGAAAGGAAAATATTCCTTCTCTGTTCCCTTTGGACTATGCCCCTTGCCTATTACTTTGCAATGTAAACAATGCAAATGCACATTATAATGCAGGTTAATAAAATATGAGACAGTGGTATACAAACATATTCAGCATTAACAACATGGAGATATTTACTTGGCCGGGTTTTCCATTTTCACATAAAAATGCCTCATATTCGGATGCGAATTCAGGGGCGTTGTCATTGACATCCAGCACTTTAATAGCAACAGGTACTCGGGATATCTGACTGTGGTTCCCTATGGGAAGGAAAAGATAGCGTCAGCATTGAGGGCATTGCATTTTGAACGTGCAACTCAACTTTCTTCCTGAAAGCTTGTGTGTCTGCTTAAGATCTCCCTTATCCTGGGAATTCTCAACATGGTACTTATTGAATGTGACCATTTAATGAGGAAGAAAAAAAAATAATGAATGCTTGAAAGCTGAAATTAGAAAAAAAGACCATTTGCCAGACCTTAGCTTGATGAAGATCATTATTACATAAATGAAAAGATGTTTTAATGATGAGATCCATTTCATAAGCATATATTTTGTATATGCTATGGATTTCTTCTTTATTTTGGGAGAACTCAATTCATTTCTCCCTGAAATTATTTAACTGGTTACATATTAGGAGATAAACACTGAGAACCTAGCAAAAGGGCAGAGTCACACCAATTGTTCATCAGAGCCCCTTATCAATGGGAAAGGGGTTTAGATTAAAAACAAGACATTATATCATTTTTTACTTATATTTTTCATTAAAAATTGACATCAGGATCACTGGGGATAGAATAAACCCCACTCATCTTAATATTGTAATTTTCACAGAGGTTTTCATCAGTATAAACAGAAGATAATCTTCTAATCTTTCTAGGATCATTCAAATTGCACAAAACTCAATACACAATCCTTAATCCCTGAAAAAAAATATTTTAACTGTTAGGTCTGTGCCATTTAGACATTAAAAAAATTGGCTGAGACCACTGCATAATTTTTCATATGTAGTAAGCACAGTATAATTTGATTCTGGCAGTACCATTTGATCTTTTGTAAACTATATAGAATATAAGCAAGATGGCCAGTTATTTATCTGTGGTTCAGACACTGAATATTTGTAATCAAGCCACAGAGGGAAAAAAGGTGGTGGCTTTAAAAAATTATAATGAAATAAACTTGAATGTGATACATCAAATGTCCCTTTTCACATAACCAGATCTTTAACTTCTCCAAATACTATTTTTTAATTTCTTAAATATAAAAGTACTCTTAAAATGACATTAAATAATTAAAAAAAAATAAACAACTATGCTATTAAAAATTTAAAAAAAATCTATGCTACAAATTTAGAAGTTGCTAACCGCTATTAATATGCATTTAGCTGCCTATTGTGATTACTCCTGGATATTAGAATTTGTTTAACTATGGATGGGGAAGTAGCCTGTGTCATTCCAACCATCTCAGTATTGGAATACTTTAAATTTGTTCCCTGGAGAAGGACGTCGTACTTGGGAGGGTGGAGGGACAGCGCAAGAGAGGAATACCCTGGATGAGATGGATTGACTCAGTGACTGGGGTAATGGGGTAGGTGTATCAGAAACAATAAGACTGGCACAGGATAGAGTGGGGTTTAGGTTTATTGTACATAGGGTTGTTATGAGTCGCAAGCAATTCAACAGCACATAACAACAACAAATCAAGGTAATATCCTCTGGTGGCCTAGTGGCAAATATCTGCACTGCAATCTCGAAGGCAAATGGTCTGAGGCCACCAGCAGCTCCGTGAGAGAAAGATGGGTAATTTTCTGCCATGCGATTAACTGCCTCTGAACACCCGCTAGAGGGTCAACTATGGGTCGGTTCGAACTCAACAGTACACAACACCAGTGACATGTTCAAAGGCACAACTGTTGTTCTTCTATTATTTCTAGTGCATTATTTCATTCTTTCTTTATTAAAAAGAACCCAAAGAAGCAGACAATCCCACATAATTGATGGCAGGAATAATTTTAAAGAAGGTCTCAGCTATTGATCCTTACAAAATATTAGTATATCCTTAAAGATTTACATCTTTTCTCTAGCCTGACCATGTACAGGCTACTGAAGATCCAGGAATATGAAGAGTGTTGAACAGATGTGGCCTGCAATGCCAGTTATGCCACTTACTACACATTTATGTGACACGAGACAAACTATTTGATCTCTTTTATTGCTGAGGTTACTGTAATGTAAGAGATTAATATGTTATTTATAGAATTACTATAAACCATAATCAAGAAAAAAAGATTAAACTCTTTTACATAGTATTGGATGCACAGTGAAGGCATTTTATGTTTTATAAAGGTATCATTCAGATTATGTATGCTGGATTTGGGGGTTTATATTGAAAACTGGATCTAGCTTGGGATCTTTTATATAGACAGATATCACTGCAGTTATCAGCAAAGAAGTATGAGGTAGACAATATAATTCCCCTATTTTTTTATATGGAAACTAATCAAGTGTTTAAGTTAAGTCTATTCTGATTCGTAGCAACTCAAAGGGAAGAGTTGGGCCCATAGGATTTCCAAGGTTAGAGATCTTCATGGAAACACTTTCTGATCTTTCTAGTGCTGAGCAGTTGGTGGGGCTCAAGGGGTAACTTTTTAGTTAGGAGTCCAATGTGTAATACACTGCATCACTGCAAACCCTTTTAACCAGAATACCTCCCCGCCATTGAGTGAATTCAGACTCATAGTGACTCTCTGTTGAGGTTTCTGAGGGTGTGAACTTTTACAGGTCAGAGGCTTTCTCCATCTAGTTCCTGAAGATGTGCTGGTGGATTAGAATTGCTGACTTTTTCAGTGAGCAGCTCAACACTGAATGCACTTGCCTCCCAGAGCTCCTTATGAAGGTTTGGGTTTTCACGTAGCTAGCTATGCGCCATAGAGTTAGATCTGACCCATGGCTGAGAGAGACTCCAACGGGTTTTCAGAGGCAGTAAATTGCATGGGAGGAGAGTGACCATCTTCCTCCTGCAACAGCACCTGGTGGATATATAAACTGAGTGCCTTTGGGCTGTCAGCATACTCCGTTAAAAATCAGCTTCATGACTCAGCTTTGTGATTCAAATCTTGATCCATGTTCACATTCCCACTACTGATATACAGTAATGTATACAGTACTGACCACAAACATATGCATAAGTCCTCCAAACATATACAGAGCTTATTTTTCACATAAACTAATCACTGTTATTTTATTAAGAATGTTGAGAGTAGATAGATAGTAGCAGAAATATTTGTCTAAATTTCAAGTGTTAGGTGCCATCATAAAATACAACTTGTAGCAACCCTCTAAAGAGCTGACCTGAACAGTGCCCTATCCTTTGCCATCCTCATCATCTGACACACTTGAGCCCATTGTTGAAGTCCCCTGTCAATCTATTTCTTTAGGGGTCCACCTCTCCTTTGCTGACCCTCTATCTTTCCAAGCATTATGTCCCTTTCTAAGTTCAAAGCATCAAAGACAAAGGTTTGTCCTCCTTGCCTCCAAAGAACACTCTGGCTGCACTTTCTCCAAGACAAATCTATTTGTTTCTTTTGGCAGTCCATGAGATACTCAGTATTCTTCTCCAGCACCACAAATTAAATAAGTCAATTCTTCTTCTGCCATCCTTATTCACTGTCCAGTTTTCTGAGATGTAGTGCGAGAGTGAGAAGACCATGGCCTAAATGAGGTGTACCTTGGTCTTCAAACTTATGTCATTGCTCTTTGGTATTTTGTAGAAGCCCCTGACAGCAGACTTGCCCAATAAAATACATTTAACTTCTTCACTGCTGGTACAAAGGGTGTTGATTGTTGACACAAGGAAGATTAAGTTATTGACAACTTCAATCTTTTCTCTATCTATCATAATCTTGACTCTTGGTCCTGTGGTGAGGACTCTTTGCTTTCTTGATGTTGAGATGGAGAAGAATATTCCTAATGGTTTACAGTACAACTAATATGGAAAGAATTGCACAAATAATCCATAGCCTTTCTTGAGAAAAATGCATTATTCGATCACCATCTTTTTGTTCAGGGCCCTACTCCACCCACTTAGCACATCCTTTAACAGATACACTTTCCTTTGTAGCACTTTATTATTTCATCTCTAAAAAGGAAAGCAATAGCCATGAAAAATTTTCTTAAATGTATTAAAAAATTCTTTGTTTCTATGCGTTTAGGGAGCTCTGATGGCCTAGTGGAAAGAAGCTAAAGGCACATGGTTCGAATCCACCCGCTGCTCTGCAGAAAAAGGATGGGAAATCTCCTCCTCTGCAATTTACTGCCTCTGAAAACCTGACGGAGGGTCAGCTATGGGTTGGTTCTGTCTCACTGGCATTCAACAACATACACTGAGTGCATTAAAATATTTACTTGATGCCAAAGAAAACAAGAAATTAATAGAGAAACAAAAGACAGTATAGGGAGAAAGCTGTGCTCTGTAAGCAAGAGCACAACTCTATACAGATACCATGAAGAATGAATCAATTCAACAAAACCCCAAGACAAAGACTGTCTAACTGAATTTGTAAGATCCAGCAGGTTGATGTATATGGGAGAAGTTCTTCAGATTCAAAGTTAAAAATAAACTGATGTAATGACGGAATGGAAAAAGACACCTGCAAACAGCAGCCAAAGACCAGGAAAATATCAGACTTAAAAACCAACAAAAATATGTTATTAAAAAACAAAAGGATGCTTTATAAGAATAAAAATGTCAATCTACCATGAAGATAGAATTAAATATTAGATATAAAAGTTAAAAATTAATATAAATAGAATAAGGAATATCAAATAAAAATAAAAATTAAAATATGCATTCAACAAAGCATCAGAAAATATGAAGCACAAAATGATAGAAATGAAAGCAGGATAGCTGAACAATAATATTTGAAGATTTAAATACATCAATCAAAAATAGAAAATAAAACCAAATTCATAGAGCCTCCATTGAGTTAAATTGTTAATCTCAACAGGAGACAATTGTCCATCTTTTCCGGATGAACTGGTGGAGCTGAACCTTGGATACAGACTCCCTTTTGTTAGCGATGCAACACGCTACACACTACACTCTAGAGCTCAGCACTAATCATGCTCCTTATTGTATTATCTGTTGAGATATGAGAATATCAAGGGTTGATAGGTTGCACAGTAATAACTGTATCAATACTATATGTATGACTTTTTCTATTCTCTCTAATTAACTCTGAAATCTAATCTAGGAAATGATTATAGCCTTTAAAACAATCCCAACACTTCTTTCCCCAAACCGGTATGCTTGTTATTAATTATAATACTACTATTTCAACTGTTCTTGTCCCAAAAGAACAAATCAGAAATACATGATATTAATTTGTTTCATATGCTGTTTTTATTCACCCTTCAAATAGAACAATAAGAACTTAATAAACGTAATAAGTTTAATAAGTGTAAGCATGTTAATTAACTCAGAACTCCAACCTCAGAAACCTGATATTTTCCTTTTATAATCCATTTACTTATTCTTTCCTTAATCATTCATTTAGTATATGTGTTTATTCCTAATCAATAATCTACTCTTCCTATCAGAAAGCCATCCATATTATGAAATACTACCCTATAGTACTTTGTTTATACCTTCATCTAGCCTACAGATTACTATATTTTTACACAATCAGTTTTTCCATTTTGCTGTAAAGAATTAGCCAAATGTGAACATAAAAATAAGCAATCTCCTCCCATTTGATTAACTGCTTCTGAAAACCCACAGGAGGGTCAGCTATGAGTCCGCTCTGCTCAACAGTAAGTACACAGTTGCAACACAACAATGTAGACACACTTATGCTGTTGCTGGAGAGTCAGAAATGACTCATAGGTGACCCTCTAGCAGGTGTTCAGAGCAGTAAATTGCATGTGAAAGATTGCCTATTGTTGTTAAATGCCATCAAGTCATCGATGACTCATAGAGACCCTATGAACAAAAGACCTGAGCACTTGTATAACTTTCATCATTTCTCCACGTTCATAGGGTTTCCAGAGGCAAGCTACTTCAGAAGTGCATGCCACCCCTGCTTCCAAGCCTGTTTTAATTGAGGACCTTCACTAAACACTGTCCACCATGGGTAATAACATTTGACACATCAGTGTCTCAGGGTTCTGCATCCACAGCAACCATGAGTTACCTCTGTACAGGAAATGGACAGACAAGTGCTGTACCACTTAGAAGAATGTTTGACCAGAAACAATTATATAATTTGTTGTTGTTGATTGCTGTTGAGTCAAGCACAACTCATAGCAACCCAATGAACAATAGCCTGAAGACTTTCTCTAACTATTGTTATTTATCAAAGTTCATAGAGTTTCCAGAGGCATGTTGTTTTGGAAGTTAATGCCACTCCTGCTTTTCATATACATTTATATATCGATACATATCTCACATTCTTGTTTATCACTCATCTCATTAGTGCAGCTCTTGTCTGTTGGTTTGCCATACTTGCGGATTGCTGTGATGCCGAAAGCAGTGCCACCAGTGCTTAAAATGACAGAGGGGTCCCTTAGGATTGTGAATATTTAGTGGAGCTCCAGGATTGAGACAGACTAGGAGAAGAATTGGTCATCCACTTCTGATGATGTCTCTATCAACCCTAGGAATGATAAGGAGATATACCTGAGGTAGAGCCAGACTGGCAATCAGGTAACAGTGATTGCTCCAACAGGATCAAGTATGTCAGGAGTTGTGCAGATGGAATAGTATAGGACATGGTTCAGATCTATTGGTCATAAGGTTCCTATGGGTCCTATTCAACTTGACAGCATCTAATAACAACAATAACATTTCACATACAAGTGTGTGTGTGTGTGTGTGTGTGTGTGTGTGTGTGTGTGTGTATCTCATGTATTACTTGGGCAAATAATATGGTATTCCATAGTAATTTGTTGGGGAAAACATAGCCAAGTAGGGAAATCTTTCTTAACTCTTAGAAAGAACTTAAAAGGGTATAATATTTAACTGAAACATTAAAAAGATGCTTGCAATCACTAGCAGCTCTGTAGGAAAAAGATGGAAAGTCTCATCCATTTAAGATTTACAGCTTCAAAAGCCCAAGGGAGCTGAGCTCTGATTTGAAAGTGATTCGACAGCAGTGATCTGGAGCCACTGTAAGGAGCTCTGATTGGTGCTCACCAATATGGGTGGGAGTTTAAACTCAACCACCACTTCACAAGCAAAAGACGCGGCATTTCGTTTTCTAAAATCGTTAGCCAAGGAAACCCTATGGGGCTTTTCTACTTGGTACTACAGGGTTGTTATGAGAGGGAAGCAACTGATGGCATACTGTAACCAAAAAGAAGTTCTCTAAGTAAAGAAAAGAATTCATAGAATCAGAATCTTTAAACAATCTGGGAAAAGCCCCAAAGTCCACAGACTATGTTATCACCAGCACCTACAGCGGTTCAGCAGCTCCAGTTAATGGAAAACAATCTGGAGATGAGGCTGGTGATGTTACCAGGAGAGAAAACTGAAGCCAAATCAGGACACATTGTTTTCTGTGCTCATTCGCAAGGGTGACAGGTTTTAATCATGAAAAGGTTTCAGGATTGTATTGATAATTTTTAAATTAGTATAAAGAAGCTTGAAAGAAATGTCTTGTTTCTATTTGTTTCTATGTTTGCTCCTACTTACATATTCGAATATGCCAATGTCCCAAGAATTTATTATGAGTATTCTGGAAACTGTTAGATTCCAAAAAAACCCCAAAAACCAAAACCCCAAACAAACAACCAAAAACAACCCAACAACAACAAAACCCCAAAAACCAGACCAGTAAAACAAAACAAACAATTTGTGTTCTATACTCCAAAACAACCCTTTCAAAAACATATTATCTCTATTTATGTTTGTTGATCACATCATCGAGATTATTGTACCTTATTTCAATTCTTAATGTCAGTGTTATATGTAAACACTGAAGATTCACTTTTGTCCAAATTAATGAAATGACAGTAGTTCAAAACTTAAAGATATTATAGAGCAATAAAATTAATTAGATAAGCTTCTAAGGAAATTATTCATGTCTTTGTGGCTGGCCCCCAAATGTTTGTCTTTCATCTGATACACAAATATTAAAGATAAAGATATTATAATTAGAAACTTGATTAGCATTCATTAAAGATTAATTTTCTAAACACAAGAGATGCGACAAAGTGGTCTGGAAGGAAAAGCCCATTTCAAATGGCCACAAAAGTCAGAGTATATTCATATATGATGGAAGAAGAGGCATCAGTGGCACATAACATAAACAACTCCTCTAATTCCACCATCTGAGTCATAGTGACTTCCTGTCACCTCTCAGTCACATAGCTTCATGAATTGCCCATTAATTTTGCCCTTTTATAATCAAAGGTAATGGAGTACTGCCAAGTCTATGTTGCTTGGGAATTCGCTTCTAACTGGTTTTCATGAGCTGCTGTTTTTCAGGCATCGATTGCTATAAACAGCCTTGCTCTTTCATACTCTAAGAGAGGGGAAAAAATGATGTAACAAATTTAGATATACTAGTGGGGCTCAATAAGAAAAAAAATTCTTGTGCCTTCTATAAGCAGAAGGAAGGAGTTCATGAGCGGTAAATTACAGTCAACGGGGAAATGGAAAATCAGAGAATTTATAATTGAATAGAGGATGAGAAGAACAGTGGGGAATTTATAAAGTACAAGATGTGAGCGGAATATATGATAAAACAGCAGCCTAGGAAACTTAAAAACTGATGGGAATCAGAAAAAAAGAATGCTGGAAAACGATTTCAGCCGTGAGTTTACATTCCCTAGTGATTAAACAGAAAACTTTCTGAGATGTGTTTTGCTCACAAACGTTGTGATTATTTCTAAATCACTGGTGATGGCTCACCAATCCAAAGATCATTACTGGGGTATGGAAGCTAATCAATCAACAGACATCAGCAATCTTACAGTAAAGAACGCCTGACCATCAGACTTTTAAGTTTTTATGATAAGCCTGAAAATTCACTCCTGAAAAAGTCAGCCACAGCTACGGGAGAGCTTAGAATTAAATTAGGACTTTAATCAGATGGGGATTTTTAGGATCTAATGAAAAAAGCTTGTGAGATAGAGCTTGCTTTTCTATTAACCAAGAAGTAACTCTCTCAAGAGGGGAAAAACGGCTTCCTCTGAGTTAGAAAGCACTGGACTGAGACGTATATGAAAATTCTTCCAACTCTCTCGAGAACTCACTACTTAAATGGTGACCTGGTCCAAGACTTCACTGACCCCTATCTGCTGTCCCTACTGACTGCTAAAAAGCATGCTCTCTAACCACACAATTTTCCAACGTTCTTTGAAACATTCTGCCTTCTTATTTTACATTCATCTGAAGAGAGCAAGGAAACAGTGAAATACGACATAACCATTTGGCAAGTCTCCACTCCAGCTTCCCCCCTGTTCCATACATTTTGTGAGCTCTCAAATATTCTTTCTCTAAAACATTAGAACTTAAACTCTTGAAAAATAAAGTTCATAAAAATTTCTGGTTGTGAGAATTATAATGCCATTAGGGAAAAAAGTCCAAGTCATTAAGATGAAGACTGGCTTTATATTAGGACATTTACGTTTCTTAAATGTAAAACAGTTACCATATACTACCTAAATATAGCAGTAATGGGATTTAGAGAAACCAGAATTTAGTATTAATGGGCATAGGATAATCACGGTTCCCATTATCTTTTTAATATATATGTTGTTGTTGTTGTGTGCCATTGATCCAGAATTGATTCATAGCTGACCCTTCAAGTGGGTTTTCAGAGGCTGTAAATCACACGGGAAGAGATGGCCCATTGTTCTCCTATGAAGCAGCTGGTGGATTTGAACTGCTTGTCTCTTGGGACCACAGTGCAGATTCTTACTCCTGGGTCACCAGAGTTCCCTACATATTATACAGTATGATGTACTTTTAAGCTAGGCCATCAGAGTTCCCTATATTAGAAGGAATCCCAAATGCAATTTGAAGGGGATTAATATATAATATATTATAATATACTATATTAATATAATAACATAGATATTAATATAATAATTATAATATATAAATTTACTGTTTCAAGTCTTGCTCAATATCACATTTCACAGATTACAATAACAATTGTCAACTGTGCCCCAATACACAGCATACATACATGTACGTACACAGACACACATACTCTTTACTAGCACATGCATTTTCACAGGGAAGAAAGGTAATACTGTGTGCTATCCACCCTCCACTGACATCTGTTTTGCACCATCTCTTTGAGGTCTGTTTGTAACTGTGTAGATTTCTTTTTCAAACAGTTATGATTTCAGGGTATACAATGATTAAAACTAGCCTGTAAAGAGTTACATGATACATTCAGGATGTGGTAAAAAAGAATCCATTATAAACAACCAATGAGGCTTAGAAAAGTTGCTGCCTGTACCCTACGTAGCTTATATATATTGACTCAAAGTCAGACAGTGGAAAATTTCAAATCTGGACACAGGGTGGTCTGACCCATAAGGTAAATAAACACAAATAAACAAAGCTAATAACTTCTCCCCTACAACCTCTTCTTAGTGTACACATAAAAAACATAATCTGAAAATATCAGGTTTCAATACATATCACTTCCCCACAATAAAAAAATAATGGAAAATTCATATATAATATGCAATGAGGAGCTTCATAATTCCATTCAGTTTCAGAATTACACAGTAAATGGGGAAAAAATATATTCCATGGCCACCGTGTTAACTTTTTGCATGGGGTTAACTTTCATAATTAAAGGAAATCACACAAACAAAAAAGTGTATAAATACTATGAATTATTTATTTCTGTGGAGTTTTACAAAATAATCACACCTATGTTGTCACAACTTCAAGGTAACCTTGATTGTTTTATAATAACATAGTAACTTGCTTTCCTTATACATTTAAAAATAGAATTCTTATAATCTACACATATTTGGACCTGGATTCTTGAATTCAATTTAATATTAGTGGCATTTATTCAGACAGCTATCCTGCACTGTCCACACCCTTCCTGACACACAAGAGCCCATTGAGGCAGTCATGATGTCAATCACCTGGTTGAGGGTCTTCCTCTCCTTCACAGACCCTCCACCCTTCTCAGCATCATGTCCTTCTCCAAGGAATAGCCCTTCCTAGCAACATGTCTGAAATATATAAGGTGAAGCCTCATCATTCTTGCCTCCAAAGAGCACTCTGGCTGCACCCTCTCTAAGACATAGATAGCTGTTTGTTCTCTTGGCCATCCATGGGATGTTCAGTGCTCTTCTCCAACACCACAGCTCAAAGGCGTCAGTTCTTTTTCTGTCATCCTTAGTCATTGTCCAGCTCTCAGATGCATAGCAAATAAGTGGAAATAAATAGCCTGAATCAGACATACCTTAGTCCTCAAACTGACATTATTACTCCTCAATAATTTGGAGAGATCCCTAACTGCAGACTTTCCCAATGCAATGCATCTCCATTTTTCCTTACTGTTGGTACCAAGGGTGTTAACTGAGGATTCAAGTAAGAAGAAGCTGTTGACAGTTTCAATCTCCTCTCCATCCATCATGACACAGCCTATTGGTCCAGTGGTCTTTTGGGTTCTTTTCATTTAGGACTATTATCAATAGAACCACTGTCATTATTTTTTTTCTTGTCTTTTGGGTTATAGATAAATAATTTCTATTGGTTATATACTCAAGTACAAAGTGCAAGTTGATAGAATATGCATATACCTCGGTTCAGTGTATGTATCTTCTTCCAGTGTAGGTGTAACAATTTAAACCCTGATTAGCAATGTCTAAAAGTTTGTGTTGCTCCATATTTTAAATAACATGGACATTATGGCAATGACTAGGGATGACAGAAAGAGAGTTGATGCCTTTGAGTTGTGGTGCTGAGAAGATATTGAACATACCCTGGACTGCTAGGAGAACAAACAAGTTCATCCTGGAGAGAGTGAAGCCAGGCTGCTCCTTGGAGGCAAGGATTCTGAAGCTTCATCTGACGTACTTTGAACATGTTGCAAGGAGGGACCAGTCCTTGGAGAGGGACGTCATGCTTGGGAAGGTGAAGGGACAGCGCAGGAGAGGAAGACCCTTGATGACCCTTGACTCAGTCACTGGGGTAATGAGGCTAGGTTTGTCGGAGACAATAAGATTGGCAAGGGATAGAGCAGGGTATAGGGCTGTTGTACATAGGGTTGCTATGAGTCACAAATGACTCAATGGCACTTAACAACAGCAGCAATGGTCATTATAAATCAGAACTGATTCAAAGACAATTTTTTATTTTAATTTTTTCATTTTCTGTATCAGCTTTGTTTAAATAGACTAGAGTTGTGTTTCATTTAGCTTTTAATCTGAAATAAAGATATGATTTATGATATTGTGTGCCTGTTAGTATACTAATCTGCCACTTAGATTTTTTTCTGTAAAGTGGCTATTAGAATTTTCTATTATTTTTAAAAACGAGGGTTTTGTTTTCTGCATTGATAATCATATCTATACTGAGGTGAGGTCTTTGCAATCTAGAAGTCTCACAATGTCTTCTTCAACTTGAAAGCTTGATGTTTCACTGCCCTAGTGGTGTCTTGATGAACACCTAATCTTACTTGAATAAAACTGAATTCATCAGCTCTGCTCTTTTTAATTTCAGTCCTTTTCCCAGTCCTATTGATTTATGTATTTGCTCATCTGCAATTTGAAAATTTTGTTATTGCTTGGAAGCGCTATGTTTTAACTTTCGTATTTCTATCTGATGATTAATCTTGTTTCTCGTCTGCGTTAGAGGTCAAGGTTAATTTTTCCTCCTTACGCATATCGAATTATATGATCAATACTGCTGCAGAATCTATTCATGGCAGCTTGGTTAGAAATCAGGTGAGCTTTTTGTGCAGGCTTGTTTCTGACTTGTCTGGTCCATTGGTTTAATTTCCTAAACGTATGCTTATCCAGACTTCTCATAAAAGCTACCTTCATCACAAAACTTTACATAGTGATGTTAAAAAGATGAGAAGCTTAATATTTTTAAAAATACTTTTGTTCATTATATCAGTTCTTATACTTGCCATAGTCATACTGGTTTGATTTGTTAAATTATATGCAAAACCACACCACACAGAAACATACATACCTACAGCTGTTGGAATTCTAATTGACACTGCACAGAATTCACATTCCAATTTAAAGAGCATTAACATTTCTTACATTTTGACCTTTCCACACCCTTTCTTTTATTTTCACCTTCTTACTTTTTATTAATGCTATGTAATTTTTTTATATCTAGATCTTGCTTAACATTCAGCACAGACTGCTCTTATGCAATTTAACTTTTACCATTATAAGTAGTAGCATTTTCATTTTCTTTTTTTTTTTAATATTGCTATGAGACACAACAAAATAACTTTTGCAACAACTATTCAACAAGGTTTCATCCTGTTGCACACAGGGTGACCCTTAGCAAGGACCACACCTTGTTATAATATCCAACTACCTTGCAGTATGTCTTGCTTATAGCAGTTTAACTGAAGATTGGTTGTCATTTTTATGTATGCATTCATGGTTGTCTGTGAAGTGTCACAACTTCATTTCTCCATAATAATTATATCTTTATATTCTACCGTTTAAAGGCTCAATGGCAATTGAAAGAAAGTGGTTAGTGGTTATAATACCCATTATAATTGAATGAAAGTGACAAGAGGAGACAGCTTTATCTCCTTTCCAATCTAAGGGAGGAAGGTTTCAATATTTTACCATTAGGTCTGATCTCTGACAAACATTTCTTGGGGCTTAACTCTATCAAATCCCCTTTCATTTTTAGTATGTAAAGAACTTTTCTATGGAAATGTAACGGCTATATAAATTTTTGTGTATTTGTTAAAACTAGTCATAACTTTTTACTTTTACTTTTCTCTTAGTATTTCAGTTTACATTAATAGCTTTTTAATTTTTACAATCTTTCCTTAGTGTTTGAACACATTGCTTCTATACACTACTATTTACATTTGTTTTAAAATCAACTGGGTAATCTCCTCCCGTGTGATTTACAGCTTCTGAAAACCCCTTGGAGTCTCAGCTCTGAGTTAGCCCTGACTTGACAGCACCTAACAACAACAACAAGAAGAAGAAACAACAAGGATCCTAACTTGGATTTTGATTGTGAGAAGTCAGCTTAATTTTCAGTTCACAATATTATTTCCAGGTTTTAGTATCCTGATTATGTCTGCATTATGATGTGAGTCAAATAACGCTTTCTTTTCAAACTTTTACTCAGGAAAAGTTTGTGTGAGAAAGGACATTTAGACATGTGTTGTTGTTTTTGTTGTTATGTGCCGTCGAGTCACCTGCGACTTATAGCGACCCTACGCACAACAGCCCTAAATCCTGCTTGATCTATGCTGTGACCATCTTACTGTCTCTGATATACTTATCTCCAACACCGCAGTCACTGAATCACATATCATTAGACATGTATTAAAATTTTTTAAATATGAAAACAACTTACCTAATATAGAAAATAATATATAGCTATTTTTCCTCTTTAGTCCTTTCTTTTTTAAAAAAAAATTATTTTGTTATTTTTATGTGAGTGTACCACCAAATCAGATCTGACTGGTACAGGAGGAGATTGTCCCTCCTTCCTGGGCAGAGAATCTGGTGGATTTGAACCGAGAACCTCTGGGATTGTAGTTGCAGCTCCTTGCCACTAGGCCACCAGAGCTCCCCAGTCCTTTCTTATCATTTAAAACATAATGACATAAAGATGTCCATACAGTTCAAGAATTATCATTTTCATGTATATTGCGCCTGTGACAATGATTTTTTTTAAAATCTAATAGTCATACTTTGTACTTTTTCCTTTTTGCCTAAGTTCTGTCAGTGTTAGCCAGGAAGCAATTTTGCATTGTTCTGTTTACTTCAATGCCATGATTTTCTGTCATCTATAATTTCAGCTTTTTACACTATATTTTCATTCTCAGACTTTGAAAAGTAGATGCTTACAGAAACATTTGTTTTCATTATTTCTTTTTTTTTCAATAAACGTTTAATTTTCCACATAGACACTCTGTGAATGCAACAGGTTTTGCCATATCCTTTCTCTGCCGTCATTCTTACTCCTTAAAAAGTTGTGCTGCTAACAAAGTTCTACGCTTCTCTGAAAGTTCAAATCTATCAGCTGATCCAAGAGAGAAAGAGGAGCATTCTCCTTCCGTGGGCTTTACAGTGGCTGAAAACTTGCAGTAGGGTCGGGTGTAAGTCAATTCCAGCTCAAGGCAGAATGGAAGCAAAAGTAGCAGCAAAAGCAGCCAATTTAACTGTACTTTCCAAACCCCTAACTTCTTCCAAAAATCCCTCATTTCTGTGAGTCTGGAGCCATCACATGGAACCCTGCTCCTGATACCAATTGTAAAAAGAGCAAGAGCTGGTCACGTGAGGACAGCCGTATCTGACCATTACTAACTTTATAAAGATCAATTGTCTCTGTCAATGGTACAAACAATACAAACCCAATGTCCATGAGGTCAGTCATGTCCCGCACACTCATGTACCTTTTTCTATTCATCTCAAAACCAATATTACTGTTTTGCTGGGTCCAAAATCTGATGTGACAGCTCACAGACCATACAGAACCGTATTGAGGAAGCCAACAGTTTATAATCCATGATAGCAACAGAATACAGTCAGGATAGCTTCTGAAATGGGATTGCAGGCACGTCGACCTTGACCCTCACAGCTTTAGGCCAGTGCTACAAAGTTTTTAGTCCTGCCAATATTGCCTCCCCCTCACATCCCCATTCATCCAACAAACTTGGCCAAAGGCTCTTAGTTGAGCTCTGCTTCTGCTCATGGGAGATAGCAGTCCCCAAGGTAGCTCTACCTCATGTTGGGTTTCTGGCTTGGCCACGTCTGCTGCTGCTGTTGATGTAGCTGGAGAAAGAATTTCTGGGTCTGTAGGACGCACATTTTCTTAGTTCTTCTTCACTGGTGGAGAAGATCTAATTGCGCGTTAGATCCACTCAATATACTAGCGAGGCTAGCCAATCTCCTTGTAGATTGGTGAAACCAGCCAATCCTTTGTGGGATATTTGCATATTCCCACCCATCCACATGATAAAGTCAAATAACTGCTAGGGAAGCCACTCTGCAGAAACCCTTAACTCCATACTATTTTTATTAATTTTGTGATCTACTTAGTCTTTTAATATGAAGCTGTATATTAAAAATCATCTCCAAGTGTTCTATTTCTCTTGTTCTCTGTCCTTTTAAAACTATTTT
>NW_006399751.1:11520052-11521472 GCF_000299155.1 Elephantulus edwardii | reverse complement strand
GGATGGGAGTGTCAGAGACAGTGCGATTGGCACAGGACAGAGCAGAGTTTAGGGCTGTTGTACATAGGGTCGCTATGAGTTGTAAGCGACTCGACGGCACATAACAACAACAACAACAGTGAAGGTTTTGCTATCCTTAGTCAATGATCAGACTGCAAAATCTGACTATTCTCGAAAGCCTGTCTTTCCTCAATCTGTGCTGTGACCACAATGGATTTTGTATTTTCTGTAAGAATGGCTTGAGATGTATGTACCATGTTGGATCTGAAAGTACGAGGTAGCACTGTACGTAGATGAAGGGTGATTAATTTTATAAGGCACACCGTGGAGAAAAAAAGGTCATGAAAAATTTAAGAAAATAAAGGAGAGAAATTTGAAAAAAAAAAGATGTATGTACCACATTGAATTAAATACACAAACACATAACTCAAAAGAAATGATTAGATGAGCTTACTGAAATTACTGCAGTACAACCCACTGCCTCAGTGTCAAGTACATAACAATACAATGGATGATGGTGATTTATTCCTGTTAATATTAAATGCTTTGACTATATATGAATGTGAATATTGATATACACAGTTATACCTATATATCCCTACTTCTTCCAGTTGCATTTATATCCACAAAGTCTTCTGTCTGTCATGTATAACAGAAAAGTATCCAGACAAGTCTACTAAGAATTCTTGTAATAAGATGTTAAAAGACAAATTAAGTAACGTGGACAGATCTATAAATAACAAGAAATGATTTATATTTTATATTGCTTAGAACAATGAAGAAATGTATGTACAAATTGCACTGCCTTGAGATCAGAAAGTCTTTTGTCTTTGTTTTTTGCTGTTGTCACAGGTAACTGCACAAAATTCACTTTAAAAATACTGACCCCCATTACAGGAAGGCTAATGAACTGATCCTGGACTCTGTAATTGTGTCACGCAGATTTGCAATGCTGAGCAACAGAGACACAGACAGGGACACCAAGTATCAAGCTTACTTCAAAACAGTATAAGAAAGTGCGAGAGCATAGGCCAATAGCAGAGTCTTCAGTGTCCTTAGCAAAATAACTACAAATAATAACAAAATGAAAACTTGCCAGCACTGTATTTTTTCCTGAATTAGTGGAGGATGGAAAAAAAAATAAAAAAGTTGTATACTGCCAGCAATACTCTATTTAAAAAAATCAGGTCAAAGATAAAGATGAAATGTGATATATTTTCCCCCTTTACACATTAGGCAAAAGAAAAAAATGAGAGAGAGAGGCACTCTAAGCAAAATATAACATTGTACTGTTTACATTGTCTTCCTGTCAAACATTCTTCTAGGTGGTATAGCACTGGTCTGTGCGTTGCTGTACAGAGGTAACTAGTGGTTGCTGTGATGCTGAAGCCTGTGACAGTGATGTGCCAATCGTGGTAAT
>NW_006399751.1:11473795-11519952 GCF_000299155.1 Elephantulus edwardii | reverse complement strand
GGCATCCACTTCCGAAATGGCTTGCCTCTGGAAACTCTATATATGAACAGTGCCCAGGCTGTTCATTCATAGGGTCGCTATGAGTTGTCTATGACTCGATGGCATTAAACAATAACAACAACAACAACACTGTTTACATCTGCATTTTTTTTTGCTGTTGTTAGTGATATTGTTAGTGCTTATGGGACCCTATTTTCTGATCTTTGAACAATATTAAAAGGGTTAAAAATAACCTAGTTTGTATTGGCTTATTTCTCACTTTATTATTTATCATCACAATGCAATATTAGTATATTACAGAGTTTCCAGAGGCATGTTGTTTAGGAAGTAGATGCCACTCCTGCTTCCAAAAACACAACACCACCACAAATTGGCATATTTCTCATTTTATTGTTTATCATCACAATGCAATATTATGATATTATTATTAAAATTGCTAGACCCAGTTTGTGGTGAATGAAACTCTTTAGCTGATATTTTCTAGGCAATATTTAAAGTTGGACACTTGAAGTGAAACCTCAGATTATTTTTTTAAAAAAATTTTAGTGTTACTGATATTTTTTTATTGTTGAACATATACAGAGCAAAAAAACATATTGGTTCAAAATTTTCTTTACTTACTACATTCTTCAAATTATATGCCCCTTCTCATCCTTCTTCTTGGAGTTGTTCTTCAGTCATTAACATAAACCCTGTACCCACTCAGAAAGCTAGATAATTACTAAGAATGACAGGAAAATTGATGCCTTTTAACTGTGGTGCTGAAAAAGAGTATTGAATATACCATGGAATGCTAAGAGAACCAACAGGTTTATTTCAGAGAGGATGAAACCAGGCTGTTCTTTGGAGGCAAGGATTCTGAAGCTTCATCTGACACACTTTGGAGAAGGACATCATGCTTGGGAAGGTGGAGGGACAGTACAGGAGGGGAAGATCCTCAATGAGATGGATTGATTCAGTGACTGCAGTAATGGGGATAAGAGTGTCTGAGAATATAAGGTTGGCTTAGGATAGATACAGCAGGGTTTAGAGCTGTTGTACATACAGTCACTAGGAGTTGCAAGTGACTCAACAGCACATAACTCTCTAAGTTTTCTCAGTTGTCTTTAGATAGATTTTCTGCAAGCTTACGATGAAATCCCATTTCTACCTCAAATCTTACTCCATCAACCATCTCTACCTCCTGTGCCACAACAGCATCACTGTACTCACCGTCATGATTTTAAGATACCACCAACTATTTGCTAAACGCATCCAGACCATGCTTTCATCCACATAGCTAAATCTTTCCTTTTTATACTTAATATTGGCAGCTGCCACCGAAGAATTATTTCCTCAAAAGGATATAAACTAAGACAGGCTCTCTTTTCTTGGTGATTGCTGGGAGATTCCCTCTCACGACAAAGGCAACATTTGTATTATTTCAAACACATTTAAGCTATGATCATTTTAACTTAATTTTAGAAGGAACAATTCTAAGTTCAGTTCACGCCAGCTGCAGTGAGTGTCCACCTGTCTGGTGCCAAACATTGCACGGTGCTAAAAACGGTTGCTGTTCTCAGCTGCTAACGTCAAGTTTACACATACTTAGAGACAGAGCGGAGGAAAGCCCTGGGAATATATTTCCAAACCATTGTTGTGTCTGCTGTTGTTTATTGCTGATGAGTTGTAGACTCATAGCTGACCCTTCGGTGGGCTTTCAGAGGCAGTCGATCACACACAGATTAACTGCTCTTCTTTCTAATACAAAGCGGCTAGTGGATTCGAACTACGCTCCTTTGGGTTGGCAATGCAACTCCTTTACACTAGATCCCTAGAGCTCTTTTCTAAAAGAGTAATCCTTCAAAATGCCAAGGAGCCAGCATTTTACTTTGGCATATATGGAATATCCATTAAAATATCCAGTATTTGAAATAAACGCAAAAGCATAAATCTGGCTTTATATACTAGATATTCTCTTTTTCTCAGAAGATGTAAGAAATAATAATTTTTAAAAAAGACAAAAGCATGTGCTTTTTTAAACAGAAACAGAGGAAGTTCTCAGATACAGGTGAAAATTTTTAAGGTGGGGGAAGGAGGGAGAGAGAGAATGAATGAATATGAAAGAGAAAAATGTGACATCCTTGGTGATGCTGGGAGTAAAACATTTACCTACATTGACCTTTTGCTCTTAAGGGTCTCCAAGGTAGAAAGTTGAGACCATCTGTTTGTATTAAGGTTTAAGCCTTCAAAATGCTAATTTTTCTGTCATACAGGATCACTATGATTCAGAATCAGCTCGATGACAGTGGGTTTTCTGGACAGATGTCAGAGAGCTGACAGAGATAGACACACATTTAGGGTCAAATTATAGGTATGGTGCTCCTCACTCTCCATTCTCCCCAAAACCAGTTCACTCTTTTTGTTGTTGTTGTTCTTATTTGATACTAGACATTTGACAAAAGTCCTTTGTCCTGACATGGAAATGAACAGAAATAAGCTTCTTTTTTCTTGAGAATTTCTGAGAAACTTTATTCTAGTCTTAGAGCCAAGCGTCTTGGCAATCAGTAACGATACGCAGAAGTAAAAGGTCAAAACCGCCCTCATTTATTTCTGCTGACGCTGTGAGGAGGGCAGGGTCTATCTTGAAGGAAATGCCATCCTTTTCCTAATTCCTTTTCACAGGTAAAAGAAATGCAGTCCTTGATAGCGGCTATTAAAAGCAGAATGTAGAGCGTTTAGGGAGGCTTAGGCAGTATTTTCACATTATTTGAATTTTCTCATTGTAAAAGCTTAAGGGAGCTCAGGTGGCCTAGTGTGCAAACAGTTGCACTGTGAACCCAAAGGCAGGTGGTTCGAATCCACCAGCTACTCCCACTGGACCAGTAGCTCTCACGTGGTTATTACTTAATGCCACATCACAATAATAAAAGTTTAGGCAAGCTTTTAAATTCCCAGGAGTGTCTGCTAACCCTAAGGTCCCCTGTTTCTTTGATTAGAATCTATCAACAGTTTCAAGGAAGAAAGGTGAGAGTCTCTTCCCATTGTCATCAGTAGCCTGATGGAGGGTAACTGAGTGAGAACCGACTAGAGGACATTAAGTGATTTGAGTGATGGGCATCAGATACCACTTGGTGAAATGTGATTCAACTGATCTTATCTAGAGGGCACCGATTTTCATTATAAGGAAAGAAAAAATACTCTGAAGCTTTGGGCAAGTTCATTATGATAAGAATCTTGGTGGGGAATTCTCCCACCAATTTACGAACTTTCTCTGTCTAAACTATAAAAGTTGGACGAAGACGACACCATCAATGCCTGCTGTGTTCTTATCCACACAGCCCTAGCAGTACAAGTTACTGAATGATTTCAAAAGGTCATAAGTTTGAACCCACCAACTGCTTCACAAAAAAAGATCTAGCAGCATACTCTACTCTCGAGAAGTTTTAATCTGTTCTGGAGGGTCGTTCACAGAAATTGGAATAGACTCAGCGGCCAGAGGTTTGTTGTTCTTAAACAATTTTCTTTGCAGATTAACTCTAGAAAAAAAATTCTGGCCTCATATCCCCTCTGACTATAGAAAAATCATATTAATCAGACTCATAAGTAGCAAAATGGCTGGACAAATTCAAGGTATCATTAGCAGAATGCATGTTACAACTGGACAATAATCTTCCATCTTTTTGTTCACTATTGTATTTAGCATCTAGAAAGTTTCTGGAACAGAACTGTTGTTGTTGTATGTGCCATCAGGTCACCTGGAACTCATAGCGACCCTATGTATAACAGCCCTAAGCCCTGCTCTATCCTGTGACAATCTTATTGTCTCTGACACACCGACCTCCTTTACCCCAGTCACTGAATCAATCCATCTCATGGAGGGATTTCCTCTCTTGCACTGTCCCTCCACCCTCCCAAGCATGACATCCCTCTCCAAGGACTGGTCCCTCCTTGCAACATGTCCAAAGTATGTCAGACGGAGCTTCAGAATCCTTGACTCCAAGGAGCAGCCTCGTCTTACCCTCTCTAGGATGAACCTGTTCATTCTCTTAGCAGAGCATGGTATATTCAGTACTCTTCTCTAGAAGCACAACTCAAAAGCATCAATTCTCCTTTTATCATCTCTAACCATTGTCCAGTTTTCTGACACAGAGCAAGTATTTGCAAAGACTATGTCCTGGATCAGGTGCACCTTAATCTCCAGACTGGGGTTTCTGACAACAGACTTTTCCAGTGCAATTTTGGAACACAATAGAGAGCCCTGAAAGGAATGAACCACACCAAGCCGTCTTTAAATCTTGGTAATAGTGATGTTAAGGGATTATATTGTAATATTGATGCTCTGGACGAAATACCAAAACAAAACTGCAAGGAGGTGAAAGGGGTAGGTGTGGTTCCTCGTCCCCATTGTATTTTCCTCCAGACTTTCACATCGCCTGCTTATCTACTAAATGCAATTGTCATCCAGTCATCTCAGTGTTTAATTTAATAAGCATATTTTCCACCATACCTATCCGTAAAGGGAACTGAATACAAGCCACATAAATGGTATTTTAAGGAACTTCCCAGGATACCAAGCAAAATGGGAAAGAATGAAATTTGTTTCTACTTCTGGGCACATTTTTGTTCACTCCAAGGATGCACTTATTAACACAGTTGCTCCTGAGGAAAATGAATCAGGGCCCCAAGATAGTGAGTTTTTGACCACTGAAACTCTGACAGCAGAGACTACTCAAATGTTGGATAAGGTTGTGGTGGGGCCAGGTTAGGTACCAGAGAGTTCGTGTGGAGGAGGTCTTACCTTGCTTTTGTATCTCGTCTTTGAACTCTCAGATTTATACTGAGAAAGGTGGATCTCATAGTTGGCTGAGAATGACACTAATGAGGAAGAATGAGATAATGTTCCATTTTATCTTGCTGCCACATGGAAATTCTTGTTGTTGTGTATCTACAACCCAGAGCCTACACACAGCCGGTTCACAGATCACAAATTGCAGCTTTTCTTTAAGGAAACCAACCACGGTTTATTCTGCATGCTTTCTCCAAGATACTCCTAACGTGACTGCTTAATCTTTTCACTGGGAAAGATTTGTCCCCAGAATACCCAAAAATATTGCCCCTGTAAATGCTCAATTAACATTTTCTACTCTGTAACCTCATCTCTGCATCCACATTTACTTCTTATTAAACACAAAAGAGCAATTCAGAATTTTATCATTTCAAATACTGCCAGTTCAGGTGCTTTTTTTCCCCCTCACCATAACTCTAGGAGAATAAAATGATTCCATAATTCTTAATTTTGTGCACATAAACCTTAATTATACTTTCTTCTCAAGAAATCATTGAAATTTGTTCAACACTAAAAAGAATTAATTGCTAATGTGTTGAGGCAATTAAAAGAATCATTTCCTCATATGAATAACAATGAACATAGTTTCAGGGTAACAGAAAATAAAGGCGGAAAAGAGAAGGAGAGAAAAAAAAGAAATGAATGATGATGGGTTTTCAGGGCAGACACCCAATGAGGTGGAATGACACCGAGGTCACAACAGTGAGTTTCTGGAAAGCAGGGGTGGTGAAGAAGGGTTGTGAAGAAGGGGTCCAGCATCCAGCAGGGTTTCGTCATGTTGTTCAGACGATTCCAGCCGATTCCACTGTACTTAACAAATGACAGTGTTAGATGCTTATTATCCAAAGAGCAAAATAGGGGGTCGGAGAAATACTTTCTCTTCCATAAAGATCAGTCACTTGTAAATAATAACAAAAAGTTTGAAATGCATGAGTTTTGACTCCAAAGCACAGCCAAATACCTTGCAGCTACATACTACTCGCCTTAAATTTTTCTGGATATGGAAGTCACAGAAATAAAGCTACAAAGACATAAGCTGCATAGAAGATGACGTAGGAGAAGTGATTCTGAAGTGGAAAAATATGGCACTAATATTCTCCCATTTTGGCTCTATTACACAAAAAGGCAGCTGAGAGAATTACACACAGGGAGTATTAGCATACAGGGAACCAGACACTTCCATCTCTAAGATACAGATTCAATCTCACTTCTGCACCATCTCATCTTGATACTCTGAGAGGGCCAAATGGGCAGAGAATGTTAACATAGAGAAGACAATGACAAAAAGTTTGGTTTATAGGGTGACTGCAGACACGAGAGACCCCACATGGTGAGCTCAGAACTGGAATGCAGACAGACTAAGATTTACAACAGGTCTTACATGATTTTGTGCAGCAGGGAGAACACTTCCCTCTCTTTGTTTCATGTTGCCTTTGGAAAATAAAATTGTGATTCTGTTACATGACGTTATAGCGAGCTTTCCAGTTCAGATATCTATGATGCCAGTGAAAATGACCATGCTATGCTTATTCAATGGCACAGACTCTAAGCCTATGACAGCTTGGTCAAATGATAGATATGTAACATATTTTACTTGTGGGTTAAGAAGCCCTGGCGATGGTGAAGCAGTAACACTCTTGGATTACTCGTTCTTCCTTCCTTCAACATATAGTTACTGAGGGCTTATCATTGCCAGATCGTCTTTGAGATGTTCAGGGAATAACAGCTTATAGTAGAAGGAATTTTATCTTGGAGAAAGTACAGCCAGGGTCCTTCTCAGAGGCAAGGAGGGCATCACGTGGTCTCACATGCTTTGGGCGTGTTGGCAGTAAGGACCAGTCCTTGGAAAACAACATCAGGGGAGAGATCAAGCTGAAGAAGATCCTTCACAAGCTAGAACGGGCTGGAATAGATCAGAAATCCTGAGGAAGGCACAGAATAGAGCAAGATTCAGATCTGTTGTTTATAGAATTGCTAAGAAGTTGACAGAAGAAGAATCGATGCCTTTGAGTTGTGGTGCTGGAGAAGAGTCTTGAACATACCATGGACTGCCAACAACAAAGAATTATAAATTACTTGATGGCACCTAGCAGCCACAATTGGAGGGAAAACTGTTGCACAATAAACATGGTAAATAAGTAGATTATATTGTGTATCAGAACTAAATCAGATAAATAAATTATATTGTATATCAGAATTAAAAACTCAATTCTGCCAAGTAGGTTCTGACTGACTGCACACAATCCTATAGCCAGTCTCTGAGACTATACATTTCTGAGAAATTACATCACTTTTCTCCCATCAGTCAGCTGGTGGATTTGAATAGGTGTGTCTTTAAAAAAAAAATTAAATTTTCTTATTTTTGTGTGAGTGTACCGTCAAATCAGATCTGACCGGTACAGGAGGAGATTGTCCCTCCTTCCCCGGCAGAGCATCTGGTGGATTCGAACCGTGCGACTCTGGGATTGTAGTTGCAGCTCCTTGCCACTAGGCCATCAGAGCTCCCCTGAATAGGTCTGTCTTGGAGAGGGTGAAACCAAGTCTCTCCTTGGAGGCTAGGAATTTGAAGCTCCATCTCACATACTTTGGGCACGTCTGGGGCCAGGAGGGACAGGTCCTTGGAGAAGGACATCGGTTTTAGAAGGGGTGGAGAGACAGCTTAGGAGAGGAAGACCCCAGAGGAGATGGATTGATACTGTACCTGGGGGGAATGAGCTCAGGTGTGTCAGAATCAGTGAGACTGGCTCAGGACAGGGCAGGCTTCAGAGCTACTGTACATACACAGGGTTGCTATGGATTGCGGGAGACTCGATGGCACATAGCAACAACAAACAGTTGACTCAATGACACCTAACAACAACTGATGGTCTTTCCATCATAACGTCTCTTTTCAAGCACTGGACCTTCCTGACAATATGCTCAAAGTATATGAGAGAAACTTTGACCACACTTGTCTCTAAGGCGTTCTGGGGTTGCACGTCCTTCAGTGACATAGCTGGGTTTTTTGCTTTTGTTTTTTGTCAGTCCATGGGATATCAGTGTTCTGCTCTGACACCACCATTCAACTGGCTTGAAAATATCAGAAATCATAAGAACTGTTCAGGTACTGTTCTCAGGGTCACTATGAATCACAGAGAGTTATGGTGGTTTCTTCCTGCTGTTAGGTGTCGTCAAGTCAAACACGACTTATGAACAGCCTACCTGGACTCTGCCCTATCCAGTGCCATCCTCACCGTCTCTGAAACCTCAAACCCGTTGTTGAAATCACCATGCCAATGGTAAGGAATCAGGCTGCCAATGTAAAGGCAGGTGGTTTGAATCCACAAGACACTCTGCAGGAGAAAGTTGGACAAGCTTCTCCAGCGAGATTTAACTGAAAACCCATGAGAGAAGCAGCTATGAGTTGGCTCCCACTCTGTGGTTCTTAACAACAACAAAGAATTATAGACGACTTGATGGCACCTAACGGCAACAACTGGAGGGAAAACTGTTGAACAATAAACATGATATATAAGTAGATTATATTGTATACCAGAACTAAATCAGATAAATAAATTACATTGTATGTCTTTGAGCTGTGGTGTTGGAGAAGAGTGTTGAGAATACCACGGACTGCTAGGAAAACAAACAGATTTGTCCTGGAAAGGGTTAAACTGGGTGGCTCCTTGGAGGCAAGGATTCTGGGGCTTCATCTAACATACTTTGGACATGCTGTGAGGAGAGACCGGTCCTTGGAGAGGGACATCATGCTTGGGAGGGTGGAGGGACAGCGCAGGGGGGGAAGACCCTCTATGAGGTGGATTGATTCAGTGACTGGAATAATCTGGATGGGAGTGTCAGAGACAGTGCGATTGGCACAGAACAGAGCAAAGTTTAGGGCTGTTGTACAGAGGGTTGCTATGAGTCGCAAGCGACTCAACAGCACATAACAACAACAACAACAACAACATCAGAATTAAAAACTCAATTCTGCCAAGTAGGTTCTGACTGACTGCACACAATCCTATAGCCAGTCTCTGAGACTATACATTTCTAGGAAATTACATCATTTTTCTCCCATCAGTCAGCTGGTGGATTTGAAGCACCAACTTTTCAGTTAGTTTCTCAACATTCTGATGTATCACCAAGGCTTCTCAGAAAGAGTGAATGCTGATTAAAATGAGTAAGTCTGGCCATTGAGGTTCTGGTACTGGGGGAAGTTTACAGTGACTGGGCATAGGTCTTATTGGAGTATTTGGAAGACGGGGTTAGCCCTGACTATATGCAGGAGATGCCCATTACAGGCAAATCAAGCATTTACCAGCAAAGAACCTACAGGGAGAGCATTACTAAAGCTGCCAAGTATTTAGTCATAGATTTCTGGATGATTAGCAATCAAAATTATTTTCTTAGAGTGGTAATAGACTCGCACATAATACTGACAGGCTGAAAAGAGAATTAAGAGGCACGCTTTTCTTGATTACTGAATTAAGATAACATAAGACAAAAGTACTTTAGGTCTTAACAAAGAATTAGGCTTGGGTTATTAACTTTAAAAGACACAACCAACTGCTGTGTTCTTAGAGAATATTTTATTTCCGTAGGAAACCCCTCTTCTGACACATTCTCGCTTCGGAATATGTGTAAGCCTCAATGCCATTTCCCTTTCCCAAGTCTCTACAACCTGGTATAATTTCCCTTTTTAATAGGCTTTCCATATTTTAAGCAAGTGGTAAAAAAAAACTGTGATCATATCATAAAAGTCTGCATTACATCTGTTCTTATCCATTATTTACTCATTCAATGAGTATTTGTCAATCCTTGATAATGTGATACTTTGCGCGACATGAGCTATGAAGATTACAGAGAAGTGGAAGATGTAGATTTTGCCCTCAATGACATTAGTCTCAGAGAGAAGAGAAGACACATATACAAATAACTATAATTATAAATGAGGTCATCCTTGTGTTCTCTGAACTCTGTGTAGTTCCAGCAACAGATCTAGCTTCCACAAAGAAGTGGTATTTGATCTGGACTTTAAAGGAAGAATAGTACTTAGATATGCAGAGCTATGACAGGACATGCAAGGCAGGAAAAATAATCTTGCAACAAGTTCCGAATAGGATACTACATGCTGTTTCTGGGGGCAACAAGGATTGTGGACACAAGACATCTATGCAGTGTTGAGCTGGGAACATTTTATAAATTTTAGCATACATTTTTCATCTGAAAATATGGTTTTTACATATAAAGTCACAGACATATCTATCACTAATAATAATCTTTTCAAGAGAAGTCAATCCCTGGAAAATGATAACGTAATTAGAAAAGCAGAGGGTCAGTGAGGGAGAGGAAGATCATCAATAAGCTGGAACGACACAGCGGCTGTAGCAATGGGCTTAGGAGGAACAGACACTGTGAGGATGGTGCAGGATTGGACAGGGTTTGGGGTCAAGGTCAACCCAATGACACGTAACAACAATCCATCTTTCTTTTAAGAGACCTTACTATTCCAAATACAATCATTTTTCATGTAATTGCTTTATTCATACAAAGGTCTTCAGATGATTCGTTCATTAACAGTATAAAATGAGAAACAAGAAACTACAACTTGAGACTTATTCAAGTATGGCTATTTTGAATCTTTAATTATGATCGGTAAAATGTTCTATACTTTAGAACTCAAATGCCAGCCAGTGGAGTCAAATGGTGGGCACAATGGTGGGCACGTCCAATGTCAGAAAGAGAGCTCATGAGGTACTTGTTTGTTTAAGCATGATTAGAAAACTAATTCATGATACGAATATGATACAAGAGGAGAGGAGAGGGATCTGGAGAGGAATCTATTCCTACAGCAGCAATACAATTTTTTAAATTCTGTACTGGTTATAGTTTAATATCCAATTCTCCCCAGTTTTAGAGCAACTTAATTAGAATATAACAATAGCAAAACCATTATCTTAGCTTTCCCCTTTTTAAAAATGTTATACTATTTACAAAAATTCAAATACATTGTTTTTCAGACCAATTTCTCACACACCGCTTATCAAATTGTACCCCCTCATGAGCAATACAAATTTTTTAATGTTTCTTCCTATTAAACTTTCTTAAATGGCAAAGATCATGGGATAAATTCTCCGTGTAAAGTAAAATTTTGATTTCATGTTGTAAGTTGTGGTGGTGACATACCGCAGTGCCGGAACGGCTCCATAACGGAATCTCCACCAGGTTTTCAGAGGCAGCAAATCACATGGGAGCTGAGTACCCACTACTCGTCCATGGAGCAGCTTGTAGCTTCGAACTATGTATGGGCTTTTGAGTTGGCAAAACAGTTCCTTGCAACTAGGCCACGAGAGCTCCCTGTATAGACAGTAATGTGATCTATATAAAAAAATTATAGCACTGACAAATGTTAACCTAAATGCTATCCAGCAAACTAAAACCCATGGCCCTGGACTCAGGCTTGGGCTCATAACGACCTCACTGGAGAGTAAGGGGAACTACACCTTCAGGTTCAAAGGCTGAACTTCTATGGAGGTGGGCTGTCTCATCTTTCTCCCAACTACCAGGCGATGCATCCAAACAGGTGCTCTTTCAGTTAGCAGAGGAGCACTTACCCACTGTGTCCCTGGGGTTATTTAAACTGCATATAGACTGATGTAAAACTATACAAAAATATTGAACAAAAATATTTGATACTGTTAACAGTCATTGCTTCTGGGTTGTTAGTTATGGATTAATTAGTTCATAAGGATTTGCTCTTTATTTTTTAAAATACAATCTGCATTATACGTATCTATCATCTATCTATCTATCTATCTATCTATCTATCTACCTATCTATCTATCTATCATCTATCCGGTTCTTAATGGAAAATACCATTTTTTCTTTTCAGATTCTTCCTAGCTTTTTTAATCAAAAGTGCTATTTTCAGTCTCTCGCAAAAATGACACTGCAAATTCTGTATCCATAAAATACGTTATACAAACTTTGTACTTTTTTATTAATTTTAATGAACATTTACAGAGATTTGGTACTTTTTTAATCCCAGATGCCTTTCTCAATAACAATAAGACAGTTCACTGCCAATAACTGAAGATAAATCCGAGTTTAGTTATCTTCTCCACTAGCAAATTTATTATTCAAAGAAACTTGAAATTCTTCGGCAATGTTCTCAGTATTAAAAAAACAAAACAAAACAAAACAAAACCCTACATAGGTAATCACTCGAAAAGAGAACTTCAAGTTATCAGTGAGGAAAAAAACCCCACGACTTCCCTTTTAGGTTTTATAAGGCAAAGAAAATACACAAGTGAGCGCACGCGCGCGCACGCGCGCGCGCACACACACACACACACACACACACACACACACACACACACTCCATTATAACACAGAATTATTCAATGCTAAAATATTACAAATTTTAGGGCATATATTAGGATCAAAAAGCTAACTGATAGCAACTGTACGGAAGTGTCCTAAGTAATGCAATATACTTGTTGTTATGCACTATCGAGTTGGAACTGATCCATTACTGACCCTCTGGGTTTTCAGAGCCAGTTAATTGCAAGGGTGGAGACAGTCCATCTTTTTCCCACAGAGCAGCTGGTAGATTCAAACCACATGCCTTTAGAACTGCAGTGCTGGTTCTTACCACTATGCTGTTGTTGTTGTTGTGTGCTACTGAGTCGGAAGTGACCCACTGCTGACCTTCCAACATGTTTTCGGAGGCAGTTAATAGCACAGGAGGAGACTGTCCATCCTTCTCCCGCGGATGGATTTGAACCGTGTGCCTTCGTACTTCTTACCTGAAGACACATGGCTCAGACCCACCAGTTGCTTCTTGGAAGAAAGAGGGCAATCTCCTCCCATATGGTTCACAGCCTGTGACAAAGCACTGCAGGGCCAGCTATGAGTCGGTTTTGACTCAAAGGCACATAACAGCACCAACATATAGTATCTGAATCTCTCTTTATTCTCCATTCTTCCACCTCCATTTTTCTTAAAGTGTGTTCCTCATCTCATGAACTGAACACTGAAATTGCTTTTAATTGTTACAAAAAAGAAGAGACATTATTGGATCCTACATTGCTTCTAGTAATAAGAATCTTGGGCTTTGGGGAATAGACTTCTAAGTGTCTTGGAAGTTTTGGCAAGAAGTTTCACCTTCACTTCTACTCTTTTTCACCTTATCTGCCATGAACCTTCACCCAAAGTGCCAATAAGTAGGAGATGCAGACGACTGCTGCATTTGTTTGCATTCTACAGTCTTCTTTCTTAGATATCTAGAATTTTTTATTAAAACTTCTCTGCCCTAAGAACGTGGAGACATTGCAGTATTATCCACCTATTTCTTTTCTATTTCTAACACATTAGAAACAGGCTCATCACAGATTCCTATGAAAATAGGATAAACATACTTAATATTCTTGCTTTATAGAAGAAGAAAAAAGGAAGTTTAATGAGGATAACAAGAAATTAGCTGGCTGGGAAGACTACAAAGACAAGGTCTAAACCAAGGATTTTTCTCATCTGCAGACAAAGTAATAAACACCACATCTAAACGGGTTTTAGGGACATGGGGAGAAGATGAATGTGGTCAGCTTTTAGGGTCTTTTAAGGCTTTAGGAATTATAAATATTAAACATTATGAGTAATATTAATATTTAAGAAGCATTTTAGACTCTTTTAACCATCCTTTATAGCATTATGATTTTGTGTAGTTCAAATTAATGTCAGACCTTTAAAGTATAACCTACAAATTATTTTGCATGCTTTTCTAAAATGTGGGATACACATTTTATTCCCTTGATTATAAGCTTTATGTCTGCTTGATCAGTGTTGTAGTTGTTGTTATGTACCATCGAGTCAGGACTTACTCATAACTGATCCCCCAGACATTTTTGAGGCATTTCAATTGCCAGTATGGCCAGTATTTCTCCCATGAAGCAGCTGGTGGACTAGAACTACCTATCTTTAGGCTGGCAGCATAACTCCTTACCAGTAAGCCACCAGAGGAATAGAATATGACAAGAGTGACATTCTCCCAATTTCTAGGATCTTGTTTTCAGAAATTTGTATCTTCCCCTTTACATTTCTCTTGAAATAGCTACTCTTTGAACACCAGGCAAAGAGGAAGCCTAAGTTGTGTCTATGAAAGAAAGTTCTGATTATTATCTACCTATGAGTTGGAATCAGAATTAGCTGAGTAACAACTAACAATAAAATTCAATAGCCTGATATGGTTTTCAAAACTAGTAAGCATTTTCAAACCTATCACCAGTAGTTCTCAGATAAAGAGAAAATAGCCTAATTCATTGCTTTTGAAAATTACGGTTCACATCACAGTACAGACGTTACTTGGAAACTTGTTAAAAATTTAAATTCTTGGGTCTCAACTCAAACTCACTGAATCAAGTACTCTCATCTTGGGCCCACTGATCTGTGCTTAACAAGCCTTTAGATGAGTGTGATGTATGCTGAATACTAAGAAACACTAGGCTAGCATTTTGCTTGGGGGAAGCTCTGGTGCCTTAGTGGGAAGAGGTTGCTCTGCCAACCCAAAGACACGTGGTTCAAATCCACCAGCTGTTCTACGGAAGAACAATAGGCAATCTCTTTCTGCTCAATTTGCTGCTTTTACAAACCCAATGGACGGTCACTTGTAACTCAGTACTGACTTGACAACACATAACACCATGTTAAAAAGTAAAGATGTAGCAACTCTGGTGGCATCATGTGGAACGTGTCGGCCTATTAAGCAAAGGTCAGTGGTTCTATCTCAAGAGCTGCTGTTGCCCCTGCTTGGGAGAAGATGGGAAAGCTCCTCCCCAAAAGCTATCTCGACCCATGACCTGCTGCTTGGCTCTCGTGCTGCCTAAAATGTTCAACAGAAGGCTGGTCATGAATCAGAACGAAGTTGACAATAATGAAGGTTTTAGTTTCAACTAGCCTTTTTTTTTTAAATTTCTCTGATTTATTTACAAAGTTTGAATACATAGTTTTTTACAAAATATCCTTCCCATTCCCTTCACCCCATTCACCCATTGAATTGTGCAACACTATATTATGATAACACTCTACCTCCCCCATTCTCACCCCTTTATTTTCACCCTCCCCCGAGCCTTGGATCCTCATACTTATTCTCCAGTAATGATTTTATACCGTATTTGTCCTTGTGGGACTGAGTTAGTTCACTCAGCATAATGCTCTCTAATCCCTCCCAAGTCGGGTAGTCATTTACAAAATCATTGCTCCTGCGTGCTGCATAGTATTCCATTGTGTGAATATACCACAATCCATTCGTTTGTGGTTGGACATCTGGGCTGTTGCTGGGATTGCACAACAGTACAATCACTCTGGAAGGCAGTTTGATGCTTCCTCAAAAAGCTGGACATAGACATTCCATGTGACCCAGCTATTCCACTGCTTGGAATATACTCCAAGAAAATGAGAACTGAGGCTCAAACGGAAACTTCTACACCAATGTTTATAGCAGCATTATTTCAAATAGTCTTACTACTCACTGTCCACTGACCAGCTACATACACTTTACCTGAAAGTTTGTAGTTTATTCTGTGTTTTAACAAGATTACCTCATAATGCAGAAGCATATTAAAGCACTGAGACTTTTCATTGAACATTATGTGAATTCCATCAAAATGCAGTTCTGTTTCCAGCTTGAACGAATCCATTTATTTCCTAATATCGTAATGGGGCAAGGATGTTAAGCAAGGGGTCTTGGATCATACACCTAATCTAGGATTTAATATTGCACAAGATATAAAAGCACAATAAGAAAGATCCCTCCAATGCCTTACTTTCTAAGTATTGTGCTGAAAAGTATAAGACTGCAATGATGAAAACAGAACCGTGATTGGTGGAGGGATGACAAGAACAGAAACAGAATGGGCTGGCAAGGAACACTATACAGGGTCAAGGAAAGGGACGATTAACCTAGAAGGAATAGAAAAACGGACCATAGAGGTATTGCGATTAACAACCTGGAACAGGACATGAATAACTGGCCAAAGCGAGAGTAGGAGGGGAAAAGGGAGGAGAGGGCAGCAGATATTAGCAGACAGATGGTTGAAGCGAGTAATAGGGGAGGTACAATGAGGATCTGAGGAGATGTTGGGATAAAAGGCATTGAACAACTGAAATGAATAATATTAAATATAATGTCTATGAACGGTTGAATAAGAGCCAACACAAATTTTGAAAAATAAGGTACCCAGTGTTTTTTCATCTGTTAGACCAGCTCCTGTGGCTTTAGTTTTGGTTTCTATCCATTTACAACAGGGGATGTTAGGAAATGTATACACACGTGCCAGATTCAGAATGGATATCATCATTAACGGGGACAGCTGGGAACCTGTGGACTAAGCTCCTGACAGGAACTTGAAATCTCCCAGCCCAGGTTGGTTTGGCTTCAAGCCTGCAGAAGGTCTGTGTGTCTGCATGTTCTCCTTCTTCCCCCCGCCCCTCCTAATCGACCCTGCCTCTCACATCCTAGGACAGAGTCTCCAAGTCGACAGAGTGCACTTTAGCTGTAAAAGAATACTGCCAGGAGCTAATTTTGAAAGGGAAATCTCCGATTGCCCCTGACTAGATTTTCTGCGTATTTACCTTCCCAACTTGTGTGGAACTGTGCAGGCAGAACCCAGTTTTATCTGAACACACAAGTGACAGCGTAAAAAAATAATTTACCATATTTGTGTCTAGGGTTTAACTTCAGAAAAAATAGCAAATTCACAGAGTGGAGGGTTTGAGGCAGAGGGATAATTGTCTTTAATCTCTTTGCTGAACAAGTAGGCAAGGCTGGAAAAAAAATTTAAAAAATGGAAAGAATAGATGAGGATTCTGTAAATATTTTATAGAATCACATCAATTCAATGATAAATAAATGTTAACAGCAAAATAAATGGCCAGAGGAACAATGTCGACCTTCACTGACAATAGTTAATTTGAAGAGACAGTGTCGGACAAATCTACTATGAAGGACCTTCTTAAGTTATTGAAAAGTAAAGCTGTCACTTTGAGAAGGAAAAGTGTGACATAATTTCACATACATATGAGATCTTTTTAAATCACCCCAAATGAATGAGAAAGGTGGGTAATGAATACGACTGAAGACTGGAGAAGCACTGGCGTTTTTGCATTATGATATTGGTGAACATTGTTGCCTGTATCCTCAAAAACCAGGCAGATCAGTCTTGGTCGACGTTCAGCTAGCATGCTCCTCAGACGTAAGGATCACAGCTATTGTTTCACATTCTTTGGAAATCTCATTCGGAAGGATCGTTCTCTATAGAAGGACTTTATGCTTGGTAAAATAAAAGGGCATTTAAAATGAGAAAGACCGTCTATCAACAGGATGGACTGCAATAAAGGTTCAAACACAGTAATTACTCAGAGGACAGTGGAACACCAGGGAATTTTCATTCTGTGGTACACAGAGTCAACTCTGATGTGGAACTGACGATATGGTACCTATTATTGTTGTTGGCTGCCTTCGAATCGAGCACAACTCATAGCAACCCTGTGAACAATAGGCCTGATGCCCCTCTACAACTATCAACATTTATCAAAGTTCATAGAGTTTCCAGAGGCAAGTTGTTTAGGACGTGGATGCCATTCCTGCTTCCACAAGATCAGAAGCAACCACTAATAAGCATGATATTCTAGTTTTTCTGGTAGGCTCTCTGGGTTCAAGTATGAATCTTTTAAAGGGACCAATACCTAATGATCAATGAGATTAACAGGTATTACAATTAAATAATAGTTTCAAGGTGCCATATCAAGTGCCAGGCTTGGTATATGGCTTCTCTTAGAGCATGCCAAATTCCTATGATGTTGATATCATCACTCACATTTTACAAAGAAAGAAATTCAAGTCCTGAAGTGTGAAGTGATTTTACAAGAGGCATCCACCACATGTGTGACCAAAATAGCATTTATGCCATGGGTGATCTGCCCCAGACATCTTTCTCTGATGACAGAGAAAGAAAACATTTAGAAAAGAGGTAGAGGACAAGAGCAGCTAGATGGCAGATGTATGCACTTGGGATAAACATCAAAGAGAGCTTCCTAACTTCAGCTTTCCCTTTCTGGCTCCCACGGATGGCTCCAAATGCACTCAGTTTATGGTTGGGAGAGCAAGACTAATTACTGTCATCTATATGAACTGCTAAGCATTCAGATCCAATTACTGCTGAAGCATAAGAACCATTAGACATGTCAGTAAACGTGTTAGATTCATGTTGCTTTACATTTCCTTTTGTCAAACATTAAACTCTGCCAGAAATTCTCCATCTTCATAGTCCATTGCGTCATGTCACTGGTCTTGGGGGTGGTAGAGGGAACTGGTGTGTTTAGTGGGAAGGTAATGAGTAGTGTAACACAGAGATTGACCACATCAGTTATCATCCTTTATAAGAAAAGTCAGCTTGCTCGCTCTCTCTCATCTCCCACTTATTTATAAAATAGACACAGAGATTGTGCTGTTGTTTGCTGAGTACTGTCGAGTCAGAAATGACCCATAGCTAACCCTCCAGTGGGTTTTCAGAGGCAGTAAATTGCACTAGAGGAGATTACTCATCTTTTCCAGAGAGAGAGAGATGATAGAAATAGATAAATATGTAAAAATATAAAATATACACACACACACACACACACACACACACAAGCATCGAGGACTCTCCTTCATAGGGTCACTATGAGCCGCCTGGGACTCTACGGCACTTAACAACAATAACTATATGTATATGTATATGTATATGTATATGTATATGTATATGTATATGTATATATAAAGAAATAAAAATAAAAATTTTATATATATATATCTCCATTATGGTAAAGTTAAAAAATAATTTCCATATAATGGTTTGAGAATTGATGAGGTACTATGTGAACTACTTTTGAAGCAACAGTTGAAGTGACAAACAGAGAGCACATTGGTCGAGGTTCTCACTGCGATGTTTGAAACATTGCTTCCTATTTCATTTTATCATGTTTTCTATGCTTGAAAAATGCATCTAATAATACCTGCCCTTTACTTGCCCGGGAGAGCATGTCTGAAAATTAATGAAATATGTGTAAAGAGCTGTTAGCTAGATAAATTAAGATAATATCATCATTATTCTATTGGATTCTTCAAATAAAATTTTTCAGTACAACTCTAACCATTCTATTCTCAGTAAATAAAACCAGGGTGATGTGGTAATAACGTCGTTTAAAAAGACAGCTTTTCTGTTTAAATCAAGAGCTTAAATAAAATGTCTAAATCTCAAATAGATCTGAAAAATGAGTATTTTGAGGGGACAAGGAACACACTCAGAAACTAAGACAAAAGTGACTCTCAAATATTGTAGGCTAACACTTCATTTCCCCACACATCTCCACAATGACATCATTGTCATTAGAGTGACAACTTCAGGATTTAATATATGGATAGTCAAATTTTATTTTCTCTTCCTTGAAGTCAGCAAATTTAGTTTCGATACTAACACAGCCTTTCTTCACATCTGTTCACCGGTTGTGTGTGAGTACAATGCCAATAGATTTAGCTTCTCACAAAATCACGAGCATAAACCGCATCTAAAACATGATCTGAGATTAATACAAAAGAGTTCTGTCTGGTGTAATTAGTAGCTTCTTTTAAAGTAGTATCTAAAATGTTCACTCTCCCTTAACTCAGTAATTCAGCAAGAAATCTATATCAATTCTTTTTTTAAGTTAGTTGCATTTCTTTAAGATACTCAGGACTGCTTCTAGGAAAAGAGAGAAAAAGAGCCTTGCTGGCTTGCTGGACTGGAACGTCCAACCATCGGTGGAGAGTCTAGCATGCATCATTCAGGGAATACAAGTCACAATACAGAAAGATTACTACCTTCCATTTACAAAGGATTGGCCTGAGCCTCAGAAAGAATAAGTACTTTGTACTCATATGATGTATGCATATAGTATAGTTATTTTATAAGCCCTTACATTTCGGACCAAATCTATGCTCTTTAACAGTATGAAAAACGATGGTAGCCACTGATTACTCATTAACTCGAGATAACAAAGATCTTAGGAATACTCTAATCTCACATGCTAAAGAGAACTCTCATGTCCACAGTTATTGGGATGGCAGGCTCAGGACTCCACACTGCTCTTGGTGAAGTGATTTCTCATACCTATTTCTCCACATGTTTTAACCTATTTACAGTCTGCTGCTGTTGGAAATGCATGGCGGGACCTTTCTTTCCATGTGCCTCTGGCTGGACTTGGAAGAAAGGTCTTGAGATCTATTCTCAACAACTCAAGCACGTCAAGGCCTCAGGAGCGCAGACCTCTTCCAACATAGGTGAGTTTGTCATGTATTGGAATCAAGCTGACGGCTATCCCATTTCTCAGCTATCTGATCATAACTATATCTAAGATATTTAAAAACAGCTCAAAGGTCCAATCACAATCGAATAGATTGAGAAACTATAGAGTACATTCACACGATGGAATACTACATAGCATGTAGGAACAATGATTTTGAAACTCACTCCCTAACTTGGGAGGGACTGCAGAGCATTATGCTGAGTGAATTGGTTCAATTCTATAAGGAGAAACACAGCCTAAGACCATTATTGTAGAAATAGAAAGGTAACGAGTAAAACATATATGAGGATCCCAAGGGGAGCGGAGGAGAGGGGTGAGGCTGGCAGGAGGTGGGTGGTAATCACAGGGTTTCCCTGTGGATAAAGGTAATGGAAATGATCCAATGAGAAAAACACTGCATACGAACTTTGTAAGTAAACTGGAATAAAACAAAACTTTAATATTTTATAAAAAAAGATATTTACATATAACTAAAGATGGATTGACATTTTTGAATCACCATGCTGTTGAAGAATTATGGATACACTATGGCTTTCAGAAGAACAGGCAACTCAGTTTTGGTAGAAATGCAGCCAGAATGCTCCTGATAGGTGAGGACGTCAGAGTAGAGCCATGCTCCATAGGCTGTTACCGTGTGTGATTGGTGGAAATAGATCACAAGGCCTTTCTTCCAAGTCTATCTAGAGGCACTTCAGAAGAAAGTGCTTGCTGCAGACTATTAAAGACTACAGCCTTCAATAAAGATGACATTTCAACACCAAGGATCACATTTCAACATTATTGGCTCAAGAAACCCAAAATCCTCAACACAGAACCAATAGGTAACATAATGATGATGGAGAAATTATTTAAACTGTCAATGATTTCATCTTACTAGGATCCACAATCAACATCCTTGCCATCAGAAGTCAAGAAATCCAAAGACAAGTTGCATTGGGAAATTCTGTTTCAGAGATCTCTCTAGAGATCTTCTCTAAAGAGAAATGATGTCAGTTTAAAGACTGTGGTGCGCCTCATCCAAGACATGGTCTTCTCAATTGCTCGTTACGCATCTGAAAGTTGGACAAGGGCTAAGGATGACGGAAGAAGACTTACTGAGTACCATATGGACTGCTAAGAGAACAAACAGGTCTTCCTTGTAGAAAGTGAAACTAGGTGCTCCTTGGAGGCAAAGACGGTGAAACGCTGTCTCATATACTCTGGCCATGTTGTAAGGAAGGGCCAATCCTTAGAGAAGAAGATTGTGCTTGGAAAGGTGGAGGGTCGCCATAAGCGAGGAAGCCCTTCAACAAGATGGATTAACGTGGTGACTGCAACAACAGGCTCAAGCATGTCAGAGAGGGTAGGGATGTCACAGAACAGGGCAACGTTCAGATCCACACTTCACAGAGTTGCTATGAATTTCACTAGGGCTCGAGGACACAAAACCATAACAACATATTTAAGAGAGGCACCACGATTATCAGCAAGCGTTGATTTGGTCTCTGAATTATGGTGATCCTATGCAAACAAGATTGAATGATGTAATCCATAGCATGTTCAATGACTACTTGTTAAACGAATCAGCAGGCTTTTATTCCTAGTCTGGAATCTCTACCAAAACATATTCAGTATCATAACAACACACAAAACAACAGAAGGGTCGTAATTATTCATTCAGATAAAGACTATCAAATAAATATATTTTTACATATTAAATTTTTGAATATACTTTTAAGTAAATATAAGTATATTAAATACTTAAGTTTTAATTTTCTCTATTGGGTCTATTTACATGTCAGATGGCCATTGTAGAACATGGAATAGCCGTCTTTTAAAATCTGTTTAAGCAGTCACTCTGAATGATGAGCTCGATCTTTTCAGATTTATTTTCACTATCAGTTTCCCTTAGAAATCACCCAACAAACTGGCTTCAGGCTTAGATGCTTTTTATATCTTTTCCTAAATAAACAAATGTGAGTTTCTATGGTATTCTGAGACAGTCTTTTGTTTCTTTGTAACGGCTACATAATTATATTGGAAATGTGAAAAAAAAAAAAAACAAACCCAACACAAAACAACAGTTCAGCAGGAAATCAAATGCTTGCTCAGTGTGGATATTTTTATATCCAGAGACACTCAAATATGAACAGCAATGAGATTTGGATACTGTGCCCAACACACAATCTGATGACAAGGTTTGTTTAAAAGCTAACAAAAATAATCGCTCAAATAGAAGAATTTTTCCAAACAGATTTTCTCCCCCCACTTTTCAGAGTACAATAGAGCATTTTTTATTGATTTTGCTAAATGAAACAATTAAATAAAGCCAAGACAGACAAGGTTTAAAAAAAAAAATAAATCAGTGTCCCACCAAGACAAAAACAGTCCACCCTAAGCAGACAGGTAGGTGAGGTTTCCCGTTGGTTGGTACACCAGTGATCACTTGCTGAAGACATCTGTATATGTCAGGCACAGTGTTTTATCATAAAGACAGGAAATCCTGCTGGAGTTTGTGTAAGAGGGCTCTCTATTAGAGAAGAAAACGACAAAGAGAAAAATGTTGAGCCTGTAGCCTAGCAGAGGTGAAAAGCTTGGGAGATCTGGAAAAAAACCCCAAAAGTAGGTATTTCTGATCTGTTGCGTTTCAGCTCTCAGAGCGTGAGAAAATAACATGCACATTTATAATCAGTCAACAGATTAATTTTTCAATTGCTTATTGTATTTTCTTTTAACAGATAAAAAAAGAAATTTGCTAACAGGTCAAGGAACTGTTTTTATTCAAGTCTTGTTCAACTGTTTTGTTGTTCTCATCATTCAGCAGGAACTGACTCATAGCTGACCATCCAGTGGGTTTCCAGAGGCAATTACATCATCTGGGAGGAGACTGTCCATTTTTCTCCCTTGGAGCTTCTGGTGGATTCGAACTTCATCCTTTTAGGTGGGCAGCACAATTCCTTATAACTAAGCCATCCAGGCTCCCTTTAGTACAACAAGGTTAATGGAGTATCAGTTGGAATTCACATTTGCTTGACTCCAAAGTCCAAGGTTTTCCCCCCTGCACTTGTCATCTGCTGCTTTATTTCATGTCTCCCCTCTGCAGACGATGGTTAGGTGCCAATTGTCAAATTATAACAGCAGGTGTGTGAAGCCGGCTGCCGCATCGTTCTAGGCTTATCTCAGTGGGTAGCAAAAGTATTCATCTTACAGTCTCAGTCACTCATTCAGACTTGAATGTCTTTCAGAATTTTGGGATGTGGAAGTACCTATAAATCCACATTCTCTTTAAAGAGGGTACACAGAGCCAATGTAAAATTCATTACCCCATTTGGACTGCAGGCTTCAGCAAGAAGAGGAACTACCAGCGATGCTTTATTATTTTCAAAAATATTTTAAGAAGAGCTGGGTGAAAGAAGACTGATCCTCTCAGATTTTAGACATTTCTCTGTCATTTTCTCATCTTTTCTGTCATTTGGCTCGCTAATAGGGGCATGATACTTCTCAATAGGAATTGGGCTATTTCTGAGAGGGTGGAAGACACAACCTCAGAGATTGAAATGAAGAGTCAGATAGATCTAGGATCTGCTCCAAACCCTGATTTTGTACTTTATTAAAGGATGATGGAACTTACTGCCCTGTCTCATGGAATTGTTGTGTGAATTAGGCACGATTAAGAACCCGGGGAGCCAAGCATACTGCTTTACACACAGTCCGCTAATACACTTTTAACCGTATGATCAGCTTTGTCTTAGACAGCCATGCTCGCATTCTCCAGTAATGTTTGCTGCTTTGTACTTTCTTCGTTCATTTTCACCAGATACCAGTTCTTGTCCATTGAAGCTCCATGCCCAGTGCCATCGTTTTCATTTTATTCTGAGTCACGGCTGCTTGGGTTAGAGTAATGGGTTACAACGTGATTGGAGTCTCTACACCAGCAATGTCTGATTCACAGGGGAACTTGTTAAAAAATTAAAATTCATATCTCAGTAATCTGTGTTTTAACGAGCCCTCCAGATGCTTCTGAAGCATCGTAAATTTTAGAACCACATAACCACACATAGATTCTCCTTCTTCCTCTGCTCTCTCTGCTCCATTCATATGTTGTTGTTGTTGTTATGTGCCATCAAGTCACCTGCGACTCATAGTGACTCTATGTACAACAGTCCTAAACCCTGCTCTGTCCTGTGTCAATCTCGCTGTCTCTGACACTCCCATCCCGATTACCCCAGTGATTGAATCAATCCACCTAACAGAGGGTCTTCCTTTCCTGTGCTGTCCCTCCAGCCTCCCAAGCATGGTGTCTCTCTCCAAAGATTGGTCCCTCCTTGCAACATGTCCAAAGTATGTCAGATGAAGCCTCAGAATCCTTGCCCCCAAGGAGCAGCCTGGTTTAACCCTCTCCAGGATAAACCAATTTGTTTTCTTAGCAGTCCATGGTATATTCAATACTCTTCTCCAGCACCACAGCTCAAAGGCTTCAATTCACCTTCTATCCTCCCTAATCATTGTCCAACTCTCTGATGCATAACAAGTGATTGCAAAGACCATGGCCCGTATCACATGCACTTTAGTCTCCAGAGTGACACCATTGCTCTTCAGCATCCATATACTCTGGAAAGTCTGGATTCTGAGCCCTCTATCTTATTAAATTGTATTTTCATGGACTCAACTGATGTGGAGAGTGGAAAAAAATGACCAGACAATCATAATTTGTGTATGACGTAAGTCTCTAACTTTACATTATGTATGGTCAGATGGGGCAAGTCCCTAGCACACAACATCATGCTTGGAAAGTTAAGAGGAAAGGTCAGGGGAGAGAAAGATTCTCAAGGAGCAGAATTGTCTCAGTGTAGGTAACAATGTACACTGGAGATTGTGAAGATGGTACAGAATTAGGCAAACATTATATTTGTTGTACACAGGATACCTATAAATCAGAATCTATTTGATGCCACTTAATAATTACTGCAGTTACCAAATCTCCTTCCAATTGCCCTTATCTTTAGAAAACATTCTTATATATTCTCTTCTTGACCAAGATATCCTTTCACTTTTAACCTGTGTCTCTGATGAAAGTCTCTTGTTACTTCATGATGAAAAGAAATTCCCCAGAGAGCCCCATCTCTTCTGCCTAATAGAGGTATTTCAACCTATTCAAAGTTACATGCTCTTTTGGTCAATGATTTGGTTGAGAATTTTTGTGCTTGCTTCAGAGTAAGGCCCTTTATGGCTCTGCTTTGTTGTTGTTCTTGCAAAAGGTGCTGTGCAGTTAAGGCCCACTTGTATATAGTAACACCTGTAACAGAACAAATATTGTCTGCTCCCATGATGTCCTCAAAATCATTGACACATTTGAAGCCAATGTTGCAGCTACTCTGTATGTCTTGTTCCTGGACAATTTCTCTCATTTCTGTTGATCCTTTGCTTTACCAAGTAATTCTTTTCTTTTTGTGTCTTTTCTGATAACAAATTAAACATAAAAACAAAGCCTGAATAGCACTGCTTCTAAGCACACCCTGATTATACTTCCACCTCCCTGATCTCTATTCGTAATGTTTAATATACTTTACAGTTTTCTGAATCTTTGACTCTTAACACATTGTATATACACATGAATTATTTTTTAAATGAGCTGAAATCTCTTTTCCCTGTGTATTTATTAATGGAACTTGAGAACATTAATCTTAGTATAAAATGTAAGTATTGCACTTTGGTAAGATTTGTTCTGTTTATTTTCTTTTTCATATGAGCCTAGGAAGACATTCTACATGACAGAATCTGTTTCCTCCTCATTTCCCCATTAGGTTTCAAAGAGGCTGAAAGGAAACTGTGTTGGATTAGTTTACAATGCACTGCTTGGCCCCAAGTTCATGTCCACGTCTTCATTTATGGTTGATTTCCCGTCACAAGTGGATAATATGACACATGCTTGTGACTAACCACATAATTCTGGTTGTTGGGCTGCATGTGAAGAGCATACTGGCTGGCTAGAGATTCCAGGGACCAGAAGGTATCAGCATCGTAAGAGAATGCATGTCGTAATTTAAAGTTCCACCACCCAACTTCTCCTCAGATAGAATCAAGCAAGTACTGCAATTGGTTGCAACAAAGAAGAAGAAGAAGATCTTTAACAGAGGCTCAGTTTTTCTTATGACTAGAAATCTTCAGATGGAACGAATAAATCATATGGCTAATATACATAAGTTAAGATGGATACAATCCATTTTAGAGAACACAGAAGGTCTTTATTATCATCGCTCAAATAGCTACCATTTGCCTAAAGAGATCCTGGTTTTTAGCAGGTCAACTGCAGACTCCAAGGTTGGAAATTCATTCCATTCATAGGTCTCCCCGACAAGGCCAGTAACCCACTTCTGAAAAAATGTCCATTGAAAGGAAAACCTGAGGGGGCAAAGTTCTACTTTGACGCACCTGGGGCTGCCATGCTCTGGAATCCACCTGACCACAATTCTGTATTGATTTTGTTTTGGTTTCCATTTTCCTAAAGGGCCACCTGATCCAGTAGTGAAATCCCAGGTGTGGAGGGGGAGGGATGCAGATGAAATCAGTGCCTATTTTTAGGTGCAATCCCTAAGCTTTGGATTAGGGATTCCTGTAATCAGAAAAGGTGCTGCATTTTCATTCTTTTGGCTTTGCTGCTTTGTAACCTGCTTCCCTGTGTTCAATACAGATCAGATTAAATGATAAACGGGCTGAGTGGGTAATGAAGTGTGGGCCGGCATTATTCAAGGCTTGTCTCAAGGCTCTCAGAAAGCAAGAAAAAGTTTCGTTCTGCTGTCAGAAAGCAGGTTCTCTGGGGAAAAGGAGTGGGGACCGGCCTCTCCTCTTTGCTGCTATCTTTCCCAAGGTCTCTGGCTCCCCAAATTGGTTAATACTCTGTGGGATTGCTTTTCTGTGTGTACGGTCAATGAACCACAGTTTTCATAGAGGGAGAACACAGTCCTGTCTGCACTTTGTCTCAACTACAGACATGCTGGGGGTGGGGAGTGGGGGGTGGGGGGAATTATCTTAAAATCCAGAAAACACTAGTGCGCGGATACTCATCTGCTTGAGATCTTTCACCAAGAAATGAGTAACATACGATAAAGCAAGGGAACTTTTCACTGCTCAATTAATAGTGTCTGTTTGCATTTAGAACGCATCAGGGTCCTCTCTAGTGATATTCATTCATCATTTCAGTTATTCATTCGTTCTTTTAGCAGGTCATTATGGTACGTTCTAAGCACTGTGGCAGACTCAGGATAAAATGTGCTCAATTATAAAGCTATAACAGAATGTTTTATAAGAATGGGGTTCTTATCTGCTTCTTCCCTAGAAAAGTATCTGCAAAGATACAAGCAAATAAGTTTGTATTCTAAGCTTGGAAGCTTTGAGCTATCATTCGAACAAAAAAGAATATAGATGTGTGAGAACGTACAGTAGAAGAATCTGATCCAGACTGAGGTATTAGGAAAGGATATTAATAATAGCACATGCTGCCATTAGAACTTAGATGGCAACTTTGTTCCAAGCATTTTAAAGGTTAATAGATTTAATAGGAGCTAGCATGAAGCATTGTTAAGATGAAATTCTAAAAAATCCATGACAGCTCATTAAAAATATTATTCCCTTTCATTTCTCCTAAATAAGTAAGCCGTTGAAAGAATTGACTCCGAATGAGCATGCAGTATTCAGAGAGTAAAGATTCCAGGAAGAAGTCTCAGATGTACTTATGTGCATGTTAGAGATGATCATCCTTCCTTGTGACAGCAAGCATCTTCATCTGGGATAAATGAACAGACAAAGAGGAAACCAAATAAGCCACTTTATTTCTAGCTCCTCCACTGAGGGGTAACACTCGTGAGTGAAATAGTTGGTTTGAGAACTTGCAGCTTTTCTCCTGTTTATACTTCTCCAATTCCCTTCCGCAAAGAAGAGTCTGGTTGAAGTTTGGGGAGGTGGGCTTATAAAGAACAGTACATAGGGACAGGGTCCCCTTCTAACCTTCTTTAGGTTTTTTTAGATGAGAACGAAGGGCTTGTTGCTCATAATATCATCCTAAAGGCGGGCTTGCATGAGGCCTTTATCTCCACTCTGAACCAAGGTCATTGTTCCAAGCAGGCTGGACCAATAGAGGGTACCAAATGAAAACAACGGAGAAGGTATATGAGCAGCTTGGCTGTATTAATACGAACATAAGCAACAGCTTCAACAATGTCCGTAGGATGAAGATCCCCAGGGGTACAGTGGTAAGCACTTGACCACTAGCAGAAAAGTCAATAATTTGAACTCCCCAGCTGCTCCGCAGGAGAAAAATGTATTCATTTGTTTCTGTAAAGTTTACAGCCTTGGAAACCTTAGGGGTAAGTCCAGCTCTTCCTAAGGACTCTTACAAATCAGAATCAACTTGTCAACTCACTTGGATTTGTTTTCTTAACCGCTATGATAGGATCTATGTGAAGAGAGGTACTCCAAACATATTTTCCTGAACTGTTTTTTATACTCAGGAGTTTACAGATCAATTATTAGCCCCACTTCACAGATGAGGAAATAAAGACCATAAACAAGAGACACTGGACTCAAGGCTACATAGCAAAAATGTGGCCACAAGTTTGGGTGTTTCTACACAATTCCAGAATTTAAGATTCCCCTAAACAATGTGCTGCCTATAAAGATTTCTTCCCCACCCCGACCCCAAGTAGCCTGAATTGGACAATGCAATTATTCTAGGAACTGGGCCTCATGCCAGGAAGAAACATTTCTTAAGTACTATCAAACTAGTGTCTTCCCTAGGAGACTTAACCATCATTAGTAGAAAGCTTCATTTGCAATATTGTGTGGGGCCCACTCTAGTGGGCCAGAGCAAGTGCATTTTCACTACCTCAGAGAGATTCATTTAATGGTCAATTATATGCTTCCTGCTTTGAAATTTTCTCAGGTAACCAATAGCGCGCTTTCTGACCTTGCCAATTGTTTGCTCCATTTACATTGCATCGGAGGCTTTCCCCTCCTTCCCTCCTTATATCACTGAGTTCTCTTTACTTGCTCTTCACAAGATCACCAGCACCCACGCCTTTTGCCAAGTCACATTCTCAACCCTTCATAATTCAATCCAAAGTCTGTCTCCATAATTGACCATGGACAAACAGATACGTAAAGTAGTATCATTTTTGGAAGCAGGAGTGGCATCCACGTCCTAAACAACATGCCTCAGCAAACTGTGAACTTTGCTAAATGTCGATAGTGACAGAAAGACTTCAAGCCTTTTGTTCATAGGGTCGCTATGACTCATTGATCGACAGGAAGGCAATCAAAAACAACAACAACAACAACAATATCATCTAAAGGACTGTTCGTGGCAACTGTGCCACGTTAAGGGCCTGGCCACTAACTCAAAGTTTAGTACTTCAAAACCATCCAGTGGCTCCATAGGAGAAAAGACCCCAAGATCTATTTTCATGTTACATACAGCCTGGGAAGCATTATAAGGTATTCTGCTCTGTCTCATGTGGTTTCTAAGAGTAAAAACTGACTCAATGACACATCATCTAGCCTGACTATATCCTACATGTTAACAGTAAAGAATACTCCTTGACGAATTGGGAAAGAAAAGAGAATGAAGGAGAGTTTGGAGGGCACATGGGGGAAGAGATAAAATGAGATACAGACTGAAGATGCTTGTTCACCTCAACCCTCTATTCTGGAGAACATAACGGTTAAAGAAATTTGTCCACTCTTTATGTTCAGAAAAATAGCTTCATGTAAGTGATTGACCACTGTTCCACCTAAGACACAAGATATGACACTTCTTCTCTTCTTTCTGTATAAACCCTCTTGAGACTAAGTATGTCTTGTATTTCCTTTTCATTTGAAAATATGCACGGAATAAATATTCCATTCCATGCATAGGCTCTGGCTATGTCAATTATGGTTATAATTTTATTCGCTTTTCATACAACATAGTAAAGGATAGGGGCTAGGATTTGTTCCAAGGTTAAGTATCTTGATTTTGGCATCAGGAAAACCTGGATTCTAATTCTGACGCTTTAAGAGTGTTAACAGAGTCAGTAGTTAAGCAGGTAGTCAGGCAAGTCTGTGTTTATGAATCTGTAAAATGAAAATTATGATAGTGTGTCCTCATACAACTTTGAGGGGTAAGAGATAAACAACAGGACATATGATAAAGTGGAAAGCAACCTGGATGCACTTCAGGTTTTCTCTGGATGCTGACAAAAATGATGAGAAAGAAAGAGGTAGAATGCAGATAGTCGAGGTGATATTGGTATTAGAAACGGGGGGCTGGAAGAGATGTAATACTGTCTTCATTTTTTCCTAGAGGTAAACCTTAACTCGAAATTTTCTATTCAATGTCTCTAGAAATGCCAGTGCCGAGCATCTAAACTGGGCAAATTGATTCCCTCATGTCCTCCAATATCCTTTATCTGTCCTACAGCTGGGCTTATTGCTCATGTTATTTTCTTAGGTAATAAGATCTTACCATCCTTCTGGACCTAAAGGGATTCTGTGCATCATCTGACAAGCCTTAACTCAAATCTCAGCGCAGTGAAATTTCACCTAATCAAGCCAACAGAAACAAAGCAATACAAAACTCCCTTCCTTCCCAGCATTGTCAAATTGTAATGCCCATCTAATTTGCTGGGCAAGAGGAGTAGAGGTGAGGAAACTTTGTACAAAAGTGAATTCCAGAGTCGCGCCCTTCAGCTTCTAACCGAGTCAGTCTTGTTCAGAAAGCATATTTTTATCTTCCAGTCTGTATGCTTTTTTTTTTAAACAATCACCCAGGTGAGTTTGACAAGGTGGCCTTCAACAAACGTTGTTGTTGTTGTTGTTAGGTGTCATCAAGTCGAATACAACTTAAGCAACCCTGTAACAACAGACCTGAGCCCTGTCCTACGCTGAGCCATCCTCACAGTCCCTGACACACTTGAGCCCGTTGCTGCAGCCACTGTGCCAAGCCACCAGGTTGAGTGTCTTCCTCTTTTTCGCCATCCCTCCTAAGAAACATAATCCTCTAAATTCTCTTCTACTGTCTATTCTTCTTTTCTCAGTTATTTGAACCTTGGAACGAGAAGACCAGTCTGAAAAGTTCCAACAGTCTGTTTTTCTGATCTAGGAATAGTCATACCCTGAGTTGTAGGCCTGAGAAGCACTTGATCTAAAGCATGTTGGCTCCACCCTCCACCTCATTCTCTTCTCTGCTTTCTGTTTGCATATAAATCACTTCTTTTCCTAAAATAATGAAGCATCTAGTTTTGAATTTCATTCTGTGAGACGTCAACATTGAGGGAAACTGGGTGAGGGGTCTACAGGAACTTGCTGTACTATCTTTACGACTTAGCTATAAGTCTATTACTTCAAAAGAAAACGTTCTTCTTGTTGTTGTTGTTGTTAAGAAAACGTTCTTTTAAGAAAAGAAAAAAAATGATTAAGTAGGAAAATGAAGACCTAAGTGAGATCTCTTTTGTACACTAAGTTGAAGAACACATAAGCTTTGATAAAAGTGTAGGCGTCCCCACCCTGCCCCAACTCTCCAAATTCTTACGCTTTACAGAAATGTAGTCATGTCACTTGATCTGGAGGTGAGTCTTCTAATTTGAATAATTCATGTAACAGAACTATCTTCTTTCAAAGAGTACTATGAAGACTAGATGAACTGTCGTGTTTACAGTCTTCTTTTTCACAAAACTCATTGTTGGCCAGTTAAGCTGCGTTCAGTCTTTGTCACTACGGTAGACAGCAGCCAAGCATAGTAGTAGTCTTGGGGATGAAGTTGCTACTTTCTCAGAGATGCGCAATATAAGCGGAATGGCTCGTTAGCACATGGGTATCTAACGGCCAGCTCAAATAATGCTATGTGCTCTTGGATTGTGATGCCAATGTAGATCTGTTGCTGAAGGATCTGAGTTATAGACACCATGAAGAATCTCAGCCTCGCTTAAGTGAATCTGACACGAGAGGGTAAAGAATGGCATCTCCATTCTCATTAAGAGATAACAGATGGACTTCTCTAAAATCCATTTTTTAGCATAATTTCATTTGTTTAAATCTTCTTGGGGATAGATGTGTTCTGAGAGTAATTTTAAATTGTTCTCTCTGGAATGAATATTTCTTTATTAGATGCTCCCTCTATGGGGTTCTGTTATCCTAAGTGGATTTAAATATTCATTTTGTCCAAATACAATAAAGTTCCTGTTAATATTTTTTCCCCAAGACTTTGTGGCTTTCAAAGATGAATATCATGTGATGGGCTAAATAATCAAACTCGGTAAAAACAAGTTTGTGAGCCATTTTCATAGTAATTCTGATTTTTCGGAAAGTCTCTGTGATCTTATTATTTCTTCTTCAGTTAGTGACTTACAAGGATGGGTAATTGAATATTTGATCTTTTTAGATTTTTGCACAACCTAGTTTTTATGTGACTGTTAAACATTAACAGTGTCTGAACTCTCATTCTTGCTTGAATGAGGAAAGTCATATTCTCAAACTCAAGAATAAAATTGATGTGTGAATTTATTTCCACATTTCATGGGATGTCTAAACTGAAATCAGTTTGTTACCTGATTTAAACATGCATATGACATTTGCTTAGTTCTCAAGTACTGAGTAAAAATAACTACACATTAAGAGTGAGACATTCTTAATTGTGGTTGAGATTTTTGATCTTAAAGGAAACTTAGTGGCGCAGTGATTAAGCACCGACCGACGTGCTAACCAAAAAGTCAGTGGTTTAAACTTACTTGCTGTTTCATGGTGAAAGAAGGAGCTTAGGAGACATCATTTAGATTCTGTAAGGTTTATAACCAACTGTAACGTAGTCACCTAAGCAGAGCCATGGCGCGTGTTTATCCCCTTTCTGTAGCCACCCGAAAACCTGAAGCTGAAACAAATTTAAATTACTTCTCGGAAGCCATAAAGATTCTGTTGTTGTTATGTGCAGTCGAGTCGCTTGCGACTCATAGCGACCCTATGTACAACAGCCCTAAACTCTGCTCTGTCCTGTGCCAATCACACTGTCTCTGACACACCCATCTCGATTACCCCAGTCTCTGAATCAATCAACCTCCTAGAGGGCCTTCCCCTCCTGCACTGTCCATCCACCCTCCCAAGCATGATGTCCCTCTCCAAGGACTGGTCTCTCCTTATAACATGTCCAAAGTATGCTAGACGGAGTCTCAGAGTCCTTGCCTCCAAGGAGCCACCCGTTTTAACCCTTTCCAGGATGATTCTGTTTGTTCTCCTAGCAGTCCATGGTACCCTCAATACTCTTCTCCAGCTCCACAGCTCAAAGGCATCAATTCTCCTTCCTTAGTCATTGTCCAACTCTCTGATGCATAACAAGTGCTAGCAAAGACCATGGCCTGTATCAGACGCACCTTAGTCTCCAGAGAGACACCATTGCTCTTCAGTATATTGCCATATTTTTTTCCTATTTTGATTTTCTTTTATTGACTCAGTGCTGACACACAGCAACCCTCCACTGGGCTCCAAGGTTATTAATGCTTATGGGAGGAGGCTGCTCATCTACCACGAAGCAGCGGGGAAATCTGAACCACTGACCTTTCAGGGAGGTGCGCAACAAGTAGTTTAGTTAGTTCACTATGCCACCTATCTATAATTAGAGGTGTTTATTTTCTTTCTGGTACATAAAAAGTTTTCACTGTTTCATCTTTTTCTGTGGCACTTTTTACACTCCCTGAAGAAGGTTCGTAATCATTGTTTTTCACATCATTGACAAAGAATAGCTTATAATTTGAATATGGATTATTTCCTTTTTTTAATATGCTGTGGATAGTTCAGAATATTCTAATTCCCTTCATATCCAGGTACCTCCAAGTGCCATTGGAAGGAAATTTAGATGACACAAATGCATACCTCTTTGGCTCACCATTATATTCCCAGTACTCTTCTCCAACGTTACAGCTCAAAGGCTTCACTTCTTCTGTCAACCTTATTCATTGTCCAGCTCTCAGATGCATAGCAAGTGGTCAGGAAAACTATGGCCTGAATCAGATTCACCTTAGTCCTCAAAATGACACTATTGCTCCTCAATAATTTGGAGAGGTCCCTGGTTGCAGACTTTCCCAGTGTAATACGTCTTCTGATTTCCTGACAGCTGGTACCAAGATTGTTGATTGTGGATCCAAGTAAGATGAAATTGTTGACAACTTCAATGTTTTCTTCATCCACTGTGATATTGCCTATCAGTCCAGTGGTAAGAATTTTTGTTTTCTTGACAGTGAGATGCAATCCATATTGAACACTGTATTCTTTGATCTTTTGCAGCAAAGCCTCCTCACTTTCAGCAAGCAAGGTTGTGTGTGCAATCTGCATAAGTTACTGACAAGACTTTCTTCAATCCTACTGCCACACTCTTCTTCACATAGTCCAGCTTCTCAAATAATTAGCTCAACATATACATTGGCTAGGTATGGAGAGAGGATACAACCCTGACGCACCTCTTTCTCCAGTTAAGCCATGTAGTGTTCCCTTGTTCTGTTCACCCAACAGTCTCTTGGTCTAGGTCGAGGTTTCTAATGAGCACAAAACAAGTGTTCTGCGATTCCCATTGTTCTTAAAGTTCTTAAGTTAAACCATAACCTGTTATGATCCACACAGTCAAATGTATATGCATAATCAATAAAGCATAATATAGACATTCTCCTGGCATTCTTTGCTTTCAGCCAGGATTTGTCTAGTGCCAACAATGATATTCCTGGTGTCATAGCCTCTTCTAACTCCTGCTTGAATTTCTGCCATTTCCCTATCTATATACTGTTCCAGCCATTTTTTAAATGATCTCCAACAGTATTTTCAGCTGTGATGTTGGAGAAGAGTATTCAGTGTCTCATGGACTGCCAATATGTCTTGTAGAAAGCACAGCCAGAGTACTCCTTGGTGGGAAATATGATAAAGCTTTGTCTCACATACTTTGGGATGTTGCTAGGAGAGGTTATTTTGAGGACAGGGACATTTTGCTTGGAAAGATAAAGAATCAGCAAAAGAGAGCAAGGCCTTTGACCAGACTGATTGACATGGAATGACTGCTGCATTGGGCTCGGGGGTGCCAGGTCAGGTTAGGACAAGGTTCAGATCTGCTGTGCACAGGGCTACCATGAGTTATACTTGACTCAATGGCACCAAACAACAACAATATTTCCAATAACTAAAAGAGTGCCTGACAAATTGTCTCTCTCTCATTGCTGTCAGTTTAAACCAATTCCAGGCTGACCCTCCAGTGGGTTTTCAGGTATTAAGTGCATGGGAGGAGATTGCCCATGTTTCTCCCTTGGACTAGGTGGTGACTTCAAACTGCCTGACTTTGGATTGGCAGTGCAACTCCTTATTCATTAAGCAAACAGAACTGTGGTAATGACTTATTTATTCAATTAATGAGTAAATGTCTTCCATGACTGGGCGTAGTATCCTTTTACTCTAGCTCATTTTCCTAAAGCATCTGGGTTTGCTTTTGTGTGTGTGTCTGTTCCTCTATCTGCGATTTCCGTTACATATGATAGCTCGGCTGGGCCGTAATTCTCAGTGGTTTATCAACAGATGCCAGGTGGAGTTATGTAATGACTAATATCCCTCATGATGTGATCTGAGTGATCAACTCGGAACTGACAGTAGGTGATTAGGGTGGGAATGAATCAGACTTAGTCAGGTCCGAGCACTGATCTATCGTGACATGGGGCATGAGCTGCATTGCATTTTATCTTACAAGAAACAAAAGGAGAGAGAAGCAATTAGGGAGAGGGGGACCTGGTGTAACCAAAAGAGAAGAGCCAGCAGTGAGGAAGCTCATTTTAAGCTCCATGATTCTCATGCTGTGAACTTCCTAGATTCAGACCAAGATGAACAAGGACTTCTCTCATAACTCGCCAACGGGGTAAAGCCTTTTCCTGTCACACTGGTGCCCTGAATCCATATTTCTAGCCTCCTGTGCAGTAAAGGGGCCCATTTCTGTTCATAAATGTTACATTTATGTTATAGCAGCAACTAAGACACCCCATAAGTGTTTTTTAAGGCATGTGTGTATGCTCAACACTTTCTTTATTCTTTAAAATTCTTTTATTCTTTTTTAAAATAGATGGCTCTTACATGCAGACATCCTTCTCAAAAAGAAGTGACAAAGCTCAAAGCTAGGTCAACTAGGTTTTTGTCAATATATTCTTGGAGGCAAGGATTTTGGGGCTACGTCTGACATACTTTGGACATGTTATAAGGAAGGACAGGTCCTTGGAGAGGGACATCATGCTTGGGAGGGTGGAGAAACAATGCAGAAGGGGAAGAACCTTTCTGAGGTGGACTGATTTAGTGACTGGGGTAATCGGGATGAGTGTGTCAGAGGCAGTGAGATTAACACAGGATAGAGCAGGGGTTAGGGCTGTTGTACATAGGGTCGCTATGAGTCGCAAGCGACTCAATGGCACGTAACAACAACAACAAGAAAATTGTCTTAAAAATAGTGTTTTGCCCACATACATGTAAACAAAATTTGTTTTGCACCACTGCTCCTAATGTTTTCTATATGAAACATTAAGCAAATCAAGTTTCCTTCAGTGGTCTAAGGAGAGAGCACCAACAGTGTAAACGATGAGAGTTTCATGTTTCTATTCTTTCACCTATGCCTAAGTGCTGACGTCAGTGGTTCTAAACCATCAACTGCTACATGGGAAAAAGAAATGGCACTCCACTTCTACAACAATTACAGGCTTGGGGACCACAATGAGAAGTTCCACTCTATCGCTATAAATTGGAATTGACCCGATTACAATGTGTTTCATGATTTAACTCTCTACTTGGGGTTAGCTCTTCTAAGAAATCAAACTTCCAAGAGACATGCTTTGCTGGCTTTTCCCCCTGCATTTTTCAGAGAAAAGATGCAGTCAGAGAAATAAACTAGCAAAGAGAATAGCATTCTAAGGGGGAGGGGGGGTGAAGAAAAACCCGAACACAACAAAACAACAAACAAAGCACATTATGCTTTTCAAGGCTCTGTGTCTACTCAGACCCAGAGTTTGGGAGAACGGAAACTTCACTTCACTTGGCTGTGCTCATTTCCTGCGCTAGAGGTTGACAGAAGAAACAGACATTCTGCTTGCTTGTCACTTCAGCCTCTTACACTGTGTTCTTTTTTATGAGGCTCGATGAGAAGTATTTTCCTTCCTTCTCAGAACAAGGAAAAGTTGTGCTTTTCTTGAGCCCTAGATTACTCTTCTTCTCACAAAGAGAATGAATTGTGTATTTTAGAGATTGTTCCTCAGGTCACATATTAGCAACCAGAGAACATTTACCAACTTAAGGGATTATATCCTGTAATGTCCCCCCTCCCTCAAGACTCCCTATATGCTGAATGCTTGTTTGGGAGCCTTTCTTAATGTTATTTTTTTTTCCTTATTCAGATTCTCTGTACTCCATCACCTTCTACAATTTCTTTTCCTTATAATTTCTAATTTTGAAGGCTCCATCACGGTCTTAATGGAAGGAAGATATTTGCATAATATGCAAAATATATTTTCTTTAAAAATAAAAAAGACTACTACTATTCACATTCTTGTATAATAAAAACTTATCTGTGAGGCAAAGTATATATTTTCAAAGACAGTATAGCAGGGAATTTTACCATGGAGATATTGTTTAGAGATTCAATAGTAATGTCATTAAGTGCAATCAAAGGAGCCATGCTCATTAAAAACTGGCAGAAGAACCAACACGTGCTATTTAATAATCCTGAGATCCACTCCCTGGAAAAAAAAGCTAACATTTTTACATATAACTAGCGAATTTTTTTAAAAATACTGAAGCTATCATTTAAAGAATTGGTGATTATTTAGTGTTAAAATACATTCAATGCTACAAAGCAAAAATCATCCATAATCTTACGTGTGCAAAATAATATTTAAAGATAGTATGATGTTACCCTCAATATTTTTTCAAGTGGACTTTCCTATGTGTACATAAATGAGAAACCACTTATATATTGTAGTTTCTTACTGATTTCATTACAATGTGAGTTTCTTTAATTCTATTTTTCATAGCCTCTCCTGACGAGGGTGAAACTGGGCTGTTCCTTAGAGGCAAGGATTCTGAAGCTTCGTCTGACATACTTTGGGCATGGTGCAAGAAGGGATCAGTCCTTGGAGAGGGACATCATGCTTGGGAGGGTGGAGGGACAGCACAGGAGAGGAAGACCCTCGATGAGATGGATCGATTCAGTGACTGGGGTAATGGGAGTAGGTGTGTCAGAGACAGTGAGATTGGCACAGCATAGAGTAGGGTTTAGGGCTCTTGTACAAGGGGTCACTATGAGTAGCAAGCAACTGGACGGCCCATACAACTACCTTATCTATTAATTCTCCTCCTATATTTTTAGTATTGAAAAGATTATTTTTTAAAGATTATTTTAATGGCTTTTACTGTTCCTTTTTAGGTGTACGCTGTGATTCGTAGAACCAGACCTTCTATTTAAGATGTCAACAGGTTTCTTTTCTTACATTGCATCTGTCTGGCAATTTACCAGCGTTTACGTTATTCATGTAGAGATGATTCTATCTAGGCTCCTTGGGAACAATAAAAGAAGTCTTTAAGGCAAGACAGCTACAGGAACAAGGGCCATTTACCAGGTGATCACCTGTCGGAAATGAAATCCAACTTCACAAGGAAGACATGAGCAATCCAGACACTTACTAATTTCTGTAGCAATGATTGTTATGTTGTGCCAGACACTTAATTCTCTGTCAAGTGGTGTCGCCAGCGTTATCTTCCCATCATCTGCATTAATGTTGAATTGTCTCTCCAGGTCAGTGTGTCGGTCAATGGAGAACCTACAAAACAGATATATTTGTAATCTCTGTCAATGTTTATATGATCTATCCTTTCCACAGCAGACCTTTAGTAATCCTTGGAGAGCCATAGTTGCGAAGTACAATGAACTAGGGAACACAGTGGCATCATAATCTGTAAAACAGAATGACTGAATGGGGCACAAGAAACTTAATAATTATTGTCCAAGGAGTAATTAGCTACATATGCAACATGGAGGTCATAAACTGCCATCAGTTTCAATGGGTAGCAGTTTCAAAAACGGATGCTGATGAAGAGTTAATTGGACAATCCATCACTTTTATTGGACAGCTTATGACAATTAGCAGTCACCAGCAAATACCATCTAAAACAACAAACTCAAGCCCCAAACAGGATGTACTAGGAAGCACGCTATTTATGGAAGCTCAAGGAAATAACGTATTTTGCTAAACTTATATTTGGCTCAGCAACATTTATGGGCTTTGCATTTGGCTGTACTTTAAACTTTTTATTGCAGTTTGGAAGTTTTACAGAGCAAATTCATTTCCATACAATAACGTATGCACATTTTGTTTTCATGGCACGGCTTGCTAGCCCTCTAATGTTCCCTTCCCATTTCCTCCCTGGGTCCCTCATTTCCATTCATCCTTCTTTCCTGCCTCTCTTTGCCTCCCGGGCTGTAGACTGAGGCACTTTTCCTACCCTTTTGGTCTCCCATGGTTGACTGTACATTGGAGCACATTCCTAAGATGATATTATAAGTATGTCTACTGTTTACCACCAAATCTCTGATGACATAGTAGCACGTGGCACTCATAACCAAAGGGCTTTGCATCACTAGTGATTTGAATCCACCCAAAGAAAGCTGGGCAGCTTCTTCTCTTTGGAAATCCAATGGAAGGAACCTATGAGATGGATTCGACTTGACTACAGTAAGTTTCTGCAGTGAGATTGTTTGTCTTAATGTTGATCACCAGACTTGCCAGGTGCCTAAAGCTACATTTTACTCAGATCCACAATTAATACTTAATGGAAGCTGTGGTCAAGAAATCAAAAGACATACTGCACTGGGTAAATTTGCTATCGAGGACCTCTTTGAAGTTCTCAAGAACAAAACGTCAGTTTAAAGACTAAGATACATCTGACGCAGGCCATGGCATTTGGGCAATGAATAAGAAAGTGGGAAAATAAATAAGAAATAAATACTGAAGAACTGATGCCTTTGAATTGTGGTGTTGGCAAAGAGTATTGAATATCGCAGGGATTATCAAAAGAATAAACAAATCTGTCTTGGAGTACATAAGCATAGTAATTTTCAGAGGCAGGGATGGTGAGAGTTTATTTTGCTTATTTGGTCATGTTTTCAGGAGGTGTACCTAGTATATTTTCTCTTTACATTATTGTTATTGCTGTTATGTGCTGTTGAGTCGCCTGTGACCCTATATACAACAGCCCTAAATCCTGCTCTATCCTGTGCCAATCTCACTGTCTCCGACACACCCACCCCCATTAACCTAGTCACTGAATCAATCCATCTCATCGAGGGTCTTCCCCTCCTGCACTGTCCCTCCACCCTACCAAGCATGATGTCCCTCTCCAAGAACTGGTCTCTCCGGGCAACATGTCCAAAATATGTCAGACGAAGCTTTAGAACCCTCGCGTCCAGTCTTTGTCCTCCCCAGGACAAACCTGTTCATTCTCTTAGCAGTCCACTGTATATTCAATACTCTTCTCCAGCACCACTGCTCAGAAGCATCAATTCTCCTTCTGTCATCCCTAGTCATTGTTCAACTTTCTGATGCATAACAAGTGATGGCAAAGACCATGGCCTGTATCATACACATCTTAGTCTCCTGACTGACATCATGGCTCTTCAGTACTTTAGAGAGGTCTCTAACAGCAGACTTTCTCAATGCAATACGTCTTTTAATATCCTGGCTGCTGGTGCCAAGATTGTCAATTAGATAAATAAAAAAGTAATTGCCTATAATTCTCTGCCTTTAATTTTATATATGGCAAGTATTTTAGTATATTTCTTCCTAAACATTGAGTGTCCATGTATATATGTACGTATAGGGATGCGCGGGCTCCTGTTTATATCTCCGGTTGAGACAGTGCTAGACTAAGAATAGTATCTACTGCATCTCTTTTCAGCTATTTATTTCTTAACAGAAATGGAATGCACATCCTCATCCAAAAACCCTAGTAATATTAAATTACAAGGCCTGCTTTTGTAACAACTTATTTGCAAAGTAGATTTAGACATTTGCTTGCACATATATAACTGTAAGTGCATAACCTCTCCCTTCTCACAATGATTAGAAATTCAAAAAGGACGTTAGAACCCAGAGGTGATATGTGTTAATAGTGCTTGCAACAAAGTCCCAAGCATGATCAATTGTTTACCCCAAAACATTACAATATTTTGTATGGAAAAAAAAATCCCAAAAGTTATTTTCTTAGGGAACAGAGATGTTTGATAAGATCAATGAGATTCCAAGTTTAACTGAATAGACATACTTTGATCCCCATACCATGTGCATGCTGACTCTCAAAAGAGCAAAGAAATGTCCAGAGGATTAATTATCACTTTTAGAATCATATTCGTAAATAAAATTCACAGGATGTGCTCGGCTGTGGCAATCTTATTCTCTCATTGCTGATATTTCACACACACTTACATCAACATCCCAGAGGCCACAACAAATGAGAGTCATTTTAATCACTGATACTGATGGACCTCAAGTTGGAACCACACACGAGTGTTATTTGGTTACTGTCCAGTAATTGTCTAGAACTTCTGGCCAAAAAGGAAGCAATGAAAATAGCAGCAGGATTTTGGAAACTGGCATTTAAAAAACTGTTGTTGTTTATTTAATCCCTTTTCAAATCAGTGGGATGCATATCTCAAATTTGGAGCAAATTCTAAACCTGCCATCTATTTCTAGCTGTTTCTAGGATAATTGGTAATTTTTCTTCACTGGGAAAATGCGAGGGATAATTGGTAATTTTTCTTCACTGGGAAAATGCGAGGTATATGGACTAGAGGTAAGGAGTTGTGCTGCCAACCCAAAGGCAAGGGGATCAAATCCAGCAGCTGCTCAGATGGAGAAAGAGGGGCAATCCTTTCCCATGTAATTTACAGCCTCTGAAAATTACGGGAGGATCAACAATGAGTTGGTTCTGACTTAGTGGCAATGAACAATAACCTATCTCCCAGGAGCAGTTATGGTGCTTAAAAATAGAATATAAAAAAAAAAAACAAAACCCAAAAAACAAACAAACAAAAAACCCTTGATTTTGTTTATTCTCTAAAAATAATATATAATATACACCTCTCTGTCTTTGGCACCGAGGACATGCTGAAATATGTGCTTGGCTGTTGTAACCATTGCCAATGACGTGAGATCTTTGCTACCATCATCATCGTTCATTACATGGGACCTTCATAAGTTTATTATTAGAAATACAGTAACTGCTCCTTTCTTAATGGTTTATAAATCACAGAAACGTGGAAAAACGCTTGAGAGTTATTTAACTTCTCCAAGTCTTAACAGACGCAGAATATCTCTCATTTTTAAAGTTCCAGTTTATGACAGACTTTATGGGGTGAGTCATAAGAATTTATAAAATATGCTATAAATACAGGCCTTTAGTGAGATCAGAAGGAAAGATGTCACAATATTACGAGGTTACACAATGGAAGGAACTAGACAGGGAGCAAATGGTTTCGTGCAAAATTCAGCTTAAAGTCTAGCTCAGCTATTTGGATAAACTCTTCACCACCTCTGTAGAAATTCCATACATTCTATTACCTACTAGACTTTAAAATCAAGGCTCCTGGGACGGCAGAATAGTTACAAATACTGATTCAGCATTCCTGTCAAAATGCATACATTAAACACCAAATGTATGCCAAGCACTGCACAAATGGACCTTTTGCTTATTTTAATTCCTTCCTGTTAGGTTCCTATAAAACCAGCTTTTAAAGGGATCTTAGAAACTAAGACATTTAAAGCAACCTGAAGAGGAAAAGGGAGAAACAGAGTGAGGACCAACTAATGGGATCTAAAAATACACGTGTAAACCAGTCACAGGAAGGGCTCAACTCATTTGTCTATAAAACACGGTGGCATACTTGACCAGCAGGACTGTTGTGGAGATGAATGCAGTGGTTTTGTGGGACATGATTTAATATCAAGTACTGGTCTTCAGACACTATGCTGAGCCTCTCAAATCTCTGTAAACACATATATACATATATACATTTAATATCAAGTACTGGTCTTCAGACACTATGCTGAGCCTCTCAAATCTCTGTAAACACTGACAGATTAGTGAATGGATAAGTATACACTCTGCTTTTCAAACCAAGAACAGGGACACATCTAACTTTTTATTCTGATTTTAGAATACACTGTTGCTTTTGGTTTTGTTTTTAGAATACACTGCTTTGATCACCTTAAGCTTATCTAAATGTTAAATGTCACATATTGAAAGAAAAAGTGGAAATCTGTAGGATTTATTTAATATGACAATAAATTTTGAAGAATAAAGCCTCCAACTTCTGTACACATGTTTGGACAAATTTTTAATCATCCACTTTTCCCATCAACTCCTCTGTTGCCTGAACACGTGGTCTAGGAGTCTGGCTATTTATTCCTAGGCTCCCGAAAGAGCCCAGGAGGACAGGTTCCTGTAGGGTTCCATTATCATGAAGAGCCCAGGCCCAGAGTCCATGTGCCGAAAGAATAGACTGCAGTCAGTAACTAATGCACGGCTTAGGCCTCGGATTAGGCATATTGGACCTTTCTGTTCTCATCTGTAAAATGTGGATTATAAAGAAAGTGGGCTTATACAATACAATTACAGTACCTGGCAGATAGATAGGTAGGAAGATAGATAGATAGATAGATAGATAGATAGATAGATAGATAGATAGATAGATAGATAGATACAGACAGACTTAAAAGCCTCTGAAATGATCATCATCTATATGGAAACAATAACACTTAACTTTTTTTTATTTCTTTTTTTATAGAGATTTTGGATTTCCATTCATTCATTGTTGTACTTTTCTCCCGCCATTAGCTTTTCTTTTTGAAAAGTAAAATAGATAGATAGATAGATAGATAGATAGATAGATAGATAGATAGATAGATTCTTTCATTGTTATGCAATTCCTTCCCCCAAGTCCACTCCACCATGCTACCTTCATTCTGAACTCCTGTCACAACAACAATATCTAGTCATATACCTCTTTTAAGCAGTTCTCTCCCTCATCTGTTTCAATGCAGTTTTCTGTTCTTGAAGAAAAGCATCAAGTTCTCATGTAAGTAGAACCAAAAACTTTCATGTTATCACTGTAAGTGGCTAATGACAAGGAAGGAAGAGGGAGACAAAGGGCTCTCATAGCCACTCTTTTAGTGTCATTTAAAGTCATTCTTTCCCAATCCATGATTCTGATGAAAATCTGTCTTGTGAACTAACCATTATGGTTCACAGGTTTATTAAACAAGCTGAATGCTTTATCATAATGAGCACTCAATGAGCATACTATCATCACCACATTGTTCTTATAATTAGGCACCTTCCAGGCAGTTCTGACTCTCTATGACCCTGTGTACAACCAACAAAGCACTGTCTATGCCTGTACCGTCCTCACAATCATTTCTGTTTGAATTTGCTTCAGCAGTGTCAATCCTGCAATTAAGGCTCTTCTTTTTATTTTATGTTGTTTTTCCTCCAGTCAATGAATCCACACATACTTTACAAGTCCCGAGGCTCTCTCCTGATTGCATGTGCGTGTGCACAGAACAAGTCTTACCATTTACACTTTGTAGAAACCTTCTGGGTGGCCTTGTTGCAAAGCAAGTGTGTTTGCTATTCTGGCCGTCCACGGCATAATCAATATCCTTGATTGGCACCATCATACAAAGGCATTCATTTCTTTTTCAGTCTTCCTGATTCATTGTCCCAGTTTTACATACGCGTGAGATGAATGTAAATTCCCCAGCTTGCGTTAGGCACATCTCAGTCTTCCAAATGAAATTTTTGCGCATTAATATTTTCGAGAGGTCTTCTGCAGCATATTTGCCTAATTCAGTAAGTTCTTTCATTTCTTAACTGCTGTTTCCATTGGAACTGATGCAAGCAAAATGGATGTCTTGACGATCCAATATTTCTCCGCTTATCATGATGGTGTTCACTGGTGCGGTTGTGAAGATTTCTGCCTTTTTTTTTTTTAAGGGGTAATCTATACAGAAGACTATTTGATCTTCATCAGTAAGTGCTTCACACCTTCTTTGCTTTCAGCAAGCAAGGTTGTGGTTTCTAGATATTACAGGTTTCTAACAGCACTCCTCCAAATCAGATACTATGTTAGTCATCATCTAATCCAGCATTTTAGATTACACGCTCAGCAGAGAGACCAAAAGATACAGCCCTGGCACAGCCCTTTCCTGTTTTAATACTACACATAAGCCCCCTTGCTCTATTCAAACAACTACACCTCATAGTGTGTGTACAGGTTCTCCTAGAGCACAATCAGTATTTCCGGAATTTCTATTCTTAACATGTTATGTTGTACACATTCAAATGTTTTGCATAGTCAATAAAACAAAGGTAAATATCTTTGTGGAATTATTTTGCTTTCAACCACAATACTCATTTCAAAGACAGGAAAATGGGCCAATTATAGAAACATGTTGGGAGAAGCTTCCCATCCTCATACACACCCCTCCAGAGCTACGTCAGCCTGTCTCTAGGGTAAAGGCTGTTTGTTTTCGTCTGGTCCTCAGAGCTACCACCCTTTACTCTAACACCAGTCCCTTCCTTCACATACTACATATCCCATTTTGTGATACAAATATATCCGTAGCAATAAGGGCGAATACTTAATCACGACATTTAGATATACACTCTTAAACTAATGCACAGAGAATAACATAAAAGATTCAGTAATTTAAAAAATAAAAACTAGAACAATTATTTCAGTTTGAATGACCAACGTGTCATGCAAGTTTCAGGAAGTCATGCTACGATGTCTATGTTTCAGGGGTAAGAAAAACAACAAAACCAAAACCAAAACCAAAACCAAAACCAAACATCCCACCCCCAAACAACCCATTGCTCTCTCACAGGGTTTCCTGATTCCTTCTGAATA
>NW_006399751.1:11461256-11473398 GCF_000299155.1 Elephantulus edwardii | reverse complement strand
TATATATATATATCTCCAGTCTGAGAAGTCACAGAATCTTTAGCTGAATCTCAGCTGTGGGATCTAACTGGAAGTATACAAGTCCTCTTTATCCTATAGCCTTATTCACATGTACAACTAGGAGAAAATACCTACATTACAGTGTGCTGCTTTGCTGGTTAGTTCATACATTAGTTGCCTTAGCCATTAAAATAAATGAAGAGAGATGAGTTGTCACTTTTCCTGGAGAGAAATTCTACCACTGACATCCTACAGCAAGCCTGGGAAGGGCAGTGTGGCCATTAGAAAATTCGTTCTCATCTTTGTCTTTACCAGTGTTCTCCACAAGAAAATACCTGTTACCATGAGCAGCTACATAGAGACTAGACGCCAATGTGAAGTGAAGAGGGACTAGACTTTATTTTTCAGCTCACCTGCAAAGACTGTCTACCTCTGTCACCGCACATTTCTAGCCTTATCACTCAGTAGAATACCTCCTCCCGTTATTCTCCAGTAAAACTAGTCCATGCGCCTAATATTTGCTCTTTAAGTACAAAGGGATTGTATTCTCATTGCTGTTGTTGTTATGTGCTCTTGAGTCGCCTGTGACTCATAGCAACCCTATGAACAACAGCCCGAATTGTGCCAATCCCATTGTCTCCGACACACCTACTCCCATTACCCCAATCACTGAATCAATCCATCTCATCAAGGGTCTTCCTCTCCTGCACTGTCCCTCCCAAGCATGACGTTCTTCTCCAAGGACTGGTCCCTCTTTGGAACATGTCCAAGGTATGTCAGACAGAGCCTCAGAATCCTTGCCTCCAAGGAGCAGCCCAGTTTAACCCTCTCCAGGATGAATCTGTTTTCCTAGCAGTCCATGGTATGTTCAATACTTTCTCCAGCACCACAGCTCAAAGCCATCAATTCTCCTTCTATCCTCCCTAGTCACTGTAACGTGAAAGTTGTGTATTCACATTACTTATCATGCTATCATATAGGCAGAATTTTCCCATGCAGGCAGTCAATCAATAATTGTTTGTTGGAGGATTTACTGACATTTACTAAGTATGAATTGCCATGTGTGAAATATTCATTGTTCCTTTTTATAATTGCATGAGGTATGTTAGACAAGGAATCTCACATGAGAGTAGTATATATATTAAAGGGTCATTTTCTTCCCATAAAGAGAAGTCATTTTTAAAAATCATAGTGAAAAGGGATTACTCAAACTTCAAGAAAAGTCAGTTCCTGATACATGTTATGACATGGATAAATCCTGAAAAGAATAGATTGAGTGAAGGAAGTTGGTCACAGAAAAACATATATTGCATGATCCCACCTACATGAAATAGATATATAAAAAAAGGCATATTGGTAGTAAGAAAATGAGTCAAGTGAGTAAGACTTGGATCACATACTGAGAAAGCTCAAGACTACAGACTTTAGCGTAGACTATTCTGGCAACCTAGTGGCAAGAAGCTGTACTGTAATCTGGAAGGCACTCAGTTCGAATCCACCAGCTGTTCCGTGGGAGAAGGATAGACAATCTCCTTCTGTGCGATTAACTGCCTCTGAAAACCCGCCAGAGGGTCATCTATGGGTCAGTTCTGACGCCACGGTACATAACAACAACTCCTCAATGTAAAGAACACAGAAGTCCTCACAACTGGATCAATAAACAGCATGACGAACTGTGGAAGAGCAGAAGTGACGAAGGAGTTTTACTTGGACCCATAGTCAACCCACGTGGAAGCCGCAGTCAAAAAAATCCAAAGACATTTCATTGAACAAATCTGATGCAAAAGATCTCTCTGAAGCCCCCAAGAGTCACAATGCCATTTTAAACCGTGAAGAGCCCCTGACTTAGGTCATGGTCTTTCCAATCACCTCAAATACATGTGAAAGTCAGACAACCAATAAAGAAGTTTGAAGAAAAACTGATGCTGTTGAAATGTGAGATTGAAAAATATTGGCCTGACAAAAGCAAAGCTTTTGCCTAGGAGAAAGTGTAGCCAAAGAGTTTTTTAGAAGCAAGGATGGGGAGACTTTATCTCACATCATTTGGTCAAGTTGTAAGGAGAAGTCAATGTCTGGAGAAGGACATCATGCTTGGTAAAGAGTCTGTAAGAAGGAGGCAGCCCCTCAATGAGGCGGACGGTCTGACGCAACAGTGGGTTCACACACAGAAGTGACTGTGCGAATGCTACCTTATCAGGCAGTGTTTAACTCTTTTGCATACAGGGTTGCTGCATACAAAGTTTCATTCTATTGTAACAGCACCTAAAAGTGAAAACTAGAAGAAAGCCATAGATGCTGTCTCTTTTGTTTGTTAACACATCCCCTTTAGTGTGCTCTACCCATGGCATCAGCAGTCAAAAAATCAAAAGACAAACTGCATTGGGAAAATCTACTGTCAAGGACCTCTCCAGAGTGCTAAAGAGCAAACAATGTCAGTTTTGAGAACTGAGGTGCACCTGATCCAGGCCATGGCCTTTGCAAATACTTGCTATGCATCAGAAAGCTGGACAATATGTAAGGATGACCGAAGAATCAACGGCTTTGAGTTGTGGTGCTAAAGAAGAGTAATGAACATGTGTACCATCAACTGCCAAGAGAACAAACAGGTCTATACTTGGAGGGTGAAGCCACACTGCTCTTTGGAGGCAAAGATTTTGAAGCTCTGTCTCACATACTTTGGGCATATTGTCCTCGGAGAAGGACATCATGCTTGGAAGGGTGGAGAGAAGGTACAGGAGAGAAAGACCTTGAATGAGATGGATTGATACTGGGATCAATTGTAACTGGGATAACGGGGGTTGGCGGGTTAGAGACAGTGAGACTGGCTCAGGATAGAGCAGGGTTCAAAGCTATGGTGCACAGAATTGCTATAAGTCACAGTTGACTCAATGACACACAGTAACAACTCTTTTGTAACTATTGCATCGAGTTTCTGTACACCAGAATCGACTTGCTGGTAACAGTTTCCTTTCTTAATTACTGGTATTTATCATAAAACTAGAGACCTTTGTAGATCATCCCAAATTAATTTGGATCCTGAGATCTATTTGGAGCTATTTGAAAAACATTTCAAGCAGGCTCAGGCAGCTCCCCAGCACGCTGCCTTCATGAATACAAGGTAGAGCTAATAAACATTTGAAAGATGGAGGGAAATGGCATTTGTCAATTTTTAATATGCTCTCTTCCTAAAATATACAATATTATAGTTTCCTCTGCAACATTAAGTCGAATCTGATTGTCCTTTACCAAAGCAAGGTGGTATTCTACCTTGTGTCAAAGCAGAATGTATAAATACAAGAAACAATACATGCCTGGCTGAAATGGCTTTTATAAATATTTGAACATCAGATAAGGATGTCAATCTCCCTTTGTCAGGATGTAAAGCAGAGGATTTATTTTCCCTTACCTTATGAATTGAATTGTATCCTCCCCAAAATAGTGTTATAAATCTGAAACTCTATGCCTGTGGTTATTATCCCATTCGGGAATAGGTTGCCTTTATTATGTTAATGAGATAGGATTAGCGTAGGGTGTGTTTTGAGTCAATCTCTTACAAGATATTAAAAGCAGAGATTAGATGAGCAGAGATGTGGAGGAAAGACGCTCAGCCACATGAAGTATCAGCTCTGAACACAAGTTCAGAGACAAGGACCTCCCTTCCTGCAGATCCAACAGAAAGAGAAAAGCCTTTCCTCACAGCCAGCAACTTGAATTCAAACTTCCAGACACCCACCTTCAAATTCAACTTGAATTCAAACTTAAAGACCTCCACTTTTGGTATTTGTTACAGGAGCAGTAGGCAAGTATGGGACTTTATGAACGTAATGATGCTACACATCACAGCTCCGCCTCGTAGACAGCATGCATGTGTCTCTTGGTGTATCTTCTCGTTGTTATAAGGCATCAAGTCAGCTCTGACTCATAGCAACCCTCTGAGCAACAGCTCTGAGCCTTGGCCTATCCTGAGACAGCATCACTGTTTCTGACACACTTAACCCATTGCTACAATGGCTGGGTCAATCCATTTCATCCAGGGTCTTCCTCCCTTTTGCTAACTTTCTACCCTTCTGAGCATGATGTCCTTTTCAAGGATTAGCTCCTTCTGAAAAGAGGACCAAAGGATGTGTGTTTCAAAATCCTTACCACCCAGGAGGAACTCGTTTTCACTCTCTCTAGGACAGACCTGTTTGACCTGATTATCTCAGTTAGTGTGTCAATCCGTCTCATTCAGTGTCTCCCTGTCCTGCGCTGTCCCTCAACCCTTCCAAACATGATGTTCCAATATTCAGTAAAACAAAGCAAGATTCAAAGATCAAAGCTGCTACTTCCATCCTCATTCTTACTGATTCCAAGTGTCTTGGTAAACTCACTCACCTGTGACACCCTACAGCTGAGAAACTTGAGTTCTGATTTATTTAGCCACAGATTCTTTAGATCTAATACTAATCTAATCCTTCGGGTGCAGTTCAGGAAATGGTGCCCATTGATAAAGGCAGTGTCTACTTTTCCAATTTAACAGGCATAGATGTACTTTTTACATCACACAAAGAAAATATTTTGCTAAACACTAAACATATAAAAAATATTTTAGTCCCTATATGGAAAAGTTACAGGAAGACACAATTTTGTGGAGACTGTGAGTGAAGATGCTATTTAGAGTCACATGTAATGAAATAAACTCCTTAGTTATGAATCAGTTATTATATGTCCCTGAACTCCAACTGTTTCTTTCTCACTGTTTAATTTCATTTTAACTATTGTTATTATGCCTAAAGAAACCACTCTAACATTTTCTCACATGCACTTTGAGTCTCAAAAATTCCATCTGCAAGTTCTCAGCTTTTTTGCCTCTAATTGCAGCACTGGTTGCTCTAACTGCTTTAATAAATAATATTATCTGAGTTCTGCTGGTCCCAGAATTCTAAGGTCCCTGAAACACGTATTATTTATTATTCCTCTAAGGAGCAAAAAAAGGAGACTTTTTTTTTTACCCCGAGCATTTCTTTGCAGTCAGAAAGAAAAAGAACCTATGTGTGAGAGAATACACAATGAGAGGATGCCATAAACACACAGTCCACTCGTCAAATTAATACCTGCTTTTCTCTGTAGTGTGAGCCCTGGCTGCTTTGCCATTTTGGCCTATCCATGGTATCACTATTGAAATTTCATTAGAACTTCTCTTCCTCCATGTGTCTTTAAAGCTCCATTACGGTGGTTCTATTTATCCCTTTTGGATAGCATTTGTTAAGGGGCTACTTAGAAGAAATAAAGCGAGAATGTTCCCTAAGTGGAAAGATGATGAAACTTCAGCTTGTTTTCTTTGGACACATCAGCAGGAAAGATCCATGCACACAAATGGACATCGTGTTCAGAAACTAGGAGGCTCAGGTAAAACAAGGGGATCCCTCAATGGGATGGACTGTCACAGTAGCTGTGATGATGGACTGAGACAGCACGGCACTGGCCACATTTCTGTCTGCTCTATGTGAGATCATTGAGAGTCAGGGCTAATCTGACGGCCAACAGTAACACTGAGATAAGAACTAAGTGCCCATCAACAAACGAATGGATAGAGAAGCTGTGGTATATTCACACAATGGAATACTACGCTGCATTGAAAAACAAGGAACTCATGCAATATTATTCACAATAGGTGACCCTGGAGGACATTATGCTGAGCGAAATATCTCAGTCACAAAAGGACAAACACTGCATAGTGCCACTGTTGTAGAAAGGGACTGACATCAGGGTTCGGGTGAGACTGAGAAAAATTGGATAAATTATGTATACTGCATTGAAACAGATGAGGGAGAGAACAGTTTAAAAGTGATTTATGATTGGGTATTATGCTTATGACAGGAGTTCAGGATGAAGGTTGCATAGTGGAGAGTAGTCAGCATGGGGAGGGGATTGTATACCAATGAAAAGCAAACTGGGGGGGGCAGGGAGAAAAAAATGCAACAATGAATGAATGGAAATCCAAAATCTCTGTAAATGTTCATTAAAATTAATAAAATAGAATAAAAATTAAAGAAAAGAATGAGGGCCTTGAGTGTCCCACACAATTAACTACCCTTCAAACTACAGAACAAGGTCTATGAGATCAAAGGTTTGTCTTTTCAATACTTTAGGAATTTTTAAAAAAAGTCTGGGATAAATCGATCTTTATTGGTCAAGTAAATAAATCAGTTGAGATGCAGACCATCAACACCAACATACGAATGAATGACTGAGTAAATAGATGTGCACGTGAATATACAAATGGATCCCTGACTTAAATAATGAAGCACTGTCAGCTGTAGCAGCAAGTGAATCAGATGGTCTTTGACAGAGTGGATGAGAAGAGTTGCTCCTTTTTATTCCGGAGACAACTACACGTTCATGTCCTCAACAGTTTGTCGGCATTGAATGAACCAAGTTTGAAAATATCAGGCCCTAACCAGAAAAGGAGGAGCTCTTTGGCAATGTTGAGGATGGAATCAACCAACAGAGAGTTGACCCTCCAAGTCCATCCCAGGTTCTCTATAGTGTGAATTATTGCCACTTTTATTTCATTGGCTATCAGAACTGAAAGAAGGATTTTGAGGAAAAGAGCTCATTAACCAGCCTGCCTAGTAACCGAGATGAATGATAAAATATGCCAGACTAAGGGTAGGGGAAAAAAAGTGTTACATTCTTGTGTTGAGTGGGCACTTATGTTCAAGAGAGAGCTCAGGACAACAGAGTACTGTGTCCACTGTGATCATATGTCAGCCTTCCACTCTGCCTGAGAACGGCCATCACTCCCTCTTAACTGAAGTAGCTCATGCAGTCTTACATAAGGTGAACAGCTCTAAAAGAAGTCGGAAGCAGTCACACACCATCTGAAAGGCACAGTGATATCAAATGCACATTTGAAAGGCATTCATTCAGAGGACAGAAAGGACGAGCCCAAAAACTGACAACAGCAGTTTCCCAAGGAAGTGGGGAATTCTTTTTCCTTAATTCCCTCTGCTAGGCAATTTTACTTTAAATATAAACAAGTGTGTTTTTGCAAATTATGGGCCTAGGAAATGTCAGCTCCCATTGTTCTCCACTTCCTCTCCACTTTGAAGATGTGTTTACCTGGAAGAACCCTAGAATGCACTGTCTCTGAGTTGATGATAACTCATGAGAACCTTTTACTGAGTTTCTAGCTTGTGAAGGTCTCAAAGAGGGGAATGCTTTATCTTTCTCCTGTGGAGGTGGACTGAAGGCACTAACCTTTCAGCTAACAACTTAACACTTCACACACTACATCAGGGCTCCTCTAACCTAGTCCAGCACGTCTTAATCGGCAGTTTGATTTCCAGAGCACAAACGCACTTGGATTTTAACTGAGGTCCATACTTCCTTTTGCTGTGAGCGCATGCTCAAGACACGTAACTGCAGAATCTTGACTCAAGGATGCTCTGGTGGCGTAATCTTTTGGGAGCTACACTGCTAAACCAAAGGCCAAGCTCCATGAGAATAAGACAGGCAATCTCCTCCCATAGACCACATACAGCCCCAAAAATCTGCTGACAGTTTCATTGACTTGAGTCTACACTGATTTGAGGGTATAGAGTTTGGTCTCCTTTTTTTTTTTTTATGTTCTGTTTAGATTTATTATGGGACTGGAAGGGGGGGTGTGGATTTGGATCAGCAGGAGCTTCTAGGTGAAGGTGACGGGAGTAGTTTCCCTAGATGTGATACCCTTGGTGTAACACCCCAAACACTACAAAGGTTGTCATGACTGGAGGGCAGTTGAATTGAGGAGCTCAGGAACAGAAGGACCCTCCTTTCTGCAGAGATCTCCATGATGTGTGGTCTCCTTTTTTGTTTTGTATTTGTGGGTGGGAAGTAAGGAATAGATGGATGAGTAAGAAAGAGTTCATCAATACTCTAACTTCAGATGCGTTTCATATTCCTTCTTTCCTCATTTGCCTCTCAGATTGCCTTGAAGTCATTTAGAGAAGGATTATTATTATATTATCATCATTATTATTATTACCATTGAAATGAAATTTCGTCTTGCCAAGAAGCAGGTGTGGCATCATCTTCCTAAACAACATTTTCATAAATGTCAATAGTTGTAGAAGGGCTTCAAGTCTTTCTTTCGTTCATAGGGTCGCTGTGAGTTGTGCTTGATTCAAAGGTAAACAACAAGCACAAGAACGCACCCTAGCCCGTAGAGAAACACTTGGAGATACATAGCTTACAGGAAAACAAAAGCAATACAGCACAGCAGAAAAAGGATAGTGCTTTATTGACAAGAAAGAAGAGACAAGTGCCCTATGTCTAGACTGTAGTGGTCATAAGTTATTGCTCAAGTTAGTCCTTTGACCCTACTTTTTAATCTAGCAAATGAAGATGATACAAATCTATTCTTATAGAAGTTCTAGTGAATGAAATGAGGTAAGATATGTTTAACACACACACCTTCCCTCAAAACAATCCCCCCAATAAACTCATTGCCTTTGAGTCAATTGTGACCCACAATAACCCTGAAGGACAAAGCAGAACCACCCCTAGTGTTGCCAAGGCCTTAAATTGTACCATAGGAGCCTGCTTCATCTTTCTGGGAGCAGCTGGTGGGTTTGAAATGCTGACCTTTGAGGTAACGGTCACATGTTGAACAATTGGATTCCTTATTCACAGCAACCAGAGGAGGAAATTAGAATGCGACTGTAATTATATGCGCTGGGGTCATTCAGGCTCCTAGGAAAACTATGTGACAGATTAGGGCTGTTCCACTGGTCCTTCTTTGCTGTGATCTTTAGAGAAGCAGATTGCCAGGCCTTTTCATCGTAGAGCTACTGGGTGAATTCAAACAGTCAATTTCCTGGGTAGTATCTATTTGCTTAACTGTTTGCACCACCAGGGACCCTTACTAGTTAGCACATAGCTGTTAAAGGGAAATGAAAAACAAAGCACAAGTAGATCATTTTGCACTCAGCCAACAACCTTCGAAAGTGAGTAGAAGGCGTTTAACTTTGCTTTTAATATATAAAAGTGCTGGTAGACTACCTCTCAATAACAGGTGACATTATTGGCTACTACCTGTCTCGTTCCATAATCCTACTTCCTCATCTCTGTGATCTTGTGAGGAGGATGGTATTATCCCATTTTAAGAATGGCAATACTGAGTCTCAGTGAATCTCCAAGACTGACTTCCTGATTGGGGCTGTGGGGGAGAAAGGGCAGTAGTCCGTGGTACTTTGTGCCTTCTTCAGTCTGTCCTAACTACAAAACACATGCTTTCTTTGATAATTCTGCTACTTTATCTTTTACTATGGAAAGGTATATGTGTACCTCTCTTACGGAATTACAGAAACTAGAATCTAAACCTAAAGGGGAGTTGTTGTTGTTGTTGTTGTGTATTGTTGAGTTGGAACCAACTCGTAGCTGACCCTCTAAGTGAGTTTTCAGAGGCAGTAAATTGCATGGGAGGAGACTGCCCATCCTTCTCCCACAGAGCAGCTGGTGGCCGCGAACTGTGTGCCTTCGGGACTGCAGTGCAGCTTCTTGACACGAGGTGACCAAAGTTCCCTAAAGGGAAAGGGACCAAAAATATTTCCACTATGTGGTTGTTTTTGCTGTTATGTGCCTTCGAGTCGCTTGTGACTCATAGCGATCCTCTGTACCACAGCCCTAAATGCCGTTCTATCCTGTACCAACCTCGCCGTCTCAAACACAGTCATTCCCACCTCTCCTGATCACAGAATCGATCTATCTCATTGAGGGCCTTCCTCTCCTGTGCTGTCGCTCCACTCTCCCAAACATGATGTCCCTCTCCAACTACCAGTCTCTCCTTGTAACATGCCCAAAATATGTCAGATGAAGCTTCAGAATCCTTGACTCCAGGGAGGATTCTGGCTTCACCCTCTCCAGGACAAACCTGTTTGTTCTCCTAGCAGTCCATGGTATATTCAACACTCTTCTCCAGCACCGCAGCTCAAAGGCATCAATTCTCCTTCTATCATCCTTATTCACTATCCAATTCTCCAATGCATAGCACGTAATTGCAAAGACTATAGCCTGGAACAGGTGCACCTTAGTCTCCAGCCTGATATCGTTGCTCTTCAGTATTCTTGAGAGTTTGGGAATTTCCATTATACAACTGTCTATTTCCCCCGTAGAAGAAATATATAGAAACAGATGTAAATGTATGTATACAAACAGATACAGATGTAAAGATACAGAAAATATGCAATAATCACAGCTTGAAAATAGGCTCTAAAAACGACTGGCGTCTCAGAGAGGGCTGGCTAGCCAGGAAATGTCTTCACACATTTTAACAAGGCAAATGCCACAACAAATGCCCATTTCTTGTTGTGAAGTAAATATTCTCTTAAAAACTGCACGCATCCCGGTCAGCATCTAAATTACAGCAGTCCTGAAGAGACAGTAATGCACAGTTGTTTGTCTCCCAGTAATTCTCCCACCATTCATGCCCCCTTGTTTCTGCTTAAAAAGGTTAAATGGCTCTAAATCTGTCTGCCAGGCTCATGAGGAACACTGCATCAGGCTGGCCAGTCGGGAAATTTAATTTTATACTCAAATTAACCAATTGTGTCTAGCCCCTCTCTCTAACCCACGAGGAGAAACAAAACGCCCTTTAGAAATGCAGAACAGATGTTGAAAACACCCTTCATGATTCTAGCACTCTGCAGCCATGGAGTGGATCCACCTCCATCCAGAACGGTGGCTGGCCCAGTTCTACTGCACACATCTGTTACAAATGCCCTGCACCAGAATTCACCCCTTCTTTGGAGGGGACCACAGATGCCAAGGTATCAATGCGTGCATGGCACCTGTCAGAAGCACAGACATACGCTTTGTCTGTCCATCTCCTTCTGGCCATGCAGTCTCGGATCTCTTTTGACATTCTTGAAAATGAAATTCTCTCAAGCTGGGCTGTGGTTGATGAGTAGCTCCATCTAGTCTAGACATTTGCTTTCATACCAGTGACAATAACACAAATGACAAGAGCCACAATCAACCGCAATGATCATCATAGTTTACTGCCCTGTGAACTGGAATTAGGACTTTTTCTAACTCCATTTCTACAGCAGTAACACAGACATGTTATAAAATACTTTCCAAAATGTGGCGAACTATGGGCTTGGATCTAAATCCAGGTTTGCTAATTCAGGAGGCAATAGCTAGTCAGTGGAAGAATTCTTTACCTTTGTGATTCTTGGCAGTTACACCAAACAGGTAATCAACAACCAAGAGCAAACATCACCAACCAAAAGAAAGCAAACCAGCTCCTGTCAAGTGAATCCCAGCTGCTGGCAATGGTCCAACAGGTTTCCCAGGCCATCAATCTTCATGGGAGAAATCTGCTCATCTTTCTCGCATAGACAGGCTGGTGAATTCAAACTCCTGACAATATGATGTGTTCTATACTTGTCTTATGGGATGCAAAATTCCTCAAAAGTTATCTCTATTTGATGAGGAACAAGTCTCTCCAAGAAAAAAAGCCCACTGTCACTGTTATCATAATTTCACTTGCTGTGTGGTTTATATGTGATTTCCCAAATACTTGAAACTTGGTTTCCATAAAAGTCTATGACTGAGCAGTTTTCTGAGTCCCAATAGGCTCCTTGTCCAGGCAGGTCTAAGCCAGCTCCAGGATGGACCTGCCAGTTGGACCAATCTTGTCTACTTCTTTCACAACATTCCTATAATGTTTAGAGATATGAGTAAAGCAACAATGATTTCCTTCTTAGATCCTTTCACAGGAAACTGAGTAACATGAAAATCGGACAAATTCTTTCATTGCTGCCTAATATTATTCCACTATGGATATATTAAATCATTTCATTATGTAATCAGGAAATAGATGTCTACATACACTTTTTTGATAACTGCATTGTCTTACCTAGTACCTATCAACATTTGGAACAATATGGCAACGGAGAACTGCCAGATGTGCAGGCTGGATTTAGAAGAGGTTGCGGTACTAGGGATATTACAGCTAATTTAAAATGGATCTTGGCAGAAAGCAGATAATACCAGAAGAATGACTATCTGTACTTCATTAACTATGCAAAGGCTTTTGACTGTGTGGATCACAACAAGCTATGGCTGACTCTGAGAAGACTTGGCTGAAAGCAGGGAATACCAGAAGAATGTC
>NW_006399751.1:11436128-11459417 GCF_000299155.1 Elephantulus edwardii | reverse complement strand
GGAGTCAAGGATTCTGAAGCTTCATCTGACATACTTTGGGCATGTTGCAAGGAGGGACTGGTCCTTGGAGAGGGACATCACGTTTGGGAGAGTGGAGGGACGGCACAGGAGAGGAAGACCCTCGATGAGATTGATTGATTCTGTGATTGGAGTGGTGGGAATGAATGTGTTTGAGACAGTGAGGTTGGCACAGGATAGAACGGCATTTAGGGCTCTTATACATAGGGTCGCTATGAGTCGCAAACGACTCAATGACACATAATAACAACAACAACAGTACCTATCAAAGGGCCACTTTTTGAATGCAAGAAGTGGCATCCACTTCCTAAATAACATGCCTCCAGAAACGCTATGAACTTTGATAACTGTCGATTGCTGTAGAGTGGCTTCAAACCTTTTGTTCACAGGGTCGCTATGAGTCAATCTCGACTGGAAGGCAATCAACAACAACACTGTCTTAGCTAAGGGAGCTCTGGTGGCCTAGTGGCAAGAAGCTGTACTGCAATCTCAAAGCCACGTGGTTCAAGGCCATCAGCGGCTCCATGGAAGAATGATGCACAGTCTATTCTTTCCCTGCCTCTGAAAATCCCCTGCAGATTCAGCCACGAGTTGGTTCTGACTTAAGAGCACATAACAATAACCACCATTGTCTTAGCTAAGTCAGGGGCATTTAGTATGTTCCCAGCACGCTGCATTCCTTTAACTCTGAGAATGGCCAGCTGACCATTCCTCATATCCTCACTGAAGTTTGTCTTGTTAAAGGTCAGACTCTTCTTCAGGAAGCTTGCTTTCTATCCCCATGGGTGGTGCTCTTATTTGTTACAGTTTAGAAATAGCTTATTGAAAATAGCTCTGCTGAATCTGAAAAGAACTATATTTTTGGCTAAACACAAGTTATTTGAGGCACTGACTGATCTTCTGGGATTCAGCCCCCTTATGACTAATGGAAGTTTACAACATAAAGAGAAGCAAACAAATGAAATTGAGATAGCTTAATTGTCTAACGATTTTCTGAATAATTAGACGAGTGTCTGACCCAGGCACCAGTAACTTGAACGGACAGTGACTGATTGGAGGCGATCTGACACCTACTTCATACATTAAACTGAACAATTCCTTAAAACCATACCCTTCCATCTCATTCTTCTTTCTTTTCTTTTACAACAAACATTTCTAAGACAATATTTGAAATCCACACTCAAACACATCATTAGCCAACCCTTCACCCTTGGAGACCAATGGGCAAGTTATAGATTTTCAGTGTTCTTTTAGAAGAAAGCTATTTAGCTTGAGCACAGTATTGTCATTTGGGTGACTGGCACATGAGAAAAGATATGTGCAGCTCAGCCAGGAGAAAAAAAAAAATAAGACAGAATTGAGGCTCACTTCTAAAATAGACAAAACTTTAATACAAGATGATTTCTCAGTCAGAAGAAGAAAAGAAAAAAAAATTAGAGCAAGGAGAGTATAAGTAAAGGGATTTTTGAAATAGCCAAGCAAAATTTTGTCTAAAAGAAACCAAGCTCGCTATACTGACCTATCAGAAATGGCCACAAAGCCAAATACTGAATAAATACTGAAATAAGAGGGCAGCTTCTTTATGGGATGAGACAGTGGGCTCCTGCCTTTAACTTCACATGTATCATTTACTGTAACTGTCACAGGGCAAGGAGGACAAACCAGCAATGCTGGAGAAAACAAATGTACACACACACACACACACACACACACACACACACAGTAAATACTGACCCCAAAATTCTGAAATTTTGTGTTTGCACTGAGTTATTAGAGAAATTCATTTCTTCCTCCCCCACATGCCTCCCCTTGCATTCAATGTTTGGTCCTCTGACAGAGATAGTTGTCACTGTCAATTGAATGGACACTGTGTCTTATTCCTGTTGCTCTTGGAGGCTGGCTGCACGCACATACACACATACCTAGTCACAAACACTGTCTTACTCGTTGACTAGAATCATTCTGTCATCTGAGTAGCATGCCCCAATTCATCCCCCAGAGTACATGCAGGATTGCATTTTGTACTGACCGGCTTGTCACTGGCACTGGTTAGCGCTCCTTCTGCAAAGAGAAATTACCTTATAGGGCTGGAGGTGATATCAGGGTCACGAGCTGTCACTTGGCCAATCACAGAGTTGAGGGCAGCATTTTCATGGACCTCAAGGAGGTAAGTTGGTGACGAGAAGACGGGCGGTTCGTCAGAGTCCTCAACCACAATCTTGACCGTGGCTGTATCTTTGAAGGGTCCCCTGCCACTGAAACGTGGGTCAATATGGATATTGGCTGCCTCTACCTTCAGCGTATAGGATTTTTTGGTCTCAAAATCCAGAGGCTGTTAAGAAATGACAAAGATGAATGTTTCTCACTAATGACCACAGCAGAAAGAACAAATGAATCTAATGCTGATGGATGAAAGTTATGTGCCTTTAAGCTCATTCGTGGACCTTAATAGGATCGCTCGCCATCCCTCCTGGTCAGACCTGTAAATTTCCCCGGCATTTATTGATATATGTTTATTACATACAAGCTCAGTGAATCTAATCTCCTATTGTTTTGTGTTGTTTTGCTCATTTCGCTTGGAATTCACAAAATATTCACAGTCATGAACTGTGCCATCAAAATTTCACTTCAGAGTCATAATAAAATTTTACTAGTGGCGGCGTGACCTGCATACCAACGAGCCAGTTAATCGGGCCACTGCCAGGAGGAGATAAGGCAGCATCGAACGCAGTGTCTATCGGGGAAGAATATTTGATCATTTCTGCAACAGTGTGTGAATTGTAAAGAACCAGAAATAATCATTGTTTAGTCCAAGGAGACATTATAAAGCATAATTTCGCCGTAATCTTAACAAGTGTTTTCTTATTTCTCTTCTGAGGCATAGCTAGCTGCTCTGCTGATCATGAGGCTAAAACGAGGTTTAGGATTATTTTTTTAAAGGGTGTTCTTCGAAGGTATTACACGGGTCTCTGAAGAAAGACGTATGGAGATGTATATCTCCTCGGCTTTCTATTTAGATGAGGGATGAGTGAGAAGCATACAAAGAGCTCTCCAGGTCTGGCTGCCCACACCTTCCAACCACTTACAAGCATCTGAAATTACCTCACTGCACCATTACTGACAATGTTTCTAACATATTACTGTACTACTTCGTTTCTTACAAGTCCCAGAGACTGCAGTTAATGACCTAGGTTAAGAAAAGAGCTAGGTAGAACCATACAGAAACCAAAAGCATTTTAAAACAACAGCAACAACAACAACAAAATCCAGAGCGCTGCTGTCAAGTCAATCCAGCCACAGAGACACCGCAGGACAGTGGGACTTCTCCACGAGAATCCTCAGCCGGTACGTTTCTACCAAAGCTGACTGGTGTGGCTTTTCCCCACAGAATGGCTGGCTGGTACATGCAAATTGCTGCTCTTTGTGTTGCCAGCTGAGTATTTTAATCACTGTGCCACCAAGGTGTCCTTTAAAACCAGAAGAACTCCCCCCTTCTGTATCAGAACCCAGGCAAACTCATTCATTGGATTTCAGATCTCAAAGAGGCTCAAAGCGAGATTAGTTTGCAACACGGTAATACAATTTCTCATAAGAAATACAACTTTGAATCTGCAAGGCAGATTAAAAAAAAAAAAAAAGAAACGAAATAAAGGAGAAAGTTGAACAGAAACTGGCATTAGTGAACTGGTCAGAATCTCCACGCCAGCTTAAATAGGTATCTTCTTAATTTGAAAAATTGGTGTGGATTTATATCTTTAAATTCAGCTGTTAGGAGAATTGACTTTCCCTCCCTTAAAATTTTCTGGTAAATAAGGCAGGGGGCTTATTCCTCTATTTATTCTGAAATTACTAAGCACTTGTTCCCATGAATAGATGATTCAAAAATGAGCACATTCACAATCGGTCAATCACCCTGACTGTAATGATTTTGCAGTTTGGAATTGTCCACAAACACTATCAGGCATCAAGTAAGAGACTAAATTCTGTTTCAAAGTTAGCACAACGCAAAGACCACGTCTCTGAGGGTCCTCAGAATTTTATCAGACAGCAATGTGGACCCCGAACTGGTGACTCCCTCTCTCAATGACTTCCCTTCCGTTTCCTGCCGGAGGGAAACATGGGGTTCTCGGTGTCAGGACACAGAGTCACACAGAAAACAGACCATGTCTAAACTGAAAAAGAACAGTGATTAAAAATACAGCAGATCGCTAATTGCTTCAGTTTATAAAAGCCCCATATAGTAACCAAAGATAGCGGATAATAACAATAAAAAATGACATTAGGAATCGTTAGTCAAGGATAATGTGGCTCTGGGTTATTCAATAATTGACTCAAATATAATTGTACTGTAATCGATTTGAAGCATGAATTTTTAATTACTTTGCAACTCTTTAGTCCCCAACTCAAGCCAGGATCCTAGTATGATGCAGGTGTCACCCAACATGAGAAGGAAAAAAAAAGCTCAAATTAATTAATGGTGGATTTTGAAATTTATTTTTGTACACAAGAGAACAAACAGGTCTGTGGTGGAAAGGGTGAAACCAACTTGTTTGCTGGAGGCAAGGATTTTGAAGCTCCATCTCTCATATTTTGGGCATGTGGCCAGGAGTGATCAGTCCTTGGAGAAGGACATAGTGCTTGGAAGGGTGAAGGAACAGTGCAGGAGAGGAAGACCTTGGATAAGACAGACTGACACAGTGATTGAGGTAACAGGGTAATAGGGGAAGACATGTTGGAGACAGTGAGAGTGGCTCAGGATAGCACAGAGTTCAGAGCTATTGTGTGTGCATAGGTTCATTTTGAGTAGGAGGTAACTTGATGGCACAAAACACCACCAATATCACCACCACAAAAGTTTATCAAAGAAACTCCACATTCCTATTGTCATTAGTTCCCTGCCTAGGGATTCTGGGAGAAGGTCCCTCAGAGGAAGATTTCTGGCAAACACTCTAGAGAAAATCCAAAAGAAAGCCTGTGGTCATGTCATTGCGATGCTGATCCAGACAGAGGTAAAAAAGTAAAAAAAAAAAAAAAAAAACCAAAAACAAACCACTGGCTCCCAATAGAGAAAACGATCATCTATCCTCCTATTCACGAACAAGCAAATCTATTTAAAGATTGGTTTGTCCTACTTTATGGCAGAGATAGGAAGAACAATATTGAACAAAGTAATCATGAAGAAGATAAAAGAGTGTTTTTACTTGCAAATGCCTTATGCTCATAAAATAATGAAGTGTGCACTGCACCTTTCTTACCAAGATTTCCCAATGGGAGATAGAAATGGAATTTTCCTGTTGCATTTTTCTCACCCACCACACTGTCATTCATTATTTTTACAAATGATAGTGAAGTTAGCCTCTCCAATAGTAGCCCTGTGTTTATAAGCACAAGGAATAGAGGAACCTCATCTCAGCAATGCCTGCACATTTGGCCCATGGTATGGAGAACTCAGTGGGAGCAAGGCAGTCCCTACTCCTTTCTCTCCAGATAACTACGTTATCTAACTAAGGCTGTGCTCACCTGTCCTCTCTTGTTTCCCTGAAATCAGAGTCTAAACTAAGGATATCAAAGCTGTAATGTTCTGGGGGAAGGTAGCCTCCAGGAGCCAGTGTAGAGACCTGCAGATTATTAGCTAGAGAAGAATTCAAATCCATTCGATCTTATCACAGTTATGGGCAACCGATGTTTATTTCTGCTGAGACTCTTCTTAAGAGACAATAGACAAAATGCTTTTTTTTTTTTTTTAACACCTCCAAGGACTGAGATTAACCAACAAATTTTATTTCCTTCGATTGAAGGTTATTTTCCCATGGAGCTAGACTGTTCTGCCCAGGGCTGGGTAAATCCCTGTAACTTACAGAAACATACTGCATAGTCAGAGGAAAAAAAAAATGTGTGCTTAGATGATAGCCTAGCGTCACCCATGCTCGTTGCCCAATCAGGATTGTGGCTAACAGGCAAGATGGACTGTGAGGACATGAAGCATGAAAAACACTGAGCTATCAAAGGATACTGCACTGAAACAGATGAGGGAGAGAAATGTTTAAAAGGGATATGTGATTAGGTATTATTGTAACCACAGGAGTCCAGAATGAAGGCTGCATAGCGGAGTGGACTTGGGTGGAAGGATTGTTAACAATGAAAGAGTTTTTCTTTTACTTTTCAAAAAGAAGAACGAACTGGAGGGGAGGGGTGGGCGGGAAGAAAAGTGCAACAATGAATGAATGGAAATCCAAAATCTCTGTAAATTTTCATTAAAATTAATAATAATAATAATAATAAATATTTTAAAAGATTTAAAAAAGGAAGCTAAACCTTTAACCAGCTCTCCAATTCTACATATCAGGAAGTCCACTCAACTCTCATCAAATCCAAATCCAGGTTTCAGAGAGCTATTTCGCTTACCCGTCTTAGTCTTATGATGCCATCCTGGGCCTGGGTATCGGAAGTGATTTCAAAGAGAGCTGTGCCATCTCCGTCAATGATGTCATATGATGATTGTGCGTTTTCACCAATATCCTGGTCATTGGCCTTCACTCGTCCTATTGCTGTACCAAGAACTACATCTTCTGGGACTGAGAAGTGATAGAGACCTTGGGGGGGGGGGGGAAGGCAAAACAGGAAGGATTACACACATTCCATCACTTCCCTTATTCATTCAATAAATATTGAGCACTTTCCCCCAGAACAGTATTGTAGATGCTACTTGATAAAGATATGGAAGATAGAATTATGTCTTGCCCTTGGAGCTCTGGTGGCCTAGTGGTAAGAAGGCAAGCTACAGTCACAAAGGCACACAGTTCGAAATCTACCAGGTGCTCCATGGGAGAAAGCTGGGCAATTTCCTCTCATGCAATTCACTGCCTTTGAAACCCTACTTAATGGCACACAACAACGAAAACAACTTGCGGAATGTATTAAATGAGTCAGAAACCAATAATTAGCAGGAAGAAGAAATGATGCTTCTTCAAGACTTCCTTGAGAAATGGGATGTGTTCAACTATACGTTGACCAGGTTGATATTTGGAACACAGTTAAGAGCAGGGCGTTACTGAGTGAATGTGTGAATGCTCTTTTCAATTTGCTGTATAACCTCCTGGGTTGCCGTTGGGACTATTCATTGTTTCCTAGCATAAAATATTAAGCTAATTTCAGCACAGAGAGATGCAATGTGTAACACACACTGAAAGTCACTTTTGAACTCACCTTTTTATTTACAGACTTGTCGACCATTTTTGATAAAATCCAATTACTAAACTTCTGCTGTGCCCTGCAGCAAGCTGTTCATACACATGAAACACTCCTCTTGTTACAAAAGTTCTCATTGCGCTGAGGACCAAACACCCTACCTTCAAATCTCTCCAAGCAAAACATAATTACAGCGTATAGCCAGTCTCCACGGAGGGCAGTAAAACATGTCTAATTAGTGACATTATTTCTGTTCTTATTCAAAGTCGTTTAGTTGATGCATTAGGATCACTCACTTTCATTGGTCCGAGAGAAGCTATTGATCCTCCCAACATAACCCCTGGATATCACCACTTTGGTGCCCACCTGCCATATATTCAACTGCCATCTCCTGTGTTTCTTTGCCTCGGGGTTTTCTCTGGCTTTCAGAACACATTTCATCCACTGAATGCCAGACCAGAACTGCTCGAGAATTAATGCCCTCATGAAAGCACTCCTTAAAGACTCACAAATGTGGGTTTATAAATTCCCTGTACTTGTTTTCTCCGGTAAGATAGCTTTGAGCTATGCTTTACAAATATTCCAAAATTTCCTTCAACGGGGTAAAGAGCCAGTCACCCCTAGTGGTAGCTGGCTCAACACCACACATTTTATGAGCTCTATCCTCACTTCCTCCCTCAACGGTCCCTCCCTGGGACCATCTATTATCTGAAAGCCTTGTTCTCAATTTGTTGTCTCAGCATCTGTTTCTGGGGAACTAAAATTCAGATAACTAGGAAGCTTTTATCCCAGTGTAACAATAACAAAGGGGGAAAAAATAAACACCCAATGAGTGATAAACCACAAAAGGAAAAATAAAACCGAGAGAACATTACCAACTTTGAGTTTGAGCTCAGTGAATCAATCCCTTGGTTCATTTTACCTTCTATACCAAGCCTGGTTCAGATGATGGAAAGACAACTTCTGGTTTTAACACATTTTGATGTAATGATGGCTTAATGAAGCCAATATTGAGTAAATAAAAATGTGTCTTAGAATGCTGAATTTATGTGTGTGGGGAATTAAATAAATGTTTTCCAAGTAATTTTGCCACAAGAAAGACAGAGAAAATTATGATGTTGGACACGACGCTCCCTCTCCTCTCATAACTCTCCTAATTGGTTTGATGATTTTATTCCCTTCAAACTTTATATTCTAAGAAAGGTTTGAGATGATTCCTTCAGGTATGCTTATTAGCTAAATAAGTCAGCAAGGGACCTCACCTTCCTATCAGTTCTGCATCAGAGAGCCCTGGGAAACCAAGCAAACGGGATATTTATGAGTCCATTTCTCTTCTGCTTACCCTCATCGTGTCTCTATCACTGTGATCAGAGCTAACAGTTTTTACCCCTAAGAAAGAGACCACTTTGGAAAGATCTCTGCTGTTACTGAATAGAAATAATAATTTTCTGAGAGAGAAGAGTTGCATATTAGAACATTAACTAGACTGGAAATTCAAAGGAAAGAAAAGCAAAGTGGGGGATAAGAGAGAAGGAAGAAAAGACTTTTCTCATTTCAATAATTTGGTGAAAGAAAATCACTCTCCTGCCTGGTTTCTAAATTGTCATACATGAAAATTCTAAAGGGGTCTAATGAAAGTCCAGAGTCTATTCTTTCCGGCTTGGAATTTCCACAGACATACTCTTAAATGTACCTTGAGTATGTAATTTATAATCTCATCCTTTTCTCTTCTTTTCTCCTTTCCCTGGTTCCTTTCTCTTCAAATCTTGGTTTGTTTATGGAATTTTGTATCCCAGCAAATTATTCCGGCATACATCTAATCTCTCAATACAGAAATAGGACATTCCATTTTCTGCAACTAAAAGTAGAATCTACTCTTAGCTTTTTGTCACTATCGACTCTGAAGGTCCTATTCTAGCTGTCCACTTCTCTTCGCTTTCATGGCTACCATTCTTGTTGGCCAAGGACACCATCTAATCCAACGTAACTGATTACAAACACACTTTACTGGATGCAAGGTGGAGAAGACTACTTTCTGTTTTCTCTGTTTTTCATGCAACTAATTCTATTTCCTAAACCTATAGTTTTAAAAATCTTTGCCTGACTCCCCCGTGATCATAGAACCAAACGTAATCTGTAAATCCAAATGTGGCTGACTCTTGCCTTTGCCAAAACGACAACTCTTCTTCTTATCGTTACACTCTCATCTACGTCTTCTCTGTCAGAGCCGCAGTGAAATTATTTTACTTTTCAGGCTGAGTCATCTGCCTGCCATCCACCCATCTTCCATATGCTGTCGGTACTTCCTGTTTCCTTTGGTGGCAATATCTACCCCTGTACTCCTGCTTTCACGTTGTTCCAAAAGATTTATTTCACATCTCAGTTCAAGAGTAAGCATACCAGAAAGACCCCTCTTGATCATGTATCTATGCTGATGACTTGGATCGAAGTCCATAAGGAAACAAAAAAGAGCAGTTATTTCTCTGAGCTTACAAGAAAGTTACGCTGAATTGCACTGAGAAAATCTGCAGTCAAGGACTTCTTCAGAGCACCAAAAAGCAACAATGTTGGTCTAGAGACTAAAGTGTGCCTGATCCAGGCCATGGTCTTCACAATTACTCGTTATGCTTCAGAGAGCTGGACAATGACTCAGGATGACAGAAGAAGGATCAATGCCTTTGAGTTGTGGTGCTGGAGTAGAGTCTTGAACATACCATGGAAAGCCAAGAAAACAAACAGGTCTCTCTTGGAGAGAGTGAAACCAAGTTTCTCCTTGGAGACAAGGATTTTGAAGCTGCGTCTCACATACTTTGGGCACATGGCCAGAAGGGACTGGTCCTGGGAGAAGGACATCATGCTTAGAAGGATAGAGGGACAGTGCAAGAGAGGGATGACCTTCAATGAGATGAAATGGTACCCTAGACAGGGTAATGAAGGTAAGTGTGTCAGACAGAGTCAGTGAGGCTGGCTTAGAATAGGACAGACTTCAGAGCTGTTGAACATAGGGTCACTATGAGTCACGGACAACTTGATGGCACATAACAACAACAACAACAACTCACTAGGGACTATGTCACCAGAGCTTCCTAACTGGTACAAATATGTGCACGTATGACTACAAAAGTTTCACCATTCAGCTAACCAGAAGTGGAGGGGCTGAGTCTGTCCAGCGGTGTCTCAGAAGAAAGACATGAAGATCTACTTCTGAAAAAGTTGTTATGGTTCTTAGGTCACATCAAGTAGAGCATGACTCACAGCGGCCCTATGAAAAAAAAGTTCTGAACCCTGTTCTATCCTGCACCATCCTCACACTTCCTGACACACAAGAACCCATTGCAGCAGTCTCTGTATCAATTCAGCTGGTTGAGGGTCTTCCGCTCCTTTGCCAATCCTCTATCCTTCCCAGCATCATGTCCCTCTCCAAGGAACAGCTCCTCCTAGCAATATTTCCAAAGTATGTGAGGTGGTCTCATCAGTCTTGCCTCGAAAGAGCACTCTGGATGCACCCTCTCAAAGACATAGCTGTGTGTTCTCTTGGCCGTCCATGGGATGTTCAGGGCTTGTTTCCAACACCACAGCTCAAAGCCATCAATTCTTCTTCTGCCATCCTTATTCATTGTCCAGCTCTCAGATGCATAACAAGTGATTGGGAAGACTATGGCCTGAATCAGACACACCTTAGCCCTCAAACTAACATCATTACTCTTCAAAAATTTGGAAAGGCCCCTAACTGCAGATTTTCCCGGTAAATGCATCTTCTTATTTCAGGACTGCTCGTACCAAAGGTGTTAATTGTAGATCCAAGCAAGATGAAGCTGATGACAGCTTCAGTCTCCTCTTCATGCATCACGATGTTGCCTATTGGTCCAGTGGTAAAAATTTTGTTTTCTTGACATTGAGAAAAAATCTGAAAAGTTGTTTGTTGTTGTTGTTATGTGCCATTGAGTCATTTGCGACTCATAGCGACCCTATGCACAACAGCCCTAAGTTAGATACCTAAAATTTTTTAAGGTGAATTCTGACCTGACACACATAGGTTAAGAATGAGTTACAGTTAACTCCACTGCAATTCTTTCTCTCTCTCTCTCTCTCCCTCTGTGTGTGTGTGTGTGTACTTAAACACAGGCATACCTTACTAACCGAATTCTGAATGTCATTGAAAATTGAGATGTAATGTTAATGCAAATGAAAACACCATATTTGATGAAGGCAAATAACTTACTCTGTGCAAATTTTGGAGGATTGTCATTGACATCGGTGAGGGTGACTGTAAGTGTGGTGGTCCCAGAAAGACCACCAGAGTGCCCACCCATATCTTTGGCTTGGATGACCACCAGGTACTCCTCCTTGGCTTCTCTGTCCATGTTAGGAAGGGCAGTTTTGATAATAGCTGAGAAGAAAAAATGGGAGAAAGTATATTTCAGACTGAAAGTTCACTTGATAGTCACACACACACACACACACACACACACACAGAGAGAGAAAAAAATCCAAATGTGCACACATAAAATTCCAGAACTTTGTTTTTGACATTTAAGTGTTACATATCTATGATGCTAATGTTGAGAAAGACTAGGATAGATATTAGTTAAAATTCTGCAAAACGGCATTTTATGTACAATTACAATTTATCTTATACAAAGAATTGTTATAAAACATACACTTTAAAAAGTAAACTGAATGTCCAGCTCTTCTCTAAGAAATGAAGTGTTAATAATAACTCAGCCTCAGCTAACCAAGAGAGCCCTATAAGTGAAGCCATCCCACAATTTATCACAGGCCCCAATTCCCTGCAAGAGGAGTAAATACATAAATAGCCTGAAGGCTCTAAGGTCAAAGATAAATTATTCTGGAGCTCACAAATACATTAGAGAGATGAAAGAAAGAAATGAATCTTTAGAACCAAAACCAACCAACCAACCAATCAGAATCCATACTTTGGCATCTACGTCTTAAAACACAATTCAATCAGATTATTGTTATTTAGTCACAACCTTTCTAAAAGTTCCTGTGAGAGGAATAAATATTTTATAAAACTGAGACTAGAAATAAAAATAACACATTCAACAGTGCTAAAATATTTGTGCATTTTCTTCTGATATATTCTTGTGCCCATCTATGGGATGTTCCTTTATTTGTTTCACTGGTAATATAATATTCTTTTTAAAGCAGCACAATTTGCTAAGGTATTTCTGCAGTGACTGAAAATTCTCCTTCATTCCTCTCCAAACTTATTTCCATACTTTTCTTCCAGGTAAACAAGCTGACCTTTTGTTATGCATAATTTATGCACATATACTATGCACCTACAGAAGTTCATCTATACTTTTAACTACAAATGTGAATATCATAGAGGCATTGTTCTAGGACTCTCAAAAACAATGTCTTTTTGAGGTTTGGTTGGGTTTTTTTTTCTTTTTTTGTCACTTGACCAAAGACTATCTCATTACTTCTGACAATCACATGACTTTTCATTGTATGGATAAACTATAAGTCATTTCAACATTTCCATATTGATGAATATTGCAGTCCAAATCTGTTTTACCTTTAAGATCAATTAAGGAGCTTTCATGGCTCTGTGGATAAGGTATTAGTTTGCCAATGAAAAGGTTGCTGTTCCAATCAAAACCTCACCCTCTGTTCCATGGGGAAAAACAAAACAAAGAGTGTCGCCTTCTGTGCAAATGTACAGCCTCAAAATTCTATAGGAAGCTCTACTTGGTCTTAAATGATCGTTATGAACTGAAATAAATTTGCTGGCTGTAGGTTTTGCTTTGGTTAGGTATCTTATCAAGCTGATACTAACTTTTCTGTGTCCTGCACTTTATATCCCAAGGATCAGCCCCCTTTCCTTCATTTGTGCACGGAGTAGCCATGAGTTAGGGCAACTTGATGATAGTTAACAACAAAAAATTGTTTGGGAGCTCTGGTTGCCCAGTGGTTAGAAGCTGGTGCTGCAATTTCAAACACACATGGTTCAAATCCACCAGCTGTTCCCTGGGAGAAGGATGGGCAATTTCCCTTGCAATTTACTGCCTTGGCAAACCCACTGCAGGGTCAGCTATGAGTTGGTTCTGACTTAATGGCACATAGTAACAAACAACAATGTCTTCATATGTTCTTTCAGCTTATGAAGAGACCATATCCTAATTTTCCCCACCATCCCCAAACTTTACCATTCTGCATATATCTCATATAATAAAGAGTGAAGGTGTTGCATTTCTTGTCTAAGGGAAAGAACATTCTCTGAATTAAAAATAATTTTTCATTCCAGTTCTAACCCAAAGGTTATTACAAACTAAGGGTAAGTTATTCTCTAGGTCACTTCCTGAAGCTGTTTGCCTGAGTTTTTGGACTCACATATTCCAATGAAGCCATCTGTCTGCAGAAGACTTTCAAGGAGTTTTCTTCCCTGAACCATGTCAGTAGCAACAAGGCACAAGAGTGGCTAGAGAAAGCTAATCTCCATGGGCAGTGCGCTGGCTCCAGGAAAAGCTCGAAGCTCTTCTGCACTTTATTAGACTTTGACATCATTTTTTTATCTGGATCTCCAAGTCAGATAACACTCTGTTGGCCAAATCCAAACATTCACATTAGTTTAACAATAGTTTTTCAGTTGTTGTTGTTGTTCATTGCCTTCAAGTCGAGCATGGCTCCTAGAGACCCTGTGAACAAAAGGCCTGAAGCACCTCTACAACTATCAGCATTTCTCAAAGTTCACAGAGTTTCTAGAGACATGTTACTTAGGAAGTGGATGCCACGGTTTAATTTACAACTGTGTTGAACATAAAACAATATATCTCAATAGATGATGCTCAACCGGCTAAAAACATAATGAAAAGGGAAGGGAAAATAGAAACAGAATACACACTCTGGGCTACATCATTGTAGAAACAGTGCTGTATAGGAAATAAGCAAACAAGCACAATAATAAGAGCCAAACTTTACCATTAGCATGCCGAGATGCCAAGCTGGCCACACTCCTACTCTAAACATCTTCATTCTGGAGTCCAATTTTCACTAGTATATATTAGAATATTGCTTTACTCCTGTGACATTTACCAGGATAAAACATGCGCTCCTCTCCAAAGCTTACATACCCCTGTATTCTAAGGTCACAGGCAATTAAAGTCCTTCATTGGATGCTTCTAATAATAGATGGGGGGAGGGGATAAGGCAATTCCTCAAGAGAAGCAGCAACATTGTTCATGGAAATGAATCGCTTGAGCTTTCCAGATGTGACGACTCCAGTTAATCCAGCAGGTGAATTTCTGTAGCTTCCTCAGAGTCAAAGGAGAGTGGTATGTCTTATTCTTGTCATTTTTTTTCTTTTAAATGAAATGTCAGAGCGTAAGTTTAAAAAACCTGTGATGTCTCTCAGACACTTAGAATTAAAATACTTCTGTGTTTTTCCAGCTGAAAATAGCAAAGTTGAGGTAGCGTCTGTAACAGACTCAAAGTGAAGCATCTTGGCAGAGGGGTTTCTGATTAAATGAGTCAAGAAAAACCCCACAAGGGTCCATCAGTTGCAGAACTGTATATGCTCATACCATCACACGGCAACAATAACAACATCATCACAATAGCATCATGTTCACCAGAGCTGGGAAGATGAAGTCCCTGGACTGGACAGCATGTCATAAGCATGAAGACTGCAACAGTGGGCTCCCACATTCCGAAGGCTGTGAAGGTGGTGCAATGCTGGGGCTAGTTTTATTCTTGAGTTCATGGATGCCTGGTGAATTCGAATCCACTTAACAGAAGCTAACAGCAAAATCAGAATGATGGTTAAATTGCTACATACTCTCCCCTCTGGATGACACTCCCACCTCTTTCCAAGCCTTGTATAGCAGAAGAACCTTTAGAGGTTGTTTTAGTAATCCTCATTCACTTTTAGCCTTTGCTATACATCGAGCCAACATCCTTTCCCCATTGTGAGAATGGAGCGAGGTGAAAGCTCAATACCATGTTTGGTCACTCTCCCTCAAAGCCAAGGTCATCTTTAGAGGAAGAACTCTCTTTGGTATCCAATTGCTGTCCACCTCCCTTTTTCTTCAGGCCTATGGGTAATGCTGGCCCCCCTACTCTTGCTAAACTAGGTGTGCTCCACTCTTCTTCATCTTTCTCTTGACTCAAACAAACATTGAAAAGAGTCTCTTCGTTAAGCTTTTCCTGAGTGCTCCGTGCATGCCAGGACACTAGAGATATTATTAGCATATTGGTAATTATCCAAGTGTCAAATATGGTGCCAACGTGTTCGCTCACACAGACATCTATAATTCAAGAGTCCATCAATCTAATGAATGAATGTGACACAAAGGACAACTACTGAAGATGGCAGATAAGGTACCGGTCTCCTTATCTGTGAAATAACGTAAAAGAACACTGATTCAGTTAAGAGAAGTACACAGTATGAGTCAACTGGAAATACTACAGAATTCTTCACACTTTTCCTTTTTCTCATAGGAGTATGTTCCTTGAATTCTGAGTCTGTCCAACATTAATTTAAGAGGCCATGGAGTTAACGTAATTAGCCTCAGTGCAAACTGTAGTTGTTCTGCCTAAATGAAAACATTCAATACAGAACTGCTGCACTTTCGTACTTATATCTCATGGCCTCAAGGCAGAAGAAGACAAAACTATGTCAAGAACTCAGCAGTATTATGAAGGTATGTTATTGTTGTTGTTGTTATTGCTGCTAGAAGCTGTCAAGAGCTGAGTACGACCCAGAGTGATCCTATAAATAACAGATCTGAGTCTGGTCCTAACCTGTGTCGTCCTCACAATCTCTGACACACACGAGGAAACTCCTGGAATCATTTGTCAATTTACCTGCTTGAGGGTTTTCCGCTCTTCTGTCGGCCCTCAACCTTTCCAAGCACGATGTCCCTTACCCAGCAACACTGTGTTTTTGCTCACTTGCTGTGCATCTGAGAGCTGAACAATGACTAAAAATGACAGAAGAACTGCTGTCTTTGAACTGTGGTGTTGGAGGAGAGTGCTAAAGATCTCATGTCCTATCAAAAGAATGAACAGACAAGTCTTAGAAAAGATGCAGCCAGAATGCTTCTTGGAGGCAAGGATGATGAGGCTTCATTTTACAAATCTTGGGTATGTGGCTAGGGGAGTTTATTTCTGCTAGGTGAGTTTCTTGCTAGGAGAAGGACATCATGCTTGGGAAGGTAGGAGGGCAGTAAAGGAGAGAAAGACCCTCGACTAGGTGGGTTGACATGCTGATTGTGGCAATGGGCCTAAGTCTGTCAGGGAATATGAGGACGGCATGGGATAGGACAGTGTTCAGATCAGTTGTTCACAGGGTCATTGAATCATGGTCAACTTGACGGCACCAAACAACAAAACCAAAAGCTGAAGAGACAAGAAGAGCTGAGAAAAAGAGGAACATTTCCCCTGGAGTTGGCACTCTGTATCTGAACTTCTGGCTCCTTCACTGAGAAAATAAATTTTGTTAAAAAGCAACAACAGCAAACCAACAAACAAAAACAAAAGCAACATGCTCAAAGTATGTGAGATAAAGCTTCACTGTCCTTGCCTCCAAGAAGCATTTTGGCTACACTTTCTCCAAGATACATCCGTTTGTTCTTCTGGCAGGCCATTGAATATTCAGGACTCTTCTCCAACACCACAGTTCAAAGGTAATTTTTCTTCTGTTATCCTATTCATTATCCAGGTCTTAGCTTCATATCAAGTGACTGAAAAGATCATGGCCTGAATTAGGCACATCTCTGTTCTTAGTCTGATGTCACTGCTCATCAATAATTTGGGAGAGGTCCCTGACTGCAGACTTTCTCAGTGCAATATACCTCATGATCTCTTGATGGCTGGTAGGAAGTGGTTGGGGTTTTTTTGTTGTTGTTTGGGTTTTTTTTTTTTTGTTTTTAACTAAGTAGGATGAAGTCATTGATAGATTAAATCTTTAGTTCATCTATCATGATGATGTCTATTAGTCCAGTGGTGAGAATTTTTTTTCTTGACATTGAGATATAATCCCTATTGAAAGCTGCAGTCTTTGATCTTCTGTCGCAAGCACTTTCAAGCAAGGTTGCATAAGCAGTGTAACAAAGCTTATTGATGAGTCTTCTTTCAATCCTGATATCACATTCTCCTTTATAGAGTCCAGATTCTTGAATAATTTGTCTAGCATACGGATTATATAAATATGGAGAAAGTATACAACCCTGGCATATCCTCTTCTTAATTTTAAACCATGTAGCGTTTCACCCTGTTCACACAACAGTCTCTTAGTCTGGGTACAGGTTTCACATGAGCGTAACTGATTGTTTTGGGATTCCAAGGCTTCTCAAAGTTAACCATCATTTGCTATTTTCCACATAGCCAAATGCCTTTAAATAACCAACATAGTACAAAAAACATGATTCTTATATTCTCTGCTCTCAGCCACGATCCATCTGACATCAGCAATAATATCCCTGGTCCGATGGCCTCTTCTAAATCCAGCTTTAACTTGTTTTTTTTTTAAATATTTAATTTTAATTAAAGTTTCCAGAGACTTAGGGTTTCCAGTCATTCATTGTTGCACTTTTCTCCCTACTCACCCCCTCGCCTCCAGCTTTGACTTCTTGAAGAACTTTGTCTATGTCACGTTCTCATCATTTTTTAAGGATCTTATTCAGTACTTTGCATGCATGTTATATTAATAATATGGAGCTCTGGAAGATTGTTTCATAATTCCTACATTCTGTGGGACCACCTTGTTTTGGGAATGGGAGCAAATATGGGTCTCCTCCAGTCAATCAGCCGGGTAACTATCTTCCAAAATCCCTGGCCTAGACTGGGGAGCACATCAACGGCTGCATCTGTCATTGAAACATGTCAACCGGTGTCCCATTGATTCCTGGGGCCCTCTTTATTCTCAATGCCTTCACTGCAGCTTGAAACTTCTTCCTTCACTAACACTAGGTCATATGGTACATTTTGAAATATTTCTGTGTCAGCCAATTCTCTTTGCTAGTTTTCCACTGCTCAATACATTAATTTAGTCTTACACTAGTGGAGAAAAAAAAAACCCACAGTCATTTTCATGTCTTCTGTATGTTTATACTCACACATTCTCAATACTTATGGAAAGTGTAAGTTAAAATACTGTTTAACCTTTATTGCATAGACATGACAGCAAATTTGTTTTCAATAATATAACAAGTGATTTGGTAAAGCGTTTTCTTCTCTATGGGCAAAGATCCTTGATGCAGATATTTGAAAAATAACCTGTGATGATAAAGAAAATAAACTGTCATTTGTTGTTGTTGCTATCCAAGGATAGATTCCAACACATGACAATCAAAAGGAACTTCCTTTTGTCTTTGTTCATTTCCAAATCACTAATGGGTCTAGAGTTTCTAGACTCAGACACCTTAACTAATAATAAGAAGGCTGGAAAAGGTCACCGAATCCCCTTGGATGAAACTCTGTCCTTAAAAATGGGAGGCTAAACCACTTCATAATTCTGGGAAGAAATAAACAAGCAAAATACCTTTGGTATTTGGGGAGATGTGTGCTGGGTTCTCAGTAACAATAACGAAATGGTAGGTTAGGGATAGGGAAAACAAACAATTCCATTTTAGAAGACTTTTTTTTTTTTGGAACTCCCTTTTGAAAATGCAATCTAATCAGAAAATTCAATTAATGAGAAGAGTCCATTCTCGAAGAATTTAATTCAATGGAAATTCTTAACCTACCCCTAGGGAGTAAGGGCTGAAGGCAAGGGATTGAAGACAACCTGTGGTAGGAGGATTGAGAGAAGAAGGGATCATCTTGATCTGAAACAGGCATTCATTATCCTATAGTTAATAGAATAATCTGCTCGATTCACCTGTATTTAAAAGATACTGTTTTATCTTAACTGTATTCAATCAAAAGGAGATTTCCCTGGTGCCGGAGTCGCAGACTGTTAATCCTGCCCTGGCCTAAATCCTCCCCAGTGTTAAACAGCTGCTCCTCGTGACCCACCATCCAGGGTGTACTTCTGATTAGAATCCAGTTGCAGTAGTCTCAAAACTTTCAAATGTGAATGTGTGTGCGTGTGTGCGTTTTCTTCCCATTGTCTTTGGTATTATCATTTGAGAAGCATTTTGTACCCGTCGTGAAGACTTCTTTTTTTTCTTTTATAATTTCTTTGATATCCCCAGATTGAGAGGCTCCACGAGAAAGGCAAGGAGATGCTGATTAACTCTTTTGTCATTTTGAAGGCTGATTACTGTAATTCACTCTTTGCGGGTCTCTCAGATTGTGCTGTTCAAAGATTGCAGTTGATATAAAATGCTGCGCTAGCCTCCTCTTTTGAATAAAACGTGTTGAACACATTATCACGGTTATGAAACCACTGGCTTTGTTATTCCAAAAACCCCCGCCAATTCAAAGTGAAATCATCATCTTTCGGGGAGAGGGGAGAGAATCTTTCATGTGTAGGTTAAATGATAAAAAAACCACTAAAGTTCTTTTAGGGGCTCACATAACACACCCCAATTTTCTGCTTACTATGATTTGCATTGTCTGCTACCAGTTTGTGCGATATAGAAGTTTCAAGCAGGAATGTTTCAACATCATTTTACAACTGAATACCAACATTATGTCTCTGCCTAAGTTGTGCAAAGATACATTACAGAGAAGACAGTATAGCACTTTAACAAACACTCAAAAAATCATGAAGCCTCAAAGGATTTCAAAGAATTCTTTCCCTTTCTTTGTGATTACTAACTTTTTAATTAGCTAAGCAGGTATGTAGATATGATACAGAGGGCAGGAGATGGAAGGAGGGGTACAGACAGATGTAGGCTAGAATATGAATAAACTTGATTGTACATATATTTATGGTACCTGTGTTAAACTTAACAACTGACTGCAAAACTAATTAGTCAAGTGTAACAAGAGTGAAAAAAAATTATTTTTATACATTTTGATCTATTTAAAACTCTAAACTTATTCTAAGTGAACCATAGATTTCCTTTCCCCTAATCTCTCATAATTTCATGTGTTACTTTGTTGGTATGTTTTGGAAAAGGAAAGCAATTTAGATATATAGCAAAAGCAGTGAATCACGTTAATGGTCAAAAGTTACATAGATCAAAGTAATAGAATACTTATCAAACATTAGAAGGTGTAGCTTTAATGATCCTGTAGCAACATAAAATGCTGATATTACAATAGTATTTTAAAATTTTACCTGAAAATGTTGTATATCATGGCTATCCTTTATGAAAATGTGGATATAAAAGGTTGAAAGAAAACAAATCCAGTGTGTAAAAAGTGCAAGGGCCACCGGGGGATGGCCTTCTCTAACCTCTACTAACTCCATCATCGTCATCCACAGCACAAAACCAATTCCTATGCTTCTGTCCCTCTTTCTACTAATTCTAACTACAATCTTAGTGTTCCACTGGGTCCAGAATCTGTTGCAATAACTCACACAGCACACAGAACCATACTCACAGTTGTGAGATTTATAAGGAAAGCTAACAAGATACAATTTTAGTTGACAGCAGAACACAATCTCCAAGTCAAGACAGCTTCTGAAGCACATTAACAGACTCTTCAGTCTTCAACCTCATGTCTTAAGGCCACCAGTTCAAAGTTGTTGTTGTTTTTGTTTAGTATCATCAAGTAGGAAACAATCCATAGTTGACCCTCCAGCGGGTTTTAAGAGTCAGTTAATCACATGGGAGGAGATTATCCATCTTTTTTTCATGGAGCAGCTAGTGGCTTGAAACCACATACCTTCTGAATTCTAGTGAGCTTCTTATCACTAGGCCGTGAGAGTTCCCACAAAGCTCTTAGATCTGCCAATCATGGCATCTCTTTCCACTTCCCTGCAGTCCTCCACCAAAGTTGGCCAAAGGCTTGTTGCTCTGGTTCCGTGGGGTAGAAGTCCCAAGACCCGCTCTGACTAACGTCAGGTCTCTGGTTCTCTGCTGTGGCTTTTGCTACTCTCATGTCTGTTAGTCTGGTCCCAAAGGACACCCTGCATTCTCCGCTTCTTTGCTGGTGGTGAGATTCCCTCATTCTGAGGCTGAATCCTCTCAATTTTATGGGAAGATCAGACAAAACTCTTGTGGAGAAGCTAACATACCCTTTTCAGTTATTCCCACCCATCTACATGGCAGTCAAAGTCAATGGCTAGGAAAGCCATTTTCAACAAAAGACCCTCAACACCACACAACAAGTCAACGTGTGTCTGTGGAAAAACTGGAGGTATCTCCCCCCCTATTTCTCAGACTCTAAAATGGAAAGGAGAGCAGAGTCTGAATCCATTAGAGAGGAAGATGCTGGGTTACATCCTGGCTAGACCAGTACATCTCCTTCAAGCACACTGACCTCTCGTATAAGATGTTATTAATCACCAAAGAAGAGTTTAAGATTGGTATTATTACAATAATCGACATTAAAAAACCAAAATTTAAGCTCACTAGTCTTACAGGAAAACAAATCCCTTGCGTAATGGTAAAGCCACTACATTACTTCCAAGTAATAACTGGATTTTACCTTTCTGCCATTTCCCTCCCCCCAACACTCTGCATAGTTTTTTTACAATATTTTTTTACAATATTCTTGTGTGTGTGTGCTATAGGGTTCTATACAGTCTACACACCCCAGAACATTATTATTTTCCAGACTTTCCTTTCCTCAGACGTTCCACACATTTCTTTTGTCGCTTCCTATCTTTGTGTGGATAATAATGCAGATTGGACCATCCCTTCCCGTTCCTCAAACTCTCGAAATTCCATTCATCCTGTTAGACCCTTGCTCTGTACTGTAGTGGACATTAAATCTGCCAAGGTAGAACTGTTTACTCTGCTACTTCTTGTCTTAATGCAACTTTGCTAGCAACTCTCCAATACCACCTCCTTCTCTCCACCCTATTCCATTTTACAACCTTGGCTCTTATCTCTTTCGTAACATTTCTAGAATTCATGTTTATTCATCTTTGTTTGCTCAGAACCTAACACAGTCCCCAACACATAACAGATATGCAACCTATTTAAATAGGAGGAAAGAAAACAATATAAAAAGGAAGAGAGAAGTAACAAACAATGAAGAATAAAGAGAGAGGAAAAATGGCATCCATAGCTTTTTTTGTGGCTTCAGAGATGCAGCAGTAAAATATATAATTATCTGACAAACAGAAATCATTTTCTTATCCATTGGGACCAGATGAATTTCAATATTTTCACAAAGCCACCAAGCATCTAATTATGAGCTAGTGTATCAAGATTTGAACTAGTATCTTTCTAACATCAAGGCTCAAAAGATGATAATGAGCAATTTCATGCCAGCCCAAGAGTCATATTTTAGGTACATGCCAGTTCTCCCCACCCCTCCCAAAAAGATATCACTCCTTAATGAGTGATATGCAAGGTGAAATGTTTTACAGAATGAAGAACTCAAAGCTCTCACTATTTCTTTAGATATTTGGACCATTTAAGAACTGACATTTCTGTTATCAAAATATCTTAAAATAAACATGTAGTGCAGTGTAGGGGTTAAGCTGATCAAGGCAGGAGCTGCCTGGTTTAAAAGAATGTAATACAAGGAATGTAATCCGCTCAAAAAAAGAATACTCTCTCCTGGGATGTGCAGTACCTTGATTCTCCCACTGGGAACGCTTTCTGATAAAAAATACGTTTATGGAAACTGGGAAGGTCAGAAATTAAGAAAAGAAACAGTAAAAAGAACATCTGGGAGTCTAGTTAGCATATTTTAGCTTATATAATGAAAAACGTCTCAATAAAAACTATGAGGCTTCACAGGCTGGGAGAACTCAACCATGAATTCCTCTGCCCTCATCTCTTGACTAACTAAAATCTTGAGTATTTCCTTCCAGTGTCTGGCACTTTCCTACTGAACAGAAAAGTGTGACATAAGGTGACCCCGATGTGATAAGGCGTAGCAGAGCAGAATTCCACATTTCAGATACTCTCAAGACTATTCCAAAGAGGTGACAATGCCAAGACATGTTTCCCAGTAAACATTTAATGAATTCAATTACTTGGGACAAATTCATGAACACAATTGTTATATGTGTGCTTGGTCACGGCTCTGATTTTATTTTAT
>NW_006399751.1:11432832-11436028 GCF_000299155.1 Elephantulus edwardii | reverse complement strand
TATATATATAAAAGTTTGCTCCATTATCATGTATTTCTCTTGGCAAATGTGTAAATATGGCCTGTAGACTTTCTCACAAAAAAACAGTAGGGAAACTGAGCTCATTTTTCAGATCTGAGTAAGGGTGATCTCCTGACTACTACACATTTGAAAGGTGGTCCTAGCAAACAGAAGAAAAATTTTGGGCAATGACACATAGATGCTGACCAAGCAATGATTCAATTCTTCAAAAAACTCAAACTCACTGCCGTCAAGTTGGAACTGACTCCCAGCTGACGCTCCTGTGGTGTTTTGGGAGACTGTAAATTACATGGAAAGAGACTGTTCATCTTTCACCCAGGAGCTGCTGATTTTTGAACCAGAAGAGAGGCCTCACAATCGGGTCAGCAGCATAAACTCTCCCTACAGATTACACCATCAGGACTTCCTCAACTTTACTTAGGAACTATGAATATACTTTCAAATCTTAACTGGAAAAGAACAATCTAACAATACACTCTTCGTTTGCCTCTCCTAAAAAACAGAATAAAAAACAATCTACAGGATGATGAATAAGGTAACCTTTTTCACATAATTCTTATACTTCCACCCACCCCTAAAAGCCCTATCCTACTTGTGTTTGAAGACTCTGCGAGGGCACTTTGGTGGCCTAGTGCTAAGAAACTGCACTGCAATCCTGAAGGCACACAGTTTGAATCCACCAGCTGCTCCACAGAAGAAGGATTTCCTCCTGTGCGATTAACTGCCTTTGAAAACCTGCCAGAGGGTGAGCTGTGGGTCGGTTCCGATTTGATGGTACACAAAACCAACATCAACAGGGACTGCAGGTGTGAGAGCTTTAATTCAGCTCACAGACGAGTGTCCAAGAAACTCAGTGTCTAGAAACTCCTTCCACATGAATCTATTTTATATACACTATATTCTTTAACTAAATGACTATAATGTCTTAATTAACCCATTTGATGGATAGCAGCCATGTCTATATTTAGACCCAAGTGGAATATAACATGACGGTCTTATAAAGCCAACTGACAAGGCCTTTGTCTTCCTGTTTAACATGCAACATCCGGGTGAGTTTAGTGTGAGAACCACCAGACAGTAGCTTCTGCCTCCCCGCCGCAAAGTAATTCTGCTCGGGCCACACTTTCCTCTGTCAACAAATGGCTAGCCAACAACTGACGCTAGTTAAATTGTCAATTTTGAGTTACACTGAAACCCTTGCAATTATTCCCATTCAGAATGAAGGTGAATTTTCTTTTCCTCTAAATGCAAACACTTCCAGGGACTCCTCAATCAAGTGGAATTATTTCTGTGAAGAACATGATGGCACTATTCTTCCCTTAAGCCATAATTCCAATAACTAATTATACTTATAATAAGGACGGGGGATTTTTTTAAAAAGCAAAGCGCAAGTCTTTTAAAAATTGGATACTTTCTCCTCGCAATTCAGAATGTAAGCAGAGGAGAAGAGCAGGGTTTCGAGTAGATGGTGCCCGGCTCAGGAGATGCCTACGGAGAAAAGGAGCCAGAATTGAAACCCAAGACTATGAAAAGCTGAGCAACAGCCACTTACGTCGAAGGCTCCGATTGAAAGAAACTTGTTAAGGATTAAATTACTTCCCACCGAACTGTGTGCTGTAAAACCTACTAACCTAGTTGCGTGTAGTTATAATCTCATTTGAGATGGGACTAGTACAGGCCACATCATTACTCAATCTCTTTTGAAAAGAAAAGACGTTAAAGAAAGCCAGTGAGCAGAGATGGGGTAGACCAGATGCCAAGACACGTGGAGCTCTTGTAGATACCAGAGAGCAGAGGTTAACGGAGCCAAGGGCTTTCCAGTAGAATCTATAGAAATCCTTACCTTGGAACAGAAACCTGAATCTGGAGGACTACCTTACACAACTCTAGTGACTTAGAGGTGAGGAATTGTCCTGTCAAATCAAAGCAATGTGGCTTGAATCCACAAGCTGCTCATGACAGAAAGATGGAAAAAAATCTTTCACATGGTTACAATCTCTGAAAACCCACAAAATTCAAACACAAGTAGGACAGGGCTTTGAGGGGTGGAAGTACAAGAATTATATGTATATATTTAGTGAATTATGTGAATATATATAGGGTCAGCTATTGGTTCCCACTTGCCACTGGGTAAAACAACAACAGATTGCTAAAAATTAAAGTTCTGTTTGCAAGAATAACCAACCTGTGATATTTATTACATCAGCACTCTAAGGAAGAGAGATACCATCTGTAATACGGAGCTATTAGTCCCTACCTAAGGCTCTACGCAGAAGAGCATCTACTCTAACTCACAGAATAGTAAATACTCTCAATAAATTGTAATTGAATTAGTATTATTTCCTAACGCTTCTGTGCTTCTGATTACTCAAAGAGTCTAAAGAAACGTTCTGGCTGGAGACATCAATCAGACACAGCAAGCCACATTGAACATAGCCTGCCAATACAGACAAGGAGAACATGGTGTCCTAAAAGCCAATGGTTTGATTTCTGCAACTTCCACTGTTTATTATATAAGTATCCTGAGCAATTGTCTTTGTTTCAAAGCCTCTATATTAACTCTTGAATGAGACTAGTGTTTTTCTAATGAGTGAGAATAAAACTCATAGTAAGGAAAATTCAAGTGAGGTAGTTAGTGAATAATATAATAGACTGCCACAAAAAAACCAGATTCATACTGGAGAGGGTTAAACTAGGCTACTCTTTGGAGGCAAGGATCCTGGGGCTTCGTCTGACATACTTTGGACATGTTGTAAGGAGGGACAGGTCCTTGGAGAGGGACATCATGCTTGGGAAGGTAGAGAGACAGCGAGGGGGGGAAGACCCTCTATGGGGTGGATTGATTCAGTGACTGGAGTAATCGGGATGGGTGTGTCAGTGGCAGTCCGATTGACCCAGGATAGAGCAAGGTTTAGGGCTGTTGTACATAGGGTCTCTATGAGTCACAAACTACTCGATGGCACATAACAGCGACGACAACAACAACCTATTTAATACTGCTATTATTACTGCAGATAACACAACCGCTTTTGCAGATAACAAAGGCAATGTGAGACACTGTCAAAGCTCAGACTATAACTTTCAGTATGAATTACACCTCAAGTTGTCGTTAAGTGCTGTCACATCAAGTACAACTCATGACCTAGACCTGAATCTTTCCCTACCCTATGCTATC
>NW_006399751.1:11419691-11432342 GCF_000299155.1 Elephantulus edwardii | reverse complement strand
AATTGTTAACAATCTCAATCTCTTCTCCATCTATCTTGGTTCTGCCAACTGTCACAGTGGTGAAAATCTCTGTTTTCTTGATGCTGAGCTTCAATTCATATTGAAGACTGCAGTCCTTGACATTGTAGCAAAATCTGCTGTCAGAGACCTCTTTGGAGTGTCAAAGAGCAACAATGTCAGTCTAGAGACTAAGGTGTGCCTGATCCAATCCATGGTCTTCCCAATTAATTGCTATGTCTCAGAGCACTGGACAATGAGCAAGGATGATAGAAAAATGATTGATGCCTTTGGGTTGTATTGCTGGAGAAGAGTATTGAACGTAACATGGACTGCTTAGAAAACAAACAGATCTGTCCTGGAGAGAGTGAAACAAAGCTTCTCCTAGGAGGCAAGTATTTTGAAGTTTTGTCTCTCAAACTTTGGGCCTACTGTCAGGATGGGCCAGTCCTTGGAAAATGATATTATGCTTGGAAGGGTTAGAGGGACAGCACAAACCAGAAAGACCTTGGATGACATGGGTTGACACAGCAACTGGGATAATTGGGATAGGTGTGTCGGAAACAGTGAAACTGGCTCAAGATAGGGCGGGGTTAAGAGTTATTGTACATAGGGATTCTATGAGTGGTAGGTGACTCAAGAGCACATAACAACAACCAGCTTTTTGCACAATTTCTTTATAATACTTCACTTTGTCTTTTCAAGTTGCCCTTTAAAATCTTCCATTCAGCTCTTTTTTTCAGTATCTCTTTTGCGTAGCTTCACAACATTCTAATGCAATGTTCATAGTTTCTTCTGACATTCTTGTTTTATTTTGTTTTGTTTTCTTTCTCCTCTTTCTTTGCTTCAAGTATGATATCCTTGATTTCATCCCACAGCTCCTCTGGTCTTCACTCATTGGTGATCAATGCCTCAAACCTTTCCTTATGATTGTCTGTTTGTTTGTTTTTAGTTCAGGGGAGATAGAGTCAAGGTCATGCGGGTTTGTTTGAATCTTCTGCAGCCTCAATTTGAACTTGCACATCAGTAATTAATTCATGATCTGTTCCACAGTCAGCACCTGGCCTTTCTTACTGTTGATGTTGAGCTTCTCCAATGTTTCTTTGCACAAATAGGTCCATGTGTAAAGTCATCTTTCCCTCATAACTAAGACACCATAATAAATGGAGCACTGTTTGCAGTTTTGTTCTGTGAGTTTGAGTGAACTTGGAGGCAGCTAATAACAACAGTGATAGTAGTAGTTTGGTATTACTGTAGTTCGTTGTCATTGAAACTCTGCCTGATATTGCGTCGTTCCTACAATCTGTGACACTGAAGCCCAGTATTGTGATCACTGTGGCACTCTAATTGTTACCTTTTTTCCTGAGTGATTGTAAAGATGACTCACAAAAGAAAGAATGATAATTCCTGCCTGGTGCATCTCCTGTGTATCATGCAATGCCCTGATGCAGTCTCTGTGCATATGGATGTTTGCCGCAGCTCCAGGCAAAAATAGGAGGTGGGGAACCCAGTCTATGTCTATTGCTTCAAAGCAAGAGAAAGAGACAGGGACAGCTACACAGTTTTGGCCAGGAACGAGAGGCTACCTTTAGTTATGACTACTGCCTCAATTGAGCATCAAACACGGCAAAATAGCCCTGTGTCCCACAAAGTGAATCAGGAACCAGACTGAGCTAAGAAACAACACTGCAGAGTTCCACTGCACCATCATAATGCCACTGAGTTTTCCTATCAGCCAAAGAGGTTTATGGAGCACCACAAGGTGCTCAAGTATCAACTGCTGTTGTACTTGATTGCCTTCAAGTTGAGCACAGCTCATAGCGACCCCATGAACAAAAGGCCTGAAGCCTTTCTGTAACTATGGATATTTTATCAAAGTCCATAGAGTTTCCAGAGGCATGTTGTTTAGGAAGTGGATGCCACTCCTGCTTCCAAATCAAATGCGAGAGCCCCTTAAAGTTCTGACAGCTTGATTCTTTTACAGTATTCAGGGGGAACAAATCATGCAACTAACCCTGGATAATCTCCTCACCACTTCTTTTTCGTTCCTTCCAATCAAACACTCTCTTTGCCCCTTAGCCACAATCCACAGGTTCTGCTTTTAAATCCTCCCATTCTTCTCCTTGGAGGTGAAGAAGACACTATTTCTCCCCAGTGAAGTGACTCTCCTTTTTTCTTCCACCTTGGCTCTTGAAATACAATTCTTTTCCTCCTCCTCCTCCTGCCCTTGTCTTTTCTAAGACACTGCTACTGAGTGAGTCTCTCCTTACTAGATCACCATCTACCTCTCAATGATACAGTGCTCACTTCCCCTCTTGCATTCATATTTAAGGTTGGTTTTAATTTACTTATTTTTTTAAAGAGTGTTGGTGACACAATGGTTAAGTTATCAAATGCTAACTGCAAGTCTGGTGGCTCGAGCCTACCCAGCAACTCTAAGGAGGACAGCCTGCAAGTTTGCTCCCATGACAGCAAGCTAGGAGATCCTAGGGTGCAGTTTGACTCTGTCGCATGGGGCCATGGCAAGTTGAAAATAGACTTAAAAGCATCTTACAACTTACTTTGTTTTTATAAAATATTTTTTTACTTATGCAGACAAAGTGGGACAGGTGGAGTAAAATGTATGGGTATATTTTGTAGATCATGAGGGAAAGAAGCATTGTGGTGAAGTCACTAATAAACAGTTAATCCGTCATTCAACAAAATGTTTATCAAACACTATCTGTCAAACACATTTCTAGGACATGAGGGTACACAGAGATAGATATGAAGACTATTCTTCTAAGCCACAAAAACTCACCACCATCAAGGAAGTCCTTACTCCTAGAAACTCTAGAAGACAGTGTAGATTTGCCCCATGGGGTTTCCAAGGCTGTGAATATTTATAGAAGCAGATTGACCCATCTTTTTCTCAAGAAGTGGATGGTGGATATCAACCACTGACTTCACAGTTATAATCAAGTACTGTAACCACTGAACCACAGGGGCTCTGAGCCTTTTCTTTGGAATCTTCCATGCTAAGCATAAAGCCAGTGAGGTGTACTGCAACTTACAGAGTCACTGGAATCAGGAACCCTAGGCTGTGCAACTCACTGGCATTCTAGCCTCCAGTCTTTTCCTTTCTGAAAAAAACCAGGAAATTCTACTTACTTATCCTGTGAAGAGAAATGAGAGGAAATGTGTAAACAGCAAGGGACACTCATTACCAGGGGCTCACATCTACACAGGACACCTTTTACTGAGGAGCAGCCCAGGTCATTGAAGGATCTGAAATTATATCCCATGATAAGAGTTCTCCAGGACAAGAGATCATTAGACTTGTAGAACCAAGAGGCAGAGTTTGACCTTCCTAGGGGGCAAGCCGGAGGCAATACCAGTTTTAACAGCAAGTGAGGGAGATATTCTAGTTAATAGGGAACCACAATATCCATGGTTGAGAAGAGAAGATTTTTATGGGTCCAGAATTCCCTTAGTGACAGCTGGCAAAAAAATATCAGAACCAGGGTCCTTTAATTGTATTAAATGGCTTATGTTTCTATTCTCTATATTCAAAAGACAAAACTATAACAAATATGTATAACTTCTTTTTCTGTTTCTGAATTTGATAAAAATTATGTATGGCATCTTTTCGTGCTTTACTGATCCTTAATCAGCCTCCGGTTGTCTTCCTTTCCCTGCATTCTTCTTTTGGTGACTTTGTTCAAGGAAACGTGCGTAGAAATGCATGTTAGGGGAATAAATATTTGGTGTGTGAATGCATTAGTCAATAAATACTGCAACTCCAAATTCTGTCTGTTTGCTTCTATTTTAACTCAACAGACGCCAAGCCTGACTGCCTAATAAATGAAGTCAGCATAGTCTTACTTCTGCTTACATACTAATATGGCCCCATGTGAAATTGCCACTGCAGATTAGTAAGCAAACACAGGTAAGATTGTGCTTACCTCATTCACTCTCTATCCCTGTCAGGAACTGCAAGTCTAGTCTAAAGAGGTTTTGATTTTGTAGTAAGCTGCTATGTCTCTGGGAGAGAGACAGATACTAGTCATACCTAGAAACAGAATATATAATATGGGGGAGAGGGGAAATCTTAAAATTGAGCTCTCCTTCCCTAGTCGTCTTCTGAGGAGAATCAGCACATCCCTTGTATAAATTTACTTCCAATTTTGTTTTTAACCTTCAAAAAAATATATTGTTAGAGTACTATACAGATCTCTGCTTAATCTGCTTATAGAATGACCCAATACTGATGTCGTCATGTAGCATTGCTCCTACTCTAAGTGACTCCGCATGACAGAACAAAACACTGCCCATTCTCTGTATCCTTGCAGTCTAAGCTGCGCTAACACCCACTATTGAAGTGACGGGTCAATGTGTCTCATTGAGGGTTTTCTTCTTTTACACTGACCACCTGCTTCTCTATGCAAGATATCCTTCCTCCAGGGTGTAGACCCTTATGATAACATAGGCGAAGCTCATAAAATGAGACTGTACCATCTTTACTTCAAAGAAGCACCCTGTCCGCATCTCTTTCCAGGGAAGATTCACCTGTTATTTCAGCAGTTCATAGAATATTCAATATCCTTCACTCACACCACAGTTCAATAGTGTCCATATCCCACTTCAGTCTTCATTATTCACGGTACAGTTTTCACATGTACATAAGCCAATACTATGTCTTGGGTGAGGTGATATTTTGTTCTTTAGCACTTGAAAGAGATCCTTGGCAGGTGATTTTCTCAATGCAAAGCGCCTCTTCGAGTTCTTGACTGCTGATTCTATAGATGTTGATTTTGGATTCAAGTAAAATTAAATCCTGGAGAAGCTCAACTTCTGCTCAGTCTTGATCCCATATCAGGGGTGTTGTATCTTTAGTTTTGCGGATTTGAGACAGTAAGATGAACTTGTCTGTCTCTGCTGCGTCATGCCATGGCCCCGAGACATGCTAGTCTCCATAATGTCTCTGAATTTCTCCATCAACCTTGATCAATCTCAATCCCTATGTCTGTCTCTTTCCCTCTATTTGACAGTGTTGCCGCTATTGTTATTAAGAATCAGCAAGTTGATTATGACTAATAATGATCCTATCAACAAAAAGATCTGAACCCTGCCCTATCCTGTGCCATCCTCACAATCTCCTGTACATTCAAGTTCATTGTTACAGCCACTTTGTCAATCTTGAGAGTTTTCCTCTGACCTTCCACATTTTCTAGCATGATATAGTTTTCTAAGGACTGTCTTTCCTCCCTCCCCCTCACCTCCCGACAACATGTCCAAAGTATGTGAGACAAAGATCTTTGTCTCTATGGAGAACCTCTGTTGCATTTCTTCCAAGGCAGACTTGTTTTGACAAACTACGGGATATCCAGTACTAACATGGTAATTTACGCTATTTTTTCTTTGTCTGTCACCTCTACTCATTACCCAACTTTAAGACACTTAGGGAGTCTCTGAGAAGACCATGACTTGGACTGTGGACACTTGAGTCATTAAATGAACATCCTTGTCATGTAACATTTTGGAGAGGTCCTTGGCAAGGTGTCTTTAGATTTCTTAATTACCTATACTATGGGTATTAATTGTGGATACAAGTAAAATGAAATCATTAACAACTTCACACTACTCTCCATCCATCTGTTGCTCCAGTGCAGTTTTGTTTTCTTGATGTTGAGATGTAATCCAGATTGAAGGCTGGGGTGTTTGATATTCTGCAATATGTGATTCATGTCTTTTTTAATTTTCTACAAACAAGGTTGTGTTACACATCTGTATAATTCACACTGCTGATGAATCTTCCTCTAATTCTCACGCTTCTTCTTAACAGAGGCCCGCTTCTGGAATGGTTTACTCACCATAGTAACTGAACAAGTATGGAAAAAAGATGCAACCTTGATACATATCTTTCTGATCTAAAATGATATACGGAATACAAAGTGTTCCCTTGCATTGTTTAGACAATTGCTTCTTGGTTTATATATAGGTTTCACCAAGTACAAGTAAGCGTTCTGGGATGCTTATTTTTCTCAATGTTCGATATAATTTGCTATGGTCCACACAGTCAAGTGCCTCTGCACAGTCAGTTAAGACATAAGTAAACATCTTTCTGATAATCTCTGCTTTCAGCCAAGATCCGTCAGACATCAAAGCAACTGATCATTTACATCTTAGGGGATCAAGTCATTGAATAAGGGAAATGTGATGCTTTTTGGAAAGCGCACATTCTCCTACTTTTTCCAAGCATTGAAAGTTTTACTCAGTGATATACTACTAGTAAGTTATATTGGAATCCAGAATTTACTGACTCTAATGCCAGTATTCTGCTCCCTAAGCTACAGCATGTCTCTTCATTCATCCCGAGTAAAAAGTTCATTTCTTGAGAATCCACAAAACATATTGAAATAAATGGTACCATAGAGGCACACTGCACTGGTAATTGCAAGACCTTCTCCCTGTCACTTTTGCTAGGATTTGTTGCCAAGCGATGGCACAAAAAGGATGCAGGCATAAAGGATGGTGTTGATTCTTTCTGAACCTATCAATCTTTCTTTCAATAGTTGTTTGCCTGGCCACCTGATGTTGCCCAAGTGTGAAATTAGTTTCTCTGCTGTTGTTTTAGGGAGGCACAGTCTGTAGGGAACTCCACTGCATATCCAAAACCCACACCTCTCTGGTGATTTGAATCTACCAGCAGCTCGTCAACAGAAAGATGAAAATCTCCTTCTATGCTATTTACAGCCTTGGAAACCCAGGGAAACCTCAGGCATGAGTTGGTTCTGATCCAGTAACAGCAAGTTTTGGTGGTTTTTGGTTGGTTGGTAGGTTGGTTTTGGTTTTGAATCACTTGTTGGTTATTTTTCTTACATATTTGCAAAATTTCAAATTTTTATAAACCTCTCCATCTCCATGTATGCAAATGATATGTCAGTATGAAAAAAAGTCTAGGGGTCTACATGAGGAGGGAATGGACTTAATACTCAAATTAACACTATAAGAAGACATTGTAGAGTTGATCAATAAAACCAGTATTTAATTCCTTCTTAGTTATTCTCCATACTTGATGTTAGTGTTAGATTAGTAACCAAAAGTGCAGTGGTTCAATCACACCAGCTCCTCCATGAGAGGTAGAGATGATCATTTGCTTCTGTAAAGATTTACAGCCCTCAAAACCTATGAGGAGTTCTACTCTGTCCTGTAGATGAAGAATCAACTCAGTGAGTCAGATCAGCTCAAAGGCGATGAGTTTTCTTTGGGTTTTGACATATTATGCCTGTCTGTTCAAGAAAGCTATTGCATAAAATGTGCTTCCTATAAGTGCTTTTCATTTTATTTTAACACCTACTTGTCTTGTCCTTCTCTGTCTAAATTTGTTTTTCAGTGCTTTCATAATCCTCTTTCTATAGAAATATTTCTTCTCCAATCTATTTAATCCCAAAGGAAGTATGACTGCTTTCTTCTTTGGTCCCCAACCACTTACACGTATAAGACCTTGTAGAAGTGAAATCTATTATCACATGATGGAGAAGGATAGAGCTGAAATTGGAATTTCAACTTCTGTATATCTCATGCACATCTAAATTGTGTAGCATGAGCAATTAACTTTATCAGTTTAATTCTTTCTCATTTGCAGACATAGCATCTTCATGTTGTTGTTGTTGTTTTTATGCGTTGTTGAGTCACAAGCAGCTCATAGTGACCCTATCTATGTACAATAGCTCTGAACCTTGTCCTTTCCTGAGCAAATCTGTCTCCAGCACACCTAACCCCATTACTATGTTGATACAGCTCATTCAGGGTCTTCCTCTCGTGAGCTGCCCCTCCACCGTTCTGAGCATATCTTTCTCCAAGAACTGTTCCCTGCTGGAAATATGTCCAGAGTATGTGAGATGGAGCTTCAAAGTGCTTGCTTCCAAAGAGTAACTTGGTTTCACCCTCTCCAAGACAAAGATGTTTGTTCTCTTGGCCATCCATGAAATGTTCAATACTCTCCTCCAGTACCACAGCTCAAAGACATTGATCTTTCTTCTGTCATCCTTACTCATTGTCCAGCTCTCTGACTGTATAGGTACCTGAAAGCAGATTTTTTCCCAATGTAATTCACTTTTTGAATTACTGACTACTAGTGCCAAGAGTGTTAATTGTAGAGTCAAGCAGGCTTAAATTGTTAACAACTCAGTCTCTTCTCCATCCATTACAGTGTGGCCAGCTGGCCTAATAGTGGCCAATTTATCATCATCCATCTCCTCAAATTATTAGTGAATCTTTTCTCACCACCTTTTATTAAAAATTCATCACTCTCTACTGTTACTTTACTTCTTTTTCATAGCACTAGGGACTGAATTCTTTTTTTCCCTGGAAACTCATCATCCATTTTCAGTGTCCTTGCCTGGATGCATTCTAGTAGACGTAGACATACAATAAGCACGTTAACTTTTTCTACAATTACATCTTCCCAGTCTCTAGAACAGTTCCTTGATTTTAGTACCCAACATAGAGCAGTTTCTCAAAAAGTATTAATATTTTTGCAATGAAAGAATACCTATTTTTGTTTGGAGTTTTTGTTTATAGAGTTTTTGTTTATATATATATATATATACACACACACATATATATTTTTAATAAACGTTGCCATTAAACTGAATTTGATACATGTTAGTTTTGTTTGGGTGATGTCATTCCAATTTATAGTGAAACCATATACAACAGAAAGAAACATTGCCTACTCTTGAGGCTAATTTTTCAACAATCGTGCTTAGTACATTCCATGTTCCAGTTATTAAAGGGTATTTGCCACTATTTTACCATTTTCACTGAACTGCAATCTTTGCTTTATTTCTAATACAATAACTATCTGTGTTCCTCGACTGTTCATAGGTTTTTCAGAGGCCTGTTATTTATGAAGTGGATGGGTAACCTTGCTTCTGAGTCTGTCTTAATCTAGGAACTCTACTAAAACTTGTCCATTATGAGAGACACTTGTGGCATTTCACACAATGGTGGCATAACTTTCAGTATCAGAGCAACCCACAAGTTATTGCAGTACAGTGAACTGACAGACAAGTGCTTTACTAATTAGAACAATGTATTCCCTAAATACAACAAATAGACAATTTTGTGTTGTACTTCTAATAACAAAGCAGGGTGTTGAAGTCTTTACGCTGAGACTCAAGGCCAGCATGCTGAATAACTTCCCATATGTGGATATTAAAGCTATATGGAAGTCTCAGCTGAATTCTTGCTGCTAATGCTTCACATAAGGCTGAGGGTGCCAAGCTCGAAGATCCAAATGACTGCTGATCAAAAAGGCACATATTTTGAGTCCCAACTAATTTAAATAAGAGACTCCCAGCCCCTAATCAATTGTAAATAAAAAATAACTACCTTCTGTGTCCTAAGTGCTTTAAATAAAAGACTTCCATAATTGACTGTTAATCAAAAAGGCCCACCTTCCAGGTCCCAATTGCTTTAAACAAGATTACTATGAGAGATGGATAAAAGACTGACACTGTCAACGATTTCATCTTACTTAGGTCCACAATCAACACCCTTGGTATCAGCATTTAGGAAATCAGGACATGTACTGCGATGAAAAGTCTGCAGTTAGGCACCTCTCCAAATTATTGAGGAGCAATGATGTCAGTTTGAGGAGTAAAATGCATCTGATTCACATCATGGTCTTTCCGATCACTTGCTACGAATCTGAGAGCTGGACAATGAATAAAGATGACAGAATAAGGATTGGTGCTATTGAGCTCTGATGTTGAAAAAGAGTACTGAATATCCCATGGACTGCCAAAAGAACAGATAAATAATTATATGTCTTTGGGAAAGTGCAGCCAGAGTGGTCCTTGGAGGCAAGGATGATGAAGCTTTCTTTCACATACTTTGGGCACGATGCTAAGTGAAGCTACTCCTTGGAGATGGATATGATGCTTGGGAAGGTTGAGGGTCAACGAAAGAGAGGAAGGCCCTCAGCCAGGTGGACTGACATAATGACAGCTGCAATGGGATCTAGTATGACAGGAAGTGTGAAGATGATACAGGATAGAAGCAAGGTCCAGTTCTGTTGTTCACAGGGTCGCTATGGGTTATACTCAACACAATGGCACGTAACAACAACAAACAACACTAGAGACATTTATACTTTTTCCAGTATTTTCATCCATTTTCATAGCCACTCTCAATGTTAGAGGATTATAACTTTCCCCTCTGACTCTCTACGATAGTATGCTGCCCATATCTAAAGAATGCTTTATCTTCACAACTTGACTAACTTAAATGGTACATAGTCTTGTCACCTTTGCTTTGAAAGAACATCCTAGCTATACTTCTGCTAACATAGATTTATTCATTTTTCTAACAGTCCAATATTCTCATGTTGTTATGTGCTGTCGAGTCACCTGCAACTCATAGTGACCCTATGTACAACAGCCCTAAACTTTGCCCTATCCTGTGCTAATCTCGCCATCTCTGACACACACCTGCCCCCATTATTACCCCAGTCACTGAATCAATCCATCTCACCGACGATCTTCCTCTCCTGCGCTGTCCCTCCAACCTTCCAACCATGATGTCCCTCTTCAAGGTCTGGTCCCTCCTTGCAACATGTCCAAAGTATGTCAGACGAAGCTTCAGAATCCTTGCCTCCAAGGAGCAGCCCAGTTTCACACTCTCCAGGATGAACATGTTTGTTCCCCTAGCAGTCCATGGTATATTCAATACTCTTCTCCAACACCACAGCTCAAAGGCATCAATTCTCCTTCTATCACCCTAGTCATTGTCCAGCTTTTTGATGCATAGCAAGTGATTGCAAAGGCCATAGCATGTATCAGGCGCACCTTAGTCTCCAGACTGACATCCTTGCACTTCAGCACTTTAGAGAGGTCTCTAACAGACTTTGCCATCACAATATGTCTTTTCATTTCCTGGATGCTGCTGTACATAGGGTTTTCAATGGACTGCTATTTCGGAAGTGGATGGCCAATCCTTCTTTCTCATATGTCTTAATCTGAATGCTCAGATTTAGAAAAGTATCTAACATACAAAGGCATAAATTCTTTTTTAGTCTTCTTTATTTATTGTCCATCCTATTTATGCATATAGGATGACTGAAAATACCAGGACTTGGGTTAGAGGTACTTTAGTCTTTAAAGAGTTATCTTTATGCATGGTCCCTAAAAATAAATATAAATAAAATTTTACCAACCTTTGCTGTATAAAATACACAAACATACAACCAAGATGCATTGATATTTACTGGTGATTTAAATGTGAAAATTGGAAGTATATACTTATCAGCAATGGAAAGATATGGCCTTAGTGACAGAAATGGCACAGGAGATCACATGCTAAGGAACTCCAACTCATAGCCCCATTATATTAACAGAGCAGAACTGCCTCATACAGTTTCTCAAGCTGTAATTTTTATGGGAGCAGATTATCAGATCTTTTCTTCCATATAGATGCCAACGGGTTTGACTCTCCAGCTTCCTGGTTAGCAGATGAATATTTAACCTTTGATCCACCAGGGTACCTTTACAGAAAATAAATAAGCAAACACATGGCTATGTGCAGACCTCTGAAGTTGTGTGGATGTTAAAGATGACTTTACTCCACTTCTAGAATAGAAAACTGGTCAAAACAAGCACAAATTTGGGAGTCTTACTGTCCTACTTAACAAAGTAACTGTGGAGAACAAGTACTTGATGCCTGTGAAATATTCCAAACACCTTAGCGTCAAATTATTGTTGCGCTGATTCTCACTCTTATATAAATATCTGCATATGTACAAGTTCAGCATCTTCACAGTTTTTACGTGGTTGCATGAGGAAAATGAAGAAAATGGCATCAGAGATGGGTGGTGCCTGATGGCCAAAGGGAACACAGGCCCTTGTCAACGCAACAACTAGAAATTGTGTCATAAAAATACAAAACTCAGTACTCAGAAAAAGGATGAGGACTTTGGAAGGCCACCTCCAACTCAGTCACTTTTGTGGGTGAACACACGGCTCTCTGGGTTGTCCGTTCCCGAGCTCTACGGCAACTTTACCAGGATAATAAGAGTGTTTTTTGTTTTGTGCATTAGAACAGAACAGTTCCCTATTTCCCAGGCAAACTCATTTTCAAGCCAGTGATCGATGCTACCGACAACTTCTAGCTCTGATGTGGCCCAATAGTGAACACTGCAAGGTATAAAATCGCTCCTGGTAACATGCCTTAAGTATATGAGACAATGTTTCATTCATTATTCTTGCTTGTGAAGAGTTTTGACACTACTTCCTCCACAAAAACTTTAGCTTCAAACTTCAAAGCCAGAACATCATGCTAGATTGTCTCCCCTTGAACTAAAACACGTCATCGTCTCCTTGAATCCTCCTAGTGCTCGGTGGCCATACAGAGGATCAACCCAGTTAAAAAAAGGTTTTTTTTCAGAGACCTCTCCAAAGTACTGAAGAGCAATGATGTCAATCTGGAGACTAAGGTGCACCTGATACAGGCCATGCTCTTTGCAATTGCGTGCTATGAATCAGAAAGCTGCACAATGACTAGGGATGATAGGAGAGTTGATGCCTTTGAGCTGCAGTGCTGGAGATGTGTGTATGTGTGTATACATGTGTGTATTTATATATATATATATTTGTGTATATATATATATAT
>NW_006399751.1:11373534-11419591 GCF_000299155.1 Elephantulus edwardii | reverse complement strand
TATATATATGTTTGTGTGTTTGTATGTGTATATATACCTGTCTACCTATTTAAAAAAAACAAAAAACCACTAAAGCAATGTACGCATATATTGAGGAAAGAGTGCACAATCAGTACTGCATTTCTCTCCACTCATTAATTAGCAATCCCTGCTCTACATTAGCAAGGGCTTCTTCCTTCCTTGAATGCTTTATAAAAAGACCTAACTAACCGAGCGATGGTTTGATTCAATGCCTGCTTCTCCTGTTATTAAATACTTGCCCAGCGTTACTATCCCCAGCCTGGTATGTGGCATTTTCAAACATCACCCTATATCTGTGAGGGCTAATTTGTATTCTGCTGAGAATGAGAGCAAGGAAACAAAACGTGCAGATTTGTCCATTGTGTAAAATCATCATCACCATCATCATTTTTTTTCCACTTAAAGCTCATGATTGTATTTTGGTTAAACAGCACCATTTGACCATCTCAGCTGCTGTCTTTTCGAAATCCACAGGTGTCAGAGCACAAAAGTGTCTTATAAGACAGATAAGACCACAGCCAGCGTGTTAAAGTTAATGGAATGGAAAGGAAAGTTCCAATCATACTCTGTCACACACAATAAAGCTTTATCGCACACAGAAACTACTTTTAAAGAAACTCTCTAGATATTAAAAAAAAAATTCCATCTAATTATGGCTAGGCTTCCATCTCCCAACCAGTTCAACTCTGTTAACCTTATGGACACTAAAATAACTAATTTACTGAAGTCCACATTTCAGAACCTCATGTTCACATAAAACAGCTCAGCCTGTAATAAAACAATCACATTTACGATTGTGAGCAGAAAAATACACATAATCACAAAGCTAAAAATTACTCTAGTCTGATGCGGACATCACTGCTTTCAGGATGGTTCTTTCTTTGTTTTATTTATATTGCCACATGCTCCTAGTTTCTGCTGATGAAAATACAGCGATTGTGTCTTTTTTCACTATACTTGGTGTGATACTAGGCACACAGCAGTGTAAATAACCATTTATTCTATATATATTAATTAAACATGCATTTTTAGAGCTACTCATTAAAATATCTATCATTAACCATGCCATTTTCTAACTGCAATGAATATATTGTAAATCCTTAAGCTGAGACTTGTAAATGATGTTCTTCAACATCAGAGTCTCACTTCCATGTTTCTAACGACTACTGTTGCCTTGAGAATGTTTCTTTTTTTACAAAACTCTAATTTGAATAGGGAGCTCTGGTGGCCTCATAACTAGAAACTGTGCTGAAATCCGAAAGGCAAGTGGTTCGGATCCATCTGCCGCTCAACAGGAAAAGGATGGGTAATCTCCTCCTATGCTACTAACTGCCTCTGAAGACCCACCGGTGGGTCAGCTACAGGTCTATTCCGACTCAACAATACACAACAACAACACACAATTAGAACACGTCTATTTAACATTCTTAAATCATTCCTAACCCAAATTACCAACGCCGAGTTTTCTGGGATGTTTATGTCCCCTCCCTTCCTTTCGTGAGATCCTTGCTACGCTTAATATATAATACTAAAGAATTAACTCAAACTATTAAACATTTTCTTCATCGCACTTTAGATAATAAACAACATTACATCTGATTAATACAATTACAAAAAATTCTTTTACTTCAGTTGATTCGCATCTTCCAGGAGGTCAGAGCTGTATCCATCCAAAACACTGACTCCATCTCTGACAATGTAACTGCCTGATGATTAGGAACGAAGTCACAGCTAAAACTTCAGTGGGTTTCTGAGGCTGTGAATTCCAAGGGAGGAGACTGTCCACCCCTCTTCTTGGCTGTGGCTGGTGAAATCCACGTACTAGAGAGGCACAGACTTTGAGTTTGTAGTTTAACTCCCCTTGGACTATGCCAAATATAAAATTAATATTCATTTTATGTACGCTATAGAAATGTTTAGACGGCTTCTCCTTCTCCTCTTGGTTTCTCAGTCACTGTCTCATTAACTTCTTTTGTTTTGTTCATTTTCTTCTAACCTTCTCCCTCCATTTGCACCTAGGGAGACTGATGTCTGACAGATGTTGTCAGCAAACCCAGCTCTGACTTTCCCTAACGGTGCTTGGAGGACCTAACTTGTATATTTATTTCCTTATAAGCTACGTGAAGATCAAAGAAACCTCATCCCAGAGTAACAGAAAATGATAATAACAAAAACCAGGCCACTCATAAATAGTAGATTCAGTGCTCTTATAAGAAGTGACTAAAGAAAAGGTTAGCAATTCCAACCAACCAAAAGTCCCCTATAAAGACAATACTACTCCACAAGTAGTATGAGACACTAATACCATATGATGTCCATACTAGTGCTTTAGGAGAAATACTACTCTATCTCAGTGGATTGGACCCACTTAGTAGCAATGAGTTTGTTACAAGTTTAATTACAAAGTATGGTGTAGATAACAAGTCATATTACTTTGGCCTTTATTTAACTCTTCTCTAGTTTGCTTGCTAGAGGGTGGGAGGAAACATTTTTAACAATCATAAAACAATTATTCTGACTCTAACATTAAATCAACTCACTTTACCACATCCTATGGATATCAAACAGTGAGCTTAATTTTTGGTAAGGTGGGGTGTGCAAGGAGCCACCTGCCGAGCTTTCAGGGATGTGAGAATTTAATCAGAAAAGCCAGGGAGGGCAGCCTTGGTTATAGAAAGATATTGATAAATTCTAAGCACAGGATAACGATAAATTTAATTTTTTTTATTATACTCGCCAACATGTTGTCATCATTGAGTTATACAGTGAGTTTTTAATTTATGTAAGGGTGGATGTGTCAGAGGCAGTGAGATTGGCTCAGGATACAGCAGAGTTCAGATGTTCAGATTGCTAAGAGTTACAGATAACCCGAGGGTGGAAAAATTATTCATTCTCTAATTACCTACTCATTCATTCATCCATCCAGTCAACAAATATTTGGGAGCTGTATGTATCAAAAGATTATTAGCTATTTAACCTTGGCCATATCATTCATTTTCAGAATTCATACTTCTTTTTTTAAATAAGAGATTCTAAAGTAAGAACTTTAGAGAATGTAGAGACTAAATGAGAGAAAGTATAATGCCATTGGCACATGATTTGTTATTTTCTTTTTAAAATTTAGTGATCACTTTGGGTCCTTCTTCCTGAAACAGAAAGAAGGTGAGAAAAGGTAATGATTTTATTCTCTGACTTTCCTTTGATCCCAAACAAGCTTATTGCTGTTCTTTTGAGGTATTGAGTCTGACCCTCCAGTGGGTCAGAGACTGGAAAGGGCACAGGAGGAGACCGTTCATTCTAGTATTTGATCAGAACATGTGTTTATGCGTGGACTGTGTTTTACAGGGAATGTCTCTCCACTGACACATTTATTCCAAAATTCTAGAAACTTATACCTTTTTACTGTGCTAAAATGCAAACAGAATAAATAGCTTGTGGAGAGGAGATTGCCGCAAATGAGGAGAACAGTCTTTGGTTCCTTATCAAAACTTGCTGTCTGTAGGTCCTGGGCCTGATTTCTCTAGCGATAACCCCAGTCCTGTGCCAGCAGACTTAAAGAACCTTGGCATGTTTCAGAAGATGCTACCTCAAGCACTCCCTGGAAACTTGTTATTTTCTTTATGGAAGGGCCTGACGTGGGGCAGGAGGTTGGCAATTTCTGATAGAGTCAGCTGTCTAGTAAGTGGAGATTGTTCCACTTTTGGCCAGCACTGCTACAAAAAATAAAATAAAATAAAATAAACTCTTTACCCTTTCCTCTCTCTGTTTAATATGTGCCTTCCCAGAACTTTTCAACTGCAAATTCTGGGGGTTTTAATAGTACTGGATATTTGAATGTAAAGTTTCTGAAATGTGTTTCAAGCTATCTGTGACTGATGTACAAAAGCTTCCTGTTGTCCTAAGTAGAAATGTCAGATTTAAAACAGTGCCACTGTAAACAGAATGGCGAGACAAGGAACACTGTAATGGGATAGTTGAGAGAAAGGTCACCTTAAAGTGAACGGACAATCAGCTGTTTTGCGTATTGTAATTAACAACCTTAACAAGACACGCATAACTTTTCCAACTGGGAGCAAAGGAAGAGGAAGGAGGGAGAGGGAGAAGGACTACTTAAAGGTTCACACAAAGATAGATATGACTGTGGAGGGTCGACAGGTAAGATCAAGAGAGGACAAAGAGAGCAGCGACTAGCCAATGGACAGGAATCCGGGTGAAGGAAAAGGAAGGACACAGCAAGGTTTCCCTAAGACGTAAAAGATGGCATTATACAATGCAATTAATGTTAGAATGGAATAATCACATTTTCTTACATTTGACAAAATTAAAAATTGGTCTTTTTAAAGATCCATAATGATAAATTTATACAATGCAATTAATGTTATAAGAAGGAATAATCACTTCTTTATCTGACAAAATTAAATATTAATAATTTTAAAGATATATGACCAAAAGCAAAAGATAAAGTCTATAGGTCTAGCCTATAGTATAAACAGGCTGGCAAATACAGCCAGAAATGCACAGTCAGGAAAGGATAAAATTAATGAATGGGATCTTCTAAAGATTACGTTCCTATCCATATAGAAAACCTCTTTCCAGTAGGGTGACAGAAAACCTAGTGACTGGGAAGAAATATTTAACAAGGGTCTGATAATAAGCGTTGACCAAATGCTACAGGGCCTCCACAAGAAAAAGACTACTGATAATCCAATGACAAAATGGGCAAAAGACATGGAAAGTCTTTCCACACAGGAAGACATTCGGAGGACCAACAGACACATGAAAAATCAAAATCACTGGCAATCAGAGAGACGCAAAACAAAACCATAATGAGATATCATTTCACCCTAGTAGAAGTGGTCAACTTTAACAGGTCAGTAAGCAGTACATATTGGAAAGGATGTGGAAAGAATGAAACTCATGCACTGTTGGGAATTGTAAAATGGTACAACCACTCTGGAAGGTGGTCTGGTGTTTCCCCCAAAAGCTGAACATAAAAATTCCATATTGCTCAGCTTTTCCACTTTTACCAAGGAAACTAAACTGAGACACAAATGGAGATTTGTATGTCAATGTTCATAACAATGTTATTCACAAAGGCAAAAACATGGAAACAGCCTAAATGTCCAACAATAAACAAATGGATTGAGAAATTGTGGTATTCACAAGATATAATACTGTGCAGCACTCAGGAGCAATGATTCGGAAAATACTACATAAAATGAGTGAGACTGGAGAGCAATATGCTGAGTGGATTAGTCTCATAAGGACAAATACTGCATAAGACCATTATTATGAAAATAGAAGAACAACTAGTAAAATGTGTATGAAGGTCCAAGGAGAGAAAAGGAGGAAGCTGAGGGGCTGAAGGGAGGTAGAGGGGATACCACAGGGTCACTCAATTTGGTGGGCAGAGTGAAGGGGTGCAGGGAATGGGAAAGATCCAGTGGGGACTCAAAAAGATGGAGGAACGGTAGGCATAGATCAATTGTGATTACTTCTATTAAGTACAATGTATGGTAAAGATTGTATGACGCACTGTGAATGGAGGCAAGTGTGAAGCATAATGTATACACATTTTGTATGCAAATCCATATAAAATTTATAAAGAAAGACTTTTCAGAGTATAAATGTTCACTAACTATCATTTAAAGTAAAATATAAAGATATTCTTATCTACCAATTCATTTCTCACCATTGCTGAGCTGCTTGATTTTGTCTGCATATTTCTTCTTGGAAGTCTGCACTAGACAAATTCACTGGTTAGCCCCCTTGGCGGTAGAAATAATAATCTATGCAATCTTGATTTAAAACAAACCTGGTGTTTGCTATGTATTACTTAGGCTTAGAAGGCATAATAATGACTTAATTCCAGGAAGGCATTTCATGAAGACTCCATGAATTATCTTGATTTTTCTAAAAGAGAGCCATTTATTACAAATATTTTTTTTCTTCCCAAGGATTATTTTTTCTGAGCTCATTTTTACAGGTTCTACTGAGACAAATGTTATTTGTATCCAATGAAGAAAGATGGCCTGGGTTTCAAAAAAAGGTCAATGAATTAAGTTAGTTTATTTTTAAACAGGTCATTTTTCATACTCTTTCTTGCCTGGAGCAAAGTTAAGACTACCCGGCAACTTTACCCCGATTTCTTTAGATAATTAAGCATTCATTATTCACATGCCTTGCATTTCATTTTGGCTTTCCATCTTCAGTCACTTAGGATGGACTGCAACTGTTTGCTCAGTGCTGTCCTCCAATTAGTGCTGTTTAAACAAATGCCACATTTCTCCCTGTCTGTGCCCAAAATGTTACATGCAAACATATGGTGGTGAGGGTGGCAAGGGGGGAGGGACAACAACATCTAAAACAAAGAAAGCATTTTTAGAATAAAAATAAGCTTTTTTTAGTCTTTGTAAGTTCTGTCACAAGAGCTATTCATAAAATAATAATTTATTTTACAATCACTACTGTCTCATGATTTCTCTGCTACTACCCTGTTTCCTATGTTGATATGTGATTAAGATATGGACTTATTGCTAAGTCCAAAGGCCTTCATTCAAATCAGTGGCAACCTCTGGCGTGGGTTATGCCACTTAGAAAGTAGAGAGGGTACCAGAGAGGGCTGAAAAGTTGTAGATTGGAATCAGACAGACTCATTTTGAACCCTATTTCTAATACCTTCGGACAAAAAGTTATCAGAAACTTATGAAGTCTGTCCCTTCTATTCTCACCAGAAAAAGGATAAGGATATTAATTGTTGTTGCTGTTATTAGGTGTCATAAAGTTGGTATCCACCTTAAAATACTGTGTGGAATAAATTAATTAAATCTAAAGGTGCAAGTCAACTCAATTAGCAAATGCCAAAAATGTACAACCATTCAATAAATGAGGAATATGCTCATATTGTTGTTTTTAATTCTTTCTATTTTAATTTGACAAAGAACACTTTTCGCCTTATTTCTCTGAAACACAAGTTCCTAATTTGAAATATAGAGCTAGAAATCCCCTTTAGAATGCTCTGTCACACTCCAGAGTGCTAAGTACATGCAAGTGATTCTTTCCTGTCATTCTTCCACCATCATAGAGATCTCTGAAAAAAGGTTATATTAATAACCATCCTTTCCTTTTGTACCAGTCCAATAACCTTTGTATCTCCCTATGTGATCTAAACTAAATCTTGCCAAGTGATTGTCACACAGTCCAAGAATCATTTTTGCAAGTATAAGAATAGCATTGTGTTGCCAAGACACTTAAAACATAGTTTGAGACTTGGGGACAGCATGAATATAAGTCCTAAATGAGTCTCAACCACATTCACAGCTGAGAGATAAAATTGTGTTGTTTCCACCAGAGAAGCAGATGAAAGGAATACAGGCCTAAAATCACGCTCCATTCCATGCCTCTGTTCTTCACATATCAGCCCTACGACGCTAAAGATGTTTTGTCTTTCTCTCTTAACTCCTTTTGTCCTCCATTCATCTCACTAACATTCCCTTCTTTTGTTCTTTCTTCCTATCTAAAGCACATTGAAAGGGATTATTAAGAAATAGTGTTAGATTCAGTACTGCAAATATTGCCTCTCAGACTGTAAACCACTAAAGAATGAGTAGAAATGGTTGTACATAACCATTAATAATTGGAATATGGAATGTATGAAATCCAGAAGAATTATGAAAAATAACCAAAAAATTGTGGAAAGAAAATGAAACATTGTAGAAAATGAAATGGAATTACTGACATCCTAGGCAATAATGAACTGAGATGAACTGGTATCAGCCACTTTGACTCTTACAATTATATGATTATGCCACAAATGACAAAGTAAGGAAGAATGGAGTTGCATTCCCAGTCAAAAAGAACATTTCAAGATAGATTCTGAAGTACAATGCTATGAGTGATGGTCTACTACCCATACACATTCAAGAAAGACCTGTTAATATAATTATTATTCAAACATATGCACCTGCCACTAAAGTCACAGATGATGAAATAGAGGTCTCCTAGCAATTTGTGCATTCTGAAATTGATCAAACATGCAAAAAAGATTCATGAATAATAGATGGTGACTAGAATATAAAAGTTAGAATCAAAGAAGGACTGGTAGTTGGAAAATACAGACTTGGTGACAGCAATGAGGTTGGAGATAGAATGACAGAATTTTGCACAATGATAGATTCATTATAGATGCCTTTAAAAAAAAAAAATAAACAGTGAATATCCACATGAACCTCACTGGATAGGCTACACAAGAAACAGACTGACTGTGTAGTTGTTATGTGTATTCAAGTCACCTGTGACTCATAGCGACCCTGTGTACAACAGCTCTGAACCCTGCTCTATCCTGAGCTGACGTCATCATCTCTGACACACCTACCCCCCCATTACTCTAGTCACTCAGTCAATGTGCTGTCCCTCCACGCTCCCAAGTATAATGTCCCTCGCCAAGGACTGGTTCCTCCTTGCAACATGCCCAAAGAATGTCAGATGAAGCTTCAGAATCCTTGTCTCCATAGAGCAGCTTGGATTTACCTTCTCCAGGACAAACCTGTTTGTTCTTTTAACAGCCCACATTATACTCAATACTCTTCAGCAGCACCACAGCTCAAAGACATCAAATCTCCTTCTATCATGCCTAGTCATTGTCCAGCTTTCTGATGCATAGCAAGTAATTGTGAAGACCATGGCCTGGATCAGGCGCACGTTAGCCTCCAGACGGACATTGTGCTTCAGTACTCTAGATATGTCCCTGACAGCAGACTTTCCCAATGAAACACATCTTTTTATTTTCTGGCTGCTGGTACCAAGAGTATTGATTGTAAAGCCAAACAAACTAAAGCTGTTAACAATCTCAATCTCTTCACCATCCATTAATGGCCCAGTAGTGAGAATCTCTGTTTTCTTGATGTTGAGCTTCAGACCATATTGAAGGCTGCAGTCCTTGACCCTCTGCAGAAAGTACTTCAGGTCCTCCTCAGTTTTAGCAAGCCAAAGCTGTGTCATTTTAATAACAGAGGTTACTGATGAGTCTTCCTCCAATCCTGATGCCACATTCCTCCTTATAGAGACCAGACTCCCAGATAATCTGTTCCGCATATAGGTTGAAAAGGTATGAAGATAGGACACATCCCAGGCGTACACCCTTCTCAATTTTGAACCATGCAGTGTTTCCTTGCTCTGTTCTGACGACTGCCTCTTGGTCCAAGTACAGGATTCTCATAAGCACAGTCAAATGTTCTGGGATTCTCATTCTTCTCAGAGATACCCACAGTATTGTGATCCACAGTCAAATGCCTTTGCACAGTGAATAAATATGGGTAAATATAAGTATAGATAAATATCTTTCTGGCACTCTCTGCTTTTGGCCAAAATTCATCTGATAGATTAACTATACTTGCGGAAAATGCAACAGAGAAGCTTAATATCAGCAGTCAAAACAAGGCCAATGGCTGGGTGTAGTACAAATCATCAATTGCTATTGTTTCAATTAAAACTAAAGTTAATGAGAATTAAAACAAATCTACAAGAACCAAAATATTTTAGCCTATCCCATCTAATTTAAAAACCACCTCAAGAATACATTTAGTGTCCTGAACTAATAACGCTTGAAGATTAGATGAGTTGTGGGATAGAAGGAATACACAAAGTCAGTGTACCAAAATTAACTGGTTAGCACTGAAACATTTCATGAAGAAGTATATGTTCAAGAATCAAGGATATTGAGAGAAGTACAGGATGCACTGAAAGCAGTGGCAAAAAAAACCAAGACCCAGAAACTGATGAAATACCAATTGATAAGTTTCAATAAACAGATGTAGCCCTATACATGCAAGCTAAGAACAGCTACCTGAAAAACTGACTAAAAGAGATTGGTATTTATTCTAATTTCAAAAAACAGTGATTCAATCCAATGTGGATTGAATCCAAGTAATATCATTAATAATATATGTCAATAAAATCCTACTGAAGATTTAAAAATAGACACAACAGTACATCAACAGGAAATGGCTACAATTTCAAGTCAGATTATGAAAAGCCATGGTACAAGGGGTATCACTGCTGATGTCTGGTAGATTTTGGCTGAAAGCAGAGAATACCAGAAAAATGGTTATCTCTATTTATTCACTGTACAAAGGCATCTTATACACATGGGAGTACCAAAGCATGTAACTGTGCTCATGCAAAAACTATTATCTAGCCTCAAAAGCTGTTTTACAAAGAAAGTCAGGTAACACGTCCTGGTTTAAAATCAAGAAAAGCGTGCATCTGAACTGTATTCTTTCTCCATACCTATTTAATCTGTATGCAGAACAAATCATTCAAGAAACTATGTTATATGAAGAACAACATAGCATCAGGATTGAAGGAGGACTTATCAACAGTCTGCTGTATGCAGATGACATAACTTTGCTTGCTAAAAGTGAAGACTTGATGTACTTACTGCAGAAGGTCCAAGATTGCAGCCTTCAATATGGATTACATCCCAACATCAAGAAACTCAATTGTCTCAGCACTGGACTATGAGGTACTATTGTGAAAGATACAGTAAGACTGAAGTTGTCAATGATTTCATTTTACTTGAATCTTCAACCAACATTTATGTTAACAGCAGTCAAGGAATCAAATGATGTGCTGCATTAGACAAATCTGCTGTCAAGGGCCTCTTCAGAGTACTAAGAGCCAACACGTCAGGTTAAAGACTAAATTGCACCTGATCTTTTCAATGACTTTATGAGCATATAAGAACCGTACAATGAAGAAGTACGACAGAAGAAAAACTGGTATGTTTGTGATAAGGCATTGGAGAAGAGTACTTGAATACGACCACCAGAAGAACAACAGGTCTGTCTTGGAGGAATTCAACCAAGGGTTTCCTTAGAGACACAGACGGTGAAGCTTCATCTTCTATCCTTTGCGCATGTGTCTGGAGAGGCGAATCCTTGGGAAATTACATCATTCTGGGAGAAGTCATAGAAAGAGAGGAAGATTCTTAACAAGAGCAATGACTAAACCAACAGGCTTAAACATATTTGAGATGGTGGAGATGGCAAGGATCTTATCTGTTGTTAACAGGGTTGCTATGAGTTGGGGGTGACTCAGTGGCACCCACCAACCACAAGAGGCTGGAAATATTATGCTTGAAAGAAAGTAAAATGAATTTTGCAGATAAACTCCTTCTCTGATAGACTATACTTTCTAGCAGAACTGGGATTAAAAAAAATAGAAAAAAGCAATATTTAAGATCACAAATGATGAGAAACTCAAATAAGAGCATGAAAAGAACAAACGGAAGAGTTGTGCGTATCCCTAAGTCAGTAATGAAACAAAAGAAAGAATTCTATTTGAAGTAGGGAGATCAAGAATCTGACAGCAAACAAATAATTCTATATAGTGAGAGTGGAATGATCAAAGAGAAGCAGAATTTAACTACTGAAAAGTTTAGAGCTCCTAAATTATAGTTTCCTTTTTCTATACTTGGAATCCTCTAACATCAAGAGCCTGGGGTCAGTGATCACTGGACTAATTTGTCATTCTTGATTACAGCAAAAGTAGTCACTGTCACAATATTGATCATGTGGTTGCAGGTCTGACCTTTGCATGTATGTTCCAAATCTTGATGGGAAAAGGAACTGGGGCAAGACTCTATATTAGATGTAATGCTTAATAATATTCAGTCACTATTTTCTGATTCAATGTTGCTAGCAGCTCCATTCATGTAGTTAAGACATCCATTTCAGGGAGCGCTTTGTTAAGCAATTTAATAGGCATGTTGGTGTTGGTGTTGTTATGTGCTGTCGAGTCACCTGTGATTCATTGTGACCCTATGTACAACAGCCCTAAACCCTGCTCTATCCTGTGCCAATCTTACTGTCTCTGACACACCTACTCCCATTATCCCAGTCACTGAATCAATCCTTCTCATCGAGGGTCTTCCTCTCCTGAGCTGTCCCTCCACCCTCCCAAGCATATCATCCCTCTCCAAGGACTGGTCCCTCCTTGCAACATGTCCAAATTCTGCTAGACGAAGCTTCACAATCCTTGTCTGACATACTCAATTTTACTCCCTCCCGTTTTGTGTCTTACAACAGCAACACCCCAATAAACCATCTGCACACCTAAATTTATCTCAATATCAATTGCCTAGAGGATCCAACCAATACCTTTGTTCATCTAAGATGGTAAAATAGTAATTCTTTTCTATATTCTTGCCAAATAATGACAAAAAGAATAAAGGCAAATACTATTTGTTACTATCTTCTTTAAGATTGGGAAAGGATAGAGCAGGGCTTAGGGCCATTGTACATAGGGTTGCTATGAGTCTCAAGCAACTCGACGGGACATAAGAACAACAACAACAATCTTTTGTGCTTTTATAGAAAAAAAAAAGTAAAATTGTTTGTGTAACCCAATTCTGAGTAGCTCTTGTGCTCGCCCCACTAATATACTCTTTCTTATACCCTGACCATGTCTCTCTCTTCTATGAATCTCAAAACAAGTCTAGAAAGAAAGAGAGAAAAGTCTCCAATATGGAGTCAAAGTTAGATGCTGGGAACAACTGCTTTTATTGTAAGACAATATTTAGGAATTTACACAAGAATTTTACATTTCTTTTATTTAAACAAAATTAATATTTTAATTGTGATGTTAACAAACGTTTACAGAGAAGTTAGATTTCATTATTGCACATTTTAACACCCCTCCTTCCTTCCATTTCCCCTAATTCACTTTAAAAGAAAACAAAAAAACCCAAACACAAAAAACAACCAAAAACTGTTACACAACTACCTCCCTCCCTTCCCTCTGTCCCCTGTGCTCTTTGTAATAATATATCTGTTGTATGTATAATGCCTAATCATAAATCCCTTTTAGACAGAGCTTTCTTTCATCTGTTCCAGTGCAATGGTCATTATCTACCCACTTTTATCCAACTCTTCTCCCAATTCCCCGTGTCAGACCTGCTTTATAACAGTGGTGCTATGCAGTATTTGTCCTTGTATGAATAGATACCATTTACGTTTGTGCTAGAGGAAGAAGTTAGTCTGATGATTTCTTGGTTATTGAGTTTAGCTCCTATTCCAATTCCATTGTGTTGGCTTGGTTAGAAAACAAACAGGACACCTCAACTTTAACCACTCAAACAATACTTATTGAGCAACTACCATTCCTGTTCTTCAAGACTTATTCATTTATAAGTCAGATATTTTTGTACCTGTCAAATTAGAAATGAGAAGGCTAAATCAGTAATGCCTAGAGCTGGCCCACTGTGCATTAAGACAGACACCCGTGCTTCTGAGCAGAGAAGTAAATAATTAGATGTTGTTGGTCAAACAGTAATAATATATGTCAACAAAGCTTAAAGTACTCTAATTTTCTGTCAAGTAAGAGCTTTTATTCTCTTTGTACCACAGTGGGAACATAGAAGGCTGTTGCACTGTCTGGAGACTTTAATCCACCAGTAGATTCCAGGAAGAGGGAAAGGCAATCACCTCCTGTGTGATTTAAAGGCTGCTGAAAACCTGATGACCCTGGAAGGTCATCTGTGAGTTGGTTGATTCCAACTCGACAGAAATGAGTTTTTGAGTTTGATCCACCATGGATATGTATTCTTTAGGATACAAGTTCTTTAACTTCCTTCTATTTAGGTATGTTTAACAAAAAAAAAATCCTAAGAAAACAAAAATATGATCTTATAAAACAAGTAGCTGTAAGACAATGAAGGGGTGTATACAACATAGCCTAGACAGGTGTCAGGGAGGTTTTCCTGGGGTGAAGCCTGTAACACCTCTTGGCTCCCTAGAGAGAAAAGGGGAAGAAAGGGAGCTGAGAAAGGAGGTTTGAGTACCATGAAAACATTCTTGCCAGGAGTGGAATGTGTCATTTTGGAGCTGAACACATGCTCTACCAAGCACCTCATGCACACAACAAGGCCAGCACGTGTGGAGATGTCCAAGGGATGCTGGGCCTGCTAACACTGAAGGAAAGAAAGACTGCACTGGCAGAGAGAGAACAAGCTTTCCACTAGGGCTTGGACTCTCAGCTCTGGTGGTCTAGTGGTAGGAAGCTGCACTGCCAAACCCCCAGGTACACGGTTCGATGAATCCACCAGCTGAATACTACACCAGAAAGATGAGCTATCTTCTCCTGTGCAATTTACTGTCACTAAAAACCTGCTGGAGGGTCAGCTATTTTGGGTCAGTTCCAACTTGACAGCACACAACAACAACAAACTGTAAAAGAGTCGATCTCTGCTAAAACCATTGACTTTTGGTAGCTCTGTTACAGCAGCCCTAGATAGCTAATACGACACCCACAAGAACGGTATCTCACAATGACTGGCGAGGTGCTTGCAGGTGGAGCTTAGGTTTGGCAATTTGGACTTCCTGTGCTTAGCTCAGTGTGTGTGTTTACGCTCCCTGGGTACTTGCTGGTGGTATATTCTCCCTTTACGACTAGAGAGAGTGAACGAGAGTCCGCGTGAACCACTGGTAAGGAACAAAGGAGAAAATGGTTTGACTCCACTAAAACAATTAATACATGTAGGTCTTCAAAACCCCTCCACCGTAATTACTGCCTAAAACACTGTGAAGTTCAAAGGAATCTCAGTGGCTTTGAAATTAAGGGCTTTAGTAAGAGTCCCAAGTCTTCCACTGTGACTTGGGCTAAGTAAGTAATAAGACAGTTCCAGATATTTTTTTTGCCTCCTTCACACTCAGAGCTGATTATCTGCTCTTCCTCTTCCTTGAGGTCATAAAGGGACCCAGATGAGATGAAGTTTATGATAGACTTCCTTCTAAGCTGAGGAATAACATATAATTATGCCTCTAATTAATGCATTTTATGAGTCCTTTCCTCTTTCTAAATCTAAATTCAATTTAAGTCATGACCTATTTATGTATAAGTGTACTTCCCCCCCACACACACTTTTTAATGCATGAGGATTTTACTCTTTGGTTTTTTTTTTTAAATTAAAAAAGCAAAGGGAGGCTTTAACATTTTAATTTAATTAATAATTGACTTAATGGTAAGAAATGGAAACTTATTTTTATAATGCTGAAAACACATCAATCAAAGAAACAAGGCTATCTACATATATGCCTGCATATTGAATTTTTCTCTCTGGAAATTTGTAGCTACAGCTATCAGTTTTTAAAGAAAAGACATGCACATAATACTATCCTTAGTAATAATTTTAAGTGTGTTATTTAAAGAAAGAATGTTCCCTGGACTTAGCCTTCTAAGGAAACAGTTTCATTGTCTTAATAGACTGTTAAAATAAAACTGTATTTCCCCAAAACTCAAGTTATCAAGTTATTTTCCAAATCACGAAAAATGTTGGCATTATTACTCTCTTATTTTTTTGTATGTTTGTTCTAAATAGCTTCTTTTGCACTTTCTAAAATTTTTAGTATCAGATTTTATTGGTCATTGGCCAACAGTCATTGACCATTAATTTTTAGCCATGCTAACACCATCATAATAGTAATCATAATATTTTCATAAAAACTAATATCCCATCTTCATAGATGAGTAATCTAATAGCAAATGTGATGACACAGGCATACACCTCTATTTGACATTACGCATATCATCCTTATCGTAACACCATAATGTAGGTCTCATGCCCATTTTACAGACTTAGAATTGAAGGTTACACAGATTTATAAAATACTTCCAAACTTCTCCCAACCAATACAAAACTGAGTTGTTACATACCTTTAGGTTTGTCTGATGTAAACATTATTTTTTAATCCAAGATGAAGAAAACAAATCCCTATAAAAGACTGCGATTTGTTTTATTCAGGATCACAGAGATATGGTACTTGCTCTGTACCTCACAGAGTAGAGATAACATGTTCAAATCTTATTGATACAGGCAGTAAAGTACTTAACCATAACATTTCATAATCCAAATCCCAAGAAAAGTCTTTCCCTGAAGCAAAGACATGGTAAATAGAATTCAAAATGTAGGCCACAAACCTGTTTCAGGCTCAATGGAAAAATAAGGCTGTCCTTCCAAGATACTGTACACCAACTTTGCACTGTTTCCATAAACTGGGTCATCAGCGTCGGTGGCTGTTACATTAGTGACAGACGTACCTAATTTAAAAAAAGGGGGGGGATGAGAAAAGATAATAATTAACATATCATTCTTTGCCAAGAGCTAAATTTTGCCAAGAACATCACACATAAATCCTGTGTGGTAAGAAGGCGGCAAAGGAGCCTCCTTTTAAAATGTGGAGACGAGTCATTCTGTACAAACTTCAACAAAGCCCAAGGTTTTTTACAGGAAAGCAAGGCTGTAGTACCATATAAAAAAGAGCCCTTTCTCTAGTTGTATTAGCTAATATTCCTTTGTAGCTTTCATTTTTAATCTATCTATTAGATTCATATGTGCTTCAAGAATGTGCAGGGGAAAATCAAAGGAATATATAATATATGGTTAATAACATAATGTAGTATGCAGCAGTTAGTTTTTGCAATGATACAACAGAACGTTCATGGAACATCTGGATATCGAAGAAAGCAGGAAGATGTATCCAAAGAATATTCTACCTCGTTTTATTTAGTTCTTAAGACCATAGCTAGATTGTTGTTGTTAGGTGGTATCAAGTCGAATACTAGTAATAGCAACCCAATGAACAACAGATCTGAACCCTGTCCTACCCTGTGCCATCATTATAATCTCTGAAACACCCAAGGCCATTGCTGCTGTCACTGTGTCAACCCACTTGGTCGAGGGTCGTCTTCTCCTTCACCATTCCACCACCCTCCCCAGCATGATGGCCCCTCTTCAATGAATAACCTTTCCTAACAACATGTCCAAAGTATATGAGACAAAGTTGGTGTTTTCTTTGCCTCCAAGGAACACTCTGGCTGCATTTTCTCTAAAGCATATCTGTTTGGGGGTTTTTTGGCAGTCCATGGGGCATTTAGCACTCTCTATATTTTTTTAAAAAATGGTTTTTTTTGATGATTTTTAATTCTATTATATATGTTTACAGTATATTCTTTCCATTTAATTTTTCCCCATTCATTCATTGCTGCACATTTTCCTCCCTGTCCACCCCTCCCCCCAGTTCATTTTTTTCTCTTTGAAGAAAAAAACAATTCTTTCATTGTTATACAATCCCCCTCCAGTCCACTTACGCATTTCTTTTTCTATAATCTTGTCATGAAAATAATCTCTGGAGACTAAGATGAGTCTGATACAGGTCATGGTCTTTGCAATCACTTATTATGCATCAGAGAGTTGGAAAAGGACTGAGGAGGATAAAAGGAGAATTGATGCCTTTGAGCTGTGTGGTGCTGGAGAAGAGTATTGAGGGTACCATGGACTGCTAGGAAAACAGAGAGATTCATCTTGAAAAGGGTCAAACCGGGTGGCTCCTTGGAGGCAAGGATTCTGAGGCTTCGTCTAACATACTTTGGACATGTTGTAAGGAGGGACCGGTCCTTGGAGAGGGACATCATGTTTGGGAGGGTGGAGGGACTGCGCAGGAGGGGAAGACCCTCTATGAGGTGGATTGATTCAGTGACTGGGGTAATTGGGAAGGGTGTCAGAGACAGTGCAATTGCTACAGGATAGAGCAGGGTTTAGGGCTGTTGTACTTAGGGTTGCTGTGAGTTGCAAGTTACTTGATGGTACATAACAACAACAACATATTCCTTTTAAATAGTTCTCTCCCTCATCAGTTTCAATGCAGTATACATTATTTATCCCTTTTTTTCTTAGATCCCCCACCCTCCCCCAAGCCCAATGTCAGTCCTGTTTTACAATTGTGGCACTATGCAAGTATTTGTCCTTCTACGACTGAGATAGTTCACTCAGTTTAATGTCCTCCAGGGTCACCCATTTTGTATAATATTTCATGAGTTCTTTGTTTTTCAATGCAGCATAGTAGCACTCTTATCCAAAGCCACAGTTCAAAGGTATAAATTCTTCTTCTGCCATCCTTAGTCAAGCTCTTAGCTGTATAACAAGTCACTGAAAAGATCATGGCCTGAATGAAGCAGGCTCACCTTAGTCCTCAAACTGACAACAATACTTCTCAATAACTTGAGAGGTTCCTGACTACAGACATTCCCAGTACCACAAATCTCCTGATCTCTTGACTGCTGGAATCAAGGGTGCTGATGGAAACCCCTATTAATCAGCCTGTGTAGGTAATTAAGCATTATGGGCAAACAGCATCAAACACATTTTAAGATTCATTTTCTATGATCCATTCTCTCTTTTGTTAAAAAAAGGAAGACCTATGACTTGCGTAAAAAAAGGTACACATATTAAACCAGACTATGATCTTAAGAAACTTGCACTTTGAGGAAGAGGAGGGCAGAGGGGAGAGCACACAGCCACACGCAACTGTAGTGAATGCAAGGGCATCAATTGTGAACCCATCACTCAGTGTGGCTGTGGGCGGATCCTCAGGAACACCATTTGACTAGAAGGATCAAAGGTCAAGTTCAGGCCTGCAAGGAGAGGAGGGAAAAGCCCAAGCCGAACAAGAACAAGGTGGGATGACATCTTTTGGGAAATGATGAGAAGCTGTGAAATTGGGCGAGGCTGATGTGGCCACGAGAATCATGTTCTACAAGAAAAGGACCAATTTTCTCCTCATTCATTAAGCACGGGGCACATGAGAGTGACTGCATACTTATTTGGTAGTTGAATGCATGAGTAAGTGAATGAATTACCTAAGATGTCATTACAAATGGCACATAGCAATCACAGATCGACTCCTAGGAAAGGGATCTCAGTGCTTCCATAAAGAAGGTTTTGGAAGGAGTGCTCTCCTATTAATATCTGTGTCGAAGTAAAATAGACCAGATGAGACAGAAGAACGTGTTGAAGATGGTATCACATCAACATGATCCCCGGTAGTGCAGTGTACAGCATGCTGGACCGCTAACAGAAAAGCTGGTGGTTCAAATCCCCTTTGCTCCACAGATCAACAATGAGCAGTCAGATTTACTGTCTCAGATTCCTGATGAAGGGAACTGACTCAGCAGCAAAAAGTTTGTGTTGGTAAATGATAACAACAAAGGCTGCAGCGGATGGCATTGAATATCTGGAGCTGGGTGGCCAGTAACGAATGGGGGCTGACTCATAGACCCCAGCATCAATAGTATATTGCTTATATCATTTTAAGTAGTTCTGTGTTCTTGGGGAAGTCATCTCTGCGTAACTCATTGCCTTTAAGTTGGAATCAATCCACAGCTGCCCTGCTGTTACAATTCTGAAGCTAAAAATTACATGAGAGGAGCTTGTCCATAAATCTCCTGTATGTTACTGCTGTTGTTGTTATGTGTGTCAAGTCGCTTGTGACTCATAGCGACGTTATCCTGTGCCAATCTTTCTGTCTCTGACATATCTACTCCAATTATTCCAGTGACTAAAGCGATCCATCTCATCGAGGGCCTTCCTCTCCTGCGCTGTCCCTCCACCCTCCCAAGCATGATGTCCCTCTCCAAGGACTTATCCTGCCTTGCAACATGTCCAAAATATGTGAGATGAAGCTTCAGAATCCTTGCCTCCCAGGAGCAGCCTCTTTTCACCTTCTCTAGGATGAACCTCTTTGTTCTCCTAGCAGTCCATGGAATATCCAATACTCTTCTCCAGCACCACAGCTCAGAGGTTCAAAGGCAGCATAGTTTCTCCTGAACAGACCTGGTGTATTCCAACCCAGCAGCTTGACCTGTGGGTTACCAACACAACCCACTGTAGATGGTACCCCTGGAATTCTCTACAAGTAAGAAAACGTTGTGAAACTGCAGTTCCCTGCTCTGTAAAAAGGGAAGCATTACTAATTTCCCCATTATAAGTTTGGGATCACTGATTATAATAATATATGCAAATGCAGAAGAGGTCCTGACACATCTGGTATTTCGGAGCGCTATCACTAATGTGAAATGTACGCTGGGGGTGTGTGCATTGGTGAGCGAATAATAAAACTCTTCTGCACTTTTAAGAAGTGGCGAATGTGATAATTTATAATTAGATGTCTTTTTGCTTAATGCCTTTAATAATAGCATATTTCCTCAAGTTTAGAGGAAAACAGAAGGAAATAATCCCAAATGATTTTGGTTAGAAATTAGTTCCTTTAAAAATTGACCAACAGAGTACATGCACACCCATACTCATATACATGCAATCTCATTTTCTCTCATGTAATCTGAGCCATAGTTGACCAGACAGCCCCTCATAACAAGTTTTCTTTGCAGTACAAGATGAACAATAGTGATTCAAAAGCGCATATATAGAATTTAGGAGGTGATGAGGGCGTGTTGGTAGAGGAAGAACAACTTGAAAGTAGGAGAGACACCAGCGAACTACATATGCAGTAATTGGTGAATGGGTGTATGTTCTCAACAAAAAGAAACATTAAAAACAAACAAACAAAAAAACCAACCCAAACAGCCAAAACCCAAACCCAAACATTTTTCTGGGCCCCAAAGTGACATATTTTTGGATCCAGTAAGCACAAGGCTAGACACGAGGCCTATCATCGGTTTGTGTTTCTCAATGCTATTTAAGTGGCTGACACTCAAATGAAAACTGTATCCCACAACTCAGACAAATCCCAACGCTGGCCAGGATGAAGTGCTGGGCTGGGAACCGCACCAGGACAAAGACTAGGGTTTACCCACATCCTCATGCAGGCTATTTCTGCCTCAAGTCTGGCTTCCCAGGAAATCCACATCCTTCAACTTTAGACAACTGGAAATGAAAAGGCAGCACTACATTCCGTCAAGGCTGATATTTCTCCTAATAGTGATTCAGGACTGTTGATACACCTGTACGTTGGAATAGATGTGTGTGGAGGTTTTGTGGATGCATTTATCAAGCGATTACCCAGAGGGGGAAAATGGATGCTTTGAGGTTAATCTTGCAGCAGAAAAGATTTCTAGTCAAGCTGTGGTATAGGCTTCTCCATGGAAATGCATGCAGAATGCAGACCACGGAGGCAAATTGAAAAGTGAAAACCTTGCAGGATAATGTTTCTTCAAAGCGGCAAGTGTTGGTGTGTGATAAATAGAGCCCTGAGTAATACCCAGGAAATATAACAACCAGGATTCTCTGTTTGTGTTTTCATTTGGAACTGTTTTTATCCCTTTGTCGTGGATACAAGAGACTCATTTAGCTGGTGACTATAAATTTGACACTGTGCCATTTCTCCAAGAAAGCCCTTATTATGATCCAACTTGATGCTGATTCTAATTATAATAATATAGCTGTTGTATTTCCAGCTGTTGTCAACAAAAATGATCCCTGTCACCACAATTCAGCCTGCTAGGGTCAAGTCAAGTATGAACGCGTCAGTTTCAAGATGAATTCGGCTCTTAACAAACTCATTTTTCCCCTCCCGCATTTAATTTGTTATCAGTTAGGTGAAATTTACCAGGGCACAGCTTGGGTTTTACTAGCCGGGGGGCTCACAGCATTCTCTGCCTCTTACCACACCTGAAGACTCCAACCCCCCAGTAACGACAGCACACCCTCCCAACAAAATTAACCATCAAAGATTTTACACTGTCAGGTTAGAGGTTCCAGTTTGCTGACAAACCAAGATGAAAGGCTTTCAGGAAAATAAGATGTCGGGGTCTGGGTAGTGCAGCTCTGTCAGCGAGGCTATACTTTTTATGAGCAAGTCAGCACACCAATTCTGCACATTATTCAGAAAGAAAAATGCTGGCACTGACACCCTGAGCAAGAAAACAAAGGGCTGGTGCAGCATGGAAATGTGCACATTGGAAAAGCTCACCCTCTCAGGATGAGAGGAACACAGGGCCCCATTTGCAAAGAGTCATTTGCAATCCATTTCCACAGAATAAGCAGGCCAATAGCAGGTGGGAAAATAAAGACGCAGAAGCTTGGCAATGACTGATACTCAGAGAGACATGCATTCCTGGCCTCCCATAGTCCTCTTCAAACTTCTGAATTGACCTTCTGGCTTTCTGATGCAAGTTCCCACTGCCTAAGTCAGAGAGACAGTGTCTGACATTATCAGCAGCAAATGTCTCACTTAAACATTCGCACATTGCCAAGATCAGAGGCCTACTGGGTCACTGCTAAGGTGCAGCTGACTTCATTATTTTAATAAAACTAAACCCTCAAGCCAATTTCCCTTATTTCCTCCTTATTAGTCCCCCTCCCCCCTAGTACTCTTGTGGTGCAATAGGTAATGGGGCTCAGGGGTAACCATGACAACCTTTTTTGGTGGTTGTTGAATGGCAGAGCAATCATTTCCTAAGACCAGCATAACTTGTTGACGCTTAAATTATCGCCTACTAGGAGCTGAAGCGTCAGGCCTGGCTTGTTTAAAACGTGTCACGCGCCATGCAATATTTTTTCCCCCATTTTATGGAACAATGCACTGGGATGCCTCTGTGCATGACTGGCGTGTCTGCTGAGAGGATTTCTGGTGGGGTTTTGGTGCACACGCTACCAATTACCCCTCCACTACCCAAACCAGTTGCAGCAGAGCGTGGACCTGGGCAGCTGAGCATCTGGGCATGCTCAAGGAGAAAGCTGAAAAATCAATCAAGGCATTTTCCTCCCTCCTCTGTCCTGAAGCCCTCTGTTCCTCAACATCCCATCTCCCCTGGGGCCTCCAGCAATAAATTCCCCCCAGTGAGAAAGACGGCTTGAATCCGACCAGTAGTTTTCAGCTGTGTTATTTAATTATATAAGACACAAGCCAAATAGCAAAACGTCTTAGGGGGTCTTCACAGGAAGAGGAGGATTAAACAAGGATCAGGAAAAAAAATTAGGACTTTATTTTAACCCAGTGTGTGGAGTCTTCTGCCCCAGCAAAGCTTAGGAGGTTCAATACACAGCGAATTGTACCGTCTGTTCAGTCAACTGTAGGCAGGGGATCTGATTCTAGGGACACCCAGGAACTCCTAATCGGTATTATTGTTGGTTAACTGGGAATGTGATGACTGGCTGTTAACAGATCCAGCTTTTTTCTTGGGTTGGTGATCAATCTTGGGATTTAAAAAAAAAAACTGACCAGGAGGCAGTGACTGCCTGGGCTCCCCATTTCAGTCAGAGCATTTCTCTGTTAAGACACAGATCACAGGCTGAAATCTGACATATCCCTTTTCTATCTCCTTGTGCAAAGGCCTAACCAGCGCTCACTGGGTGTCCTGCTTCTGTGCCAATTCTGCCTGTAGTGAAACGTTGCTGCCAAATTCCACATGCTCCAAATTGAATTTATGATGGGAACAGGGACAAGTTCTTAACGGCAGGCAGACGGATGGACAGCACAGAAATGCAGCCTGTCATTTCTCTGGCTTCCCCATTTGGGACATAAAGCAGGGAAATAAAACGCCATTCCCATTTTTTATTCTGGAACATTTAGAGGTTAGAAATAATTTTGTACCTTAATGAAACCTTCTCCATGCTGTGTTGTGCCATTGTTGGGTGGTTTTTGTTTTTGTTTTTGTTTTTTTTAACATGAGCTTGCAACTTTCCACAATTAAGCACTTCAGCAAACGCACTCCCTCGCACAGATGTCTTCTATTCAGCCATGCATCACTGCAAGGAACATCTGTAACGTGCAGTGGGCGCGAGGTACGGAAAGCTCTGTGTGAGAAAGCAGAGCTGGGACGTCTCCACCATGTTTCCTGTGCCCTGTCACCGCCAGGACAGCAGCCTACCCACTGCTCCTGCGAACGGATGGGAGGATGATAGAGGCCTGGTGGTGAAAACTAATAAGCTGTCTCTTCCAGTTCTGTATGCATAAATCAACCCTTTCAGAGTCAGGAGGCTATTTTTCCTAACAGAACAGAAAACAAAATGATATTGCCTTTTCATGGGTTTCTTATTCACGGCAATCAGCCTTCGCTGATACGCTACCTATGGAATGAGACCATTTAAACACTAGAGATCTGAGCTGGTATTGTTTTGTGCTGACAGTGATTTGCAGGCTGAACTTGCAAAAATTCCAACAAGACGGGTGCCGTCGAAAACACGACGGGGTTGTGTTGCTGGGAACTTCATTCATTCTGTCTTATGAACTCATTCTGTCACATCCACAATGACTACCTTCAGAGTAATGGATTGATGCCTTTGAATTGTCATGTTGGCGAAGGTCCTGTGTTCACCATGGATTATCAAAAAGAAACCTACCTTGCACAAAGTACAACCATGGTGCTCCTGAATGGCACGGTTAGAGAAAGGGCTTCTTATATCTTTCAGGTAGGTTGTCAGGAGGCCTCAGACTTTATAAGCAGACATCATCCTGGCAAAGGTAGACAGTCAGAAAAAGAGAAGAAGACCTTCAATGAGATGGATCGGCACAGTCCAACAATGGGGAAGATGGCAAGAGTGCTGCCGGATGAGGAAAGGCTTCCAGCTGTCGTCTGCTATGAGTCGTAGTCAAATCAATGGCACTCATTATCACAAGGTGTAGGAAGTAGCAGATCCCACGTAAGACGCAGAGAGCACGAGGCCATGCAAGAGATTCTGTCCTTCATGAAATGAAATTCTGGTGAATATTTCTTTCGGCAAAATTATCAATTTTGATCAAACCACACTAATCTTTCCTTCATTTTCTAGGGGGAAAAAGGCACCAAAACAGAACAGAAAATTTATACTACAATAATCTTGGTACTTCCTATGAACACTAACTTGACTTATATGAGACCAAAGTCTATAACCATGACTCGCCATTTTCACCCAGTAAGGCAATGTGTTAGGTTTTTAAGACACTGATTCCTCCTCTGGAAAAGGGTGATGCTTCTAAGCACTTCAGATTCTTTTGTGAGATTCTGTAAGAATATACGATCAGCGATGCATGACGGTGTATGCTGTGAGTCTGTTGGACTCTCTCTCTTCCTGAACAGGCTGACTTCATTTATGTGTAATTAAATATTAATTTGAGAACAAGATAAGTGAGAATAAAAATACACCCCCCAAAAAGCAAAGAACAATGGAAAAAGTCAAAGACTTTGGTCCCATGGGGTAAGGGACCATGGAAATTTTAGTCTGAGGCAGGAAGGAAGAGATGATGGGAAAAATCTATGTTGGCCACTTGAAAAGAGAGCTTATTAGAGGATTCCTACTAAAATTAAACAATAAAATAACAAGGAAGTCCCTGATAGAGTGACATAAAAATACAGAGCAAAACTAAAAAAGACCAGACTTACTGGTCTGACAGAGGCTGGCGGAATCCCTTCATCACCTTGTAAGCTTAGAACTGCGACATCTCCCTTCCTCAACTTTCTGCCAGATAATTAGGGCCATAAGCAATCAGTGATATCAGGGAAGAATTCTGCGTACTCGTTAGAACAATCAATGATACACAACCGAAAGGGCAACACTTGCCCAAGTATAAAGCTCAGAAGGAATTTATACCAAAGGAGAGCAGATAGAAAGGGGACAAAGAAAGAAAAGTGCCGTTAACTTCCAAGGGAAGGACTGTGATCAAGGCCATGAAACGTAATGGATGTTATCTGTTGAAAAGAAACCATGTTCTGTAAACATTCGCTCAAATAATAATTAAAAAGTCAGTTTAAAAACTTACCAACTTCAAGCAAAAATGAACACCATGCTGTGTCAGACACACACACACACACACACACGCACGCATGCATGACAGTGGCTGTTGACGTTTGTTTTTTTGAAAACACACAATGGTAAACCCCTTTTCCATAATTTGGCTTTCCAGAGTCTCAGTGATCCCTGCCTCCTTCCCAGATGGCTGCCCTGTCCTGCTGTCTTCCCTGGGCTGTGAATATGCCTTCATTAAGCATCTATGTACACTGTGTCCTATACTCATCCTTAAATCACTTAATCATTGACTCAGTTATCATGTTGTCACTATCTAACACAGTAACTCTCATGTACTTCAAGTTATTGTACTTAATAATAGCCCTAAAGCTCGAACTGTGATACTGGCCATTCGTAGTTCACCTAGCTGAATCACCATGCTGTGCCCTGCCTGCCAGCCCCCAAGAGTTTAAGGCTGGATCCTACTGATGATACATCTCTCTCTTCTCTCCTCTCTCTTTACCCCATCCTCCCCTCCCCCTTCTCCCTATCCCTCTCACTTTCTTATTATCAACAAGTCAGAACCAGCTCATAGCTGGTCTTCACTTGGTTTCTGAGACTATAAATTGCATGAGAGGAGACTCAGAGCTACTAATAGGTTCAGAGTGTCAATGAAGTAGTGCTTTTAGGTTGGCAGAAGACCTCCCTATAGACTACACCATAGGTTGTTGTTGTTAGATGCCGTGGAGTCTTAGACGACTCATAGAGACCCTATGAATGAAAGACCTGAACACATGTATAACTTTCTTTGTTTCTCCAAGTTCATAGTGTTTCAAGAGGCAAACTATTTCAGGAGTGGATGCCACTCCTGCCTCCAAGCTTGTTTTAATCAGAGAGCTCCACTAAACACTGTCCACCATGAGTAACCATTACTGCATTTGACACATCAGTGTCACAGTGTTTTTATCATCAGAGCAACCACGAGTTACCTCTGTACAGCAAATGCACAGACCAGTGCTATACCACTTAGAAGAACGTTTGACCAATTAAAACCAGGCCTGAGGGCTGCAGATTAAAATCACTCACATCATATATTTTAAAAAGATAAACCAAAACAACAACAACAAAAAAAAAACTCGACCCCCCAAAAATCCCACAAAAACCCCCAAACAGACAAAACCATATTACATATGATTCAAAACTTTAGGATGTTTCAGGAATCTAGCAAGGGCTGGGCGGTCGGGGGGTGGCCTGGGAGCATAATCTCTACGAGTAAAGGGGACCTGATGGCATTATACATTAACAATCCGTTAATTGTTAACCAAAATGTCAGGAGTTTGAGTCTGCCATTTCTCCACAGTTATAAGATAAATAGTATCCTTCCATAAGCTTTGGAATCCAAACTGGTTGTTATGAATCAAAACTGACTCTACAGATGTAAGGGATATCTTTGTTTGCAGTAGTGCTGTGATGAGGCTTTCTTCTCTTCCTAGGTCTGAAAAAAAAGAGTAATTTTTTAAAATCTTTTATTTATTTTACTTTATTATTTTGTGTGTGTGTGTGTGTGTGTGTGTGTGTGTGTACACTGTCAAATTGGATCTGACTTGTACAGGAGGAGATTGCCCTTTTTTCTCCAGAGAATCTGGTGGATTTGAACAGTGTACTTCTAGGATTGCATTGCAGCTTCTTGCCACTAGGCCACCAGAGCTCCCTGAAAAACGAGTAACTCTTTCATCACATTGGAATCACTAAGCTGCTGGGAAATGCAAGCTTTAGATGAAGCAGCGTTAGCTGGGCAATCATTGCACAGTGTCAGTGTTACTGAAGAGTGACCGTTGTGTGGATATCAAAATGAATACGCATTTACTGTTGTTGTTGTTGGTTGCCTTCAAGTCGAGCACGACTCATAGCGACCCTACGAACAAAAGGTCTGAAGCCGCTCTACAACTATAGACATTTAGCAAAGTCCATAGAGTTTCTGGAGGCATGTTATTTAGGAAGTGGCTGCCATTAAAATGTCTACCTTATGCATGTTGTGTCCATAGTGTAGCTAAAGCAGGGAGATTGAGCTTATCTCCTATTGGGGTCTTTCACTAGTTTAAGATCTTTCCTAAATTCCTGCTAAAGGCGAAGCCTCTTGCTAGCCAAGTAAGAAACTGTGCAGTTAGAAGATTCTTGCTTTCATGAACAGAAGACTTGTAAGATGGCAGAAAATGAAGCAATCAGCAACCAAGTGATGTGATAAATGGTTGTCAGTGCAAACAGTCCTACTGAAGAATACGGGTGGAAGCATTAGAGGGAAGCTAAGCTTCTGGAATGACTGGGAATGATCGGGAGACTTAAGACAAGAGCATGGGTATTCTATTTAAGAAAAAAAGGCATTTGCAAGTCAAGGTTTACAAAAGGGTTACAAAGGCATGATGGGCCCTCAGGAATCAGATTAATCAGATGGCACCTTATCTTATGAATATGGGAAGTCCGATGAGTTTTAAGCAGCCCTTATACACCAATCACACGGAGTTCTCTACTCTCCCCATTGATTCTCTTGACCCAGGCTGTAGCTCAAGCCAGTCTGTTCCTATCATATCCTTAGCATAGCTCCCCCTCCCCAACTCCAAGATTTAGCTGATTCCTAAACCAAAGTGTTCAGTCCTCTGAACTCTCGAGATTCATTTGACAGTCTCCGGGGAAGCTTTTACTTTTTATATAGAAATTGCAGTGCACACAAAGTTCCCCTTTTAGAATGAAAGCTTCTTGAGAACAATACTTTCTTATTTTTCTCAACTTTGCCCTCAAATCCTCTGCTCCGGAATTAACCCGCTCCTTCACAATGCGGCTTCTTCCCTTGTTCACATCATAAGCACGACTCTACGTGTTCCTGGTTAGACGACTGCAACCAACAAAGTCCAGGATAAAACACTGATTCTAATTTTTGCAACAAGCATATGCCCCTGTGAATAAGAAGGAATGAGGGTTAGACTAAACACCTTAGGCAAGGAGTCTCCCAAATACCCTCTGAATCACCACATAACTCTATAAAGATCCTGGACTGCATCTTTTAAGTGCAGAGAACAGGGCCAAAGATTTTTCTTTCCTTTTATGTAATATTTAGGGAGCTTTGGTGGCCTAGTGGGAAGGTGCGGTGCCTGCAATCGAAAGGCATGAGGTTCGCTTCCACCACTTGCTTCTCCCATGTGATTTACAGCCTCTGAAAACCTGCTGTAAATTAGTTCAACGTGACAGCACATAACAGCAAACAATCCAGGAGCTCTGGAGGTGCAGAGGTTGAATACTAGGCTCCTAACCAAATGGTAGTGAGTTTGAATCCATTCGCCACTCAAGGAGTGAGGAAAGAGGTGGCAAATGCTTCCGTAAGTATAACAGATATGGACACTCTATGGGGTAATACCACCTTGTGCTATGGGTAACTATGGCTCAGAACTGATTCTATAACAGAAAATGAGCTGCTTATAACCAACCGTCAAATGAATGAACAACTATTTTTTATAAGACGGGCTTGTCTCCTATTAATGTAACAAGTTGGTTCATTTGTTATGTATGATTTTCGTGGTTTTGCTTCATTTTCATGGTTAAATCTAACAGAGAAGATAAAAATAGGGATTTGCTCCTCCCCCTAACTATGGGGAGTGTTTTCCTAGGTGAACACTCACACTTAACTTAAACACCTTACACATAAAGTAAGGTGGTAACAATTCTTATAAAAGCTTCCTACAGAGTGGAGGAGCTGAAGCTGTTCTTTTGAAGGACGTGGACAGGGGAAAGCATAATCTTCTGTGATGGTTTCCAGAGAACCTTGGTGGCACAGCAGGTTAAGCACTGGGCCAGCAAAGAGGTTGGCATTTCAAACCCACCAGCCACTCTAAGGTTAAAAAGTGAGGCTGTTTCTTCCTGTTAAGATTTACAGCCTTGGAATGGCAGTGTGGATTTAAGTGGACTGAAAGAAACAGGAGGCCCCGTGAGTGGCAGGGCTGGTGGGGCTTCATAGTCTTATCTCAGGAATAGGTAGAAACGCCCATGAACAGAAAAGCCCAGGCCAAGACACTGGGGACTCAGGAAGAGGCTTATCAGGAATAGAGTAACACCCTTGGCATCATCTGCTGAGTGTGGTATGCACCAGACCAACAAAGAACAGAACCACCAGGCTCTATTCCATCAGACATTGTCAGAGTCATATAAAAAGCAGTGATGAGATGGCCTATGAGAGAAGAAGCTTGCTTCTTACTGGAAGAGTCAGAAGTTAGGTGAGCTGTTATTTTTTTTCAGAGTAAGTCCTTCTACATTATTCTCATTTGCCATAAGAATGAAGACTTCTGGTACTCTTGCAAGAAGTCCTGGTGGAACGATATCTGAGTGTTTATCTACTGACCAAAATGTGAGTGGCTTAAACCAACTAAAGAGAGTAAGACCTGATGATCTGCTTCCATAAATGTTGTTGTTGTTGTTGTGTGCCATACAGTGGCCTATGCACAATAGCTCTCAATCCTGTCCCATCCTGAGCCAATCTCACTGTCCCTGATACACCTACACGCATTACCCCAATTATTACGTCTATCCATCTCACCCAGGGTCTTCCTATCCTCCTGCACTGTTCCTCAATCCTTCCAAGCATGATATTGTTCTCCAAAAGTCTGGTCCCTCTTCACTACATGCCCAAAATATGTGAGATGGAGCTTCGAATCTTTGCCTCCGAAGAGTAGCCTGGCTTCACCCTCTCAGGGACAGACCTGTTTGTTCTCTCGGCAGGCCATGTTATGCTCAATGGTCTTCTCTAGCATCAGAACTCAAAGGCATCAATTCTTTTTTTTTTTCCCTTTGGAATTTCTTTTTTTTCTATAATTATATTTTATTAATTTTCATAAGCATTTACAGAGATTTTGGGTTTCCATTCATTCACCGCTCAAAGGCATCAATTCTTCTGCCTTCCTTGGTCATTGCCCAGCTCTCTGATGCAAAACAAGCAATTTCAAAGACCACAGACTGGATGAGGCACACCCGTAAAAATTACAGATCTGAAAACCCTATGGGGTTTGTAGAGTTAGGAGTATGTTTTCACAGAATATTCTAAATAATTGGGCTAATTACATGTTTAGTGCTTCAGTTCTATTTCCTAGCTTGGTATATAGTGTTGGGAATCTTCAAAGTTTGTTCATCCAAGGCACAACAATTGGTCTCCACTCTCCTGAAGCAATAGAAGGAGAATTTCCGTAAACAACTGTGTCTCCTCTGCCATGTCACCAAAAGAAGCTGATAGTGCTTGGCTATCAAGTCTGAATATTTTGGTCAAAGATTTTGATTTGGATCAAAAGGGAGAAAATATAGACTAGAATTTCAAATTCTTATAGACTCGAGATTTCTGGGCGCCATGAACATGAGATGTACCCATGAAGCTATTGCTGTGAGATGATCTTCAATCCTTTTTTAAGGATTTTTTTTTAAGAATAAAAATATTCTCTGATCTCTTTTTAAGGTCAAACAATAGTTCAGCTTAACAAATATGATAGTAAGTGTATTGATCATTATGCTCTTGTAGGTATTATTCAAATGCAAATAAATTGTAAAAAGAAACTCAAAAGAGTCAATTGGAATCCTACTGAGCAAGGAGAGGAGGCCAGGTTGTACAATTTGAAGGATACAACTGTTGAATTATTATGCTGAATATCACCAATAACAAAGTTGTTGTTGTTATGTGCCATCAAGTCACTTGTGACTCACAGTGACCCTGTGTACAACAGTCCTAAGCCCTGCTCTATCCTGTGCCGATCTTATTGTCTCTGACACACCTACCTTCATTACCCCAGTCACTGAATCAAGCCATCTCCTCAAGGGTCTTCCTCTCCTGCGCTGTCCCTCCAGCCTCCCAATCATTACGTCCCTCTCCAAGGACTGGTAGCTCCTTGCAACATCCTCCAAGTGTGTAACACTGAGCTTCAGAATCCTTGCCTCCAAGAAGCAGCCTGGTTTCACCCTCTTTAGGCTGAACCTGTTTGTTCTTCTAGTAGTCCATGGTATATTCAATACTCCTGTCCATCAACAGAGCTCAAAGTAACAAAGTTGTTGTTGTTGTTTTCTAAATGAAGTTACATTGGAAGATGAAGTCTATAAGAACTGGAATCTAATGGATAGTACTTGAAATATGTCCATCTGATTAGCATAGTTGTAAGGAAATTCCATCTATACTGAAAAAAAAAATGAAACTAATGTTCCTGGAATCTGAACCAGTTCTTGCCAGATATTCCACAACATTGAATAGAAGAGTTTCTTAATCTCTAAAAAAAAAAAGAAAGAAAGAAAAAGAAAAAGCTAGTGAACACATAAAAATCAGAGTTATCACCACAACTTCCAGGGCCAGCCCAAGTAATTAGATGTTTGCATCTCAGTCTAATTCCATTTAATTCAAAGTCAATGCATCTGTGTATCACTTAAAAAACAGGAAAAAAAGGAAAAATAAAAGAAGAGAAAGAATGGAGAGAAAATATCTGTATGCTACTTTTAGTATATTCAAATTAAATTTTACTTTTTATTACAGGAGTATAGACGTTTATATTTTTAAGACCTTGAGGAAAAAACACCTGCCTAATTCCAACTTCTAGTTGGCTGAAGGCTAATGATATCATGAATTAATCTCCTTGTTACCTACTTGCAATGCCCTTTATCATTTCTTACCTAATTTTACACTCAAATCACCTTTATAAAACAGGTAACATTGTTTTTCTTCTGAAGATTGGAAAAAAGGCTCAAAGAAAGTTAATAAGATTACTAAATCAGAGAGTTAGTAACTGACTGAGACAGTATTTATTCTAAACCAATTTCTGAAGTTCAAGCATCAATAGTCAAGGTTACCCAAATGTTTGAACCCTAACAGCAGAGCAAATAACATCATATACACCTAATCCTCACAAATAACCAATAAGGTGGGGATTTTTATCTGAAAAAGCCTTGGCAAGGAGACATCACCTCCAAGAAAATAGATTATTGGATTTGCAATCAAGCTGATTCAGGTCTACACCCAACCCCATACATGGCACCTTGGTGATGTCAGCTCACGCACTGATGCGTCTACATTGATTGACGTCCTATTTTATTTCCTTTAAATCATTTTAAAACAAGTGTGAGAGGCAAAGAAAATCTGCAGTTGCATCTGAAGAAGTTAAGCATGGTCAGGCAAAACAAACAGAAGATTGCACAGAAATAAAAAAAAATTAAAAAAAAAAAAGAGTAGAAGATTCGATGGAATGCCTGACACTTGCATGCCTGGAGAGAACTGGTAAGAAGGTACTTGAACTCTATGGGCTTTAATGAAAATCTGGAGAAAAACAAAGTGATATATAAATGCCTAGGCATTTTTAGATTTATTAAAAAAATGATTAATGATCAAACAACATCATGAATGTTTTTCAAATAGGAAAGAGTAAAGTGAAGGGATGGAGGGACTAAGTGATTATGCTCTTAGCCCTGAAGACATATGGATGAATCTGAAATGGACTGTAATTTCAAAGGGTATAACCAAATGTTAGCAGGAGAATGGAGTTAGTATTTTATCTCTTCATTGTGCTCTTCAGGTAATAAATTTTTGTTTGGGTCCTTCTTCTTTCTTCCTTCCACACTGCCTTCTTTCTGTTCTTTAAATGCACAAAGATTTCTATTTGCCATCACACTGTGTTTGGCCCTGGGGCATCAAAAATGAATTTAGGTCTCTCCTAGCCTTGGGGGAGTATGTAGCCTAACCTGGAAAGGCACGGAATGAAACATAGTCGCATTAACTAGAGTTGGTACAGTCAAAGCACGGTGAGTTTACAGAAAGGAACGACTACTTCCTGTTGTTCAGCAAGGGTGGGGGTAGGTCGGGCAGAAGTAAACCAAGTGCTCTTGATGAAGGGACCCAATGCCATTCTGCCAATTTTGATGCATGATGACTGGATCTCCAAAGCTATAGCTCTTTATGCTGCATCACCAGGGCTCTGGTAGCCTAGTGGTAACCAACGGCGCAATCCCAAAGGTACATGTTTCAAATCCAACTAGCTGACTCCAAGGGAGAAGGATGGGCAATCTCTTCCCTTTTTAACTGCCAGATGTACTGCCTCTGAAAACCTCCCTGATTTACTGCCTCTGAAAACCTGCCTGAAGGTCAGCTGTGGGTAGATCCCCACATACAATAACAGCGGAGCTTAATAGGAAGACACTGCTCATCTTTTTATCTCAGCGTCCCATAGATTTGAACTGCTTACCTTCTGGTTTGCAAAATAACACATAATTCCTTAAGCCACCAGGGCTCCCCTGAACAGAAAACAACATGGCTAACAGCCCAACTTCAAAGTTAGTCTTTTATGATAGAATAATGACTTCTTGCTAAAGTAAACAAATTGTAATTTTTTTAAAAATTCTAGCATTCATGTGTGTCCATTATTATGCACATCATTTCACACCCCCCACCCCTCTCTACTAATTTTGATCACACTGAAGTAAGATTCTTCCAAAATTACATTTGATTTACAAAGGGAACAAAAAGGAAACAAAAAACCCACAAACCAAAAGACCTCAAGGCATACAAATAGGCAAACATTTGAAAAATATCAATACATCCTGAGATTTCCATAAATTTTAATCATGATGACACCCGCTGGGAAATACTAGCTTTGCTATATGCTTACAAAAGGTAAAAAGCACAGAAGAGAAAAAATTTGGAATATATACAGAGAACTTGGGGAAGCAGCAAAGAAAAACCTGGCTTTGTTTAAAAGAAAAGAATTGAAATGATTGAATAAAGGCCCTCCCTCAATCCCCATGCATTAGCACTCTCCTGGATTCTCCCAAGGCTCCACCATATTTAAAGAGTCTTAGGTGAAACAGGATCAAGAGACTACAGGTTGTCCAACAGTTGTGCATTTCCACCTATACTTTATGACATCGACAATATAGTTATCTTAACATTTGCACTATCTTTATGCTTACCCTTTGGGCTAATTTGTAGTTGACCCCATAATATAGGCCTTTTAGCCAACATTTTATGACTGACAATCATTGATTTAACAGTCTCGCCGAGTGCCTTAAAAAAAGAAAAGGGGGTGGAAAATCGATGTATCCAGAAGAAGGAACTGGTGGGACTTCATAATATCACATCTCGTTTTTATCACAAATTTCCAATTTACCAAGTTCCTGTCTCATTATTTATACGAGACAGGGCATGCTGATGAGATACACAACCCGCTCTGTCCCTTTTGGCAATCCATTTATAACTGAAGCACAATTAATATCTTTACAGCTGTTCTCCAGGCAGAAAGAAAAATGTGGCAGCGAGTCTTTTGTACATGTTTGAGTGTAAATGTGTGAAATGAGGAGCAGTGGGATCTGTTGAGAACGGTGGACTTTGGGCTTGTCTTTTTTCTCTTTTTCCCCCTTAATTTCTCCAGAGAAGTATTTTCAAAACTGGATTTCATACAGGAAATGAAACCACCTTTAGTAGCTCTCCAGATTGCCCGAGAAAATAATTATGAACCAGGGTGATTATTAAATACAAACTTCACACACAGCCATTCGTGAAAGGGGCAATCCAATGAAATTGTCCAATCTCGTGTGATTTCCCTTCCCTTGTTTTATCCACTGACAATTCCCTGTCTCATTTCTTTAGTTAGATATTGACAATTTACATCAAGTATGTCCTTGGCGCAAGCAGTCACCTGATAAAAGTTATCTTGTAGGTGTTACATCCACCTTAAAAATCTAGCTTTTGATAAACCAAAGATTCCTTTTAAAAGCAGAATCTCAAATGTTGTTGTTGATTGCCTTTGAATTGAGCATGCCTCATAGCACCCTCTGAACAAAAGGCCTGAAGCCCCTCAAATAACTATTGACATTTATCAAAGTTCATAGAGTTTCCGGACGGGCACATGGTGTTTTGGAAGTGGATGCCACTCCTGCATCTCAAATAGATGCTAAATATACAGTTAGTTTTTCATCAATTCACCACTTAATTACAGATGAATTTTCCACACGGATATATGTGGCAAATTATGAAATAAAAATGCCACACCAGCACCTATACAAAATGTGTAAATGGCTTTCTTGTTGATGCTGATTCTAGACCACTAACTGCCTTAGGGCTTTCTGGTGGCCTAGTGGTATGCATCTGTGCTGTAATACTGAAGGCACTTGGTTCGAATCAACCAGTTGCTCCCTGAGAGAAGGCTGGGCCATCTCCTCCCTTGTGATGACTGCCTCTGAAAACCTGCTGGAAAGTCAGTTGGTTGGTTCTGACTCGATGGCACACGCCACCAACAATATAGGTGTGTTAGAGACGGTGTTCTGTGGAGTTTTCAGTGACAGGTTTTTGAAAGTTGATTGCCAGCTAATTTTATCTGAAGCAACTCTGAGTAGCTTCAAATCTAAAAGCTTCTGGTCAGTAGTCAACTCATTCACCACAAATGAAAGGGTGGCATTAATAAGTTCAGAATTCTTGATAGTGTGGTATTAATAAATGCAGAATTCTCGATAGGGTGGTATTAATAAGTGCAGAATTCTTTATATAGGTATCAGTTATAAAACTATTTTTCTTCAGCCTGCAAAACTAGTTGCTTAGCCTCCAAATTCTCTGTTTCCTGTCTTTAGTCATGTAGAATAGTGTGATCTGCTTACCAGAAGAGGAAATGCATCTATCCTAGATGCTGGGGAAGCTGGCTCTCCTGTCATATGTAAACTGTATCTTAATCTGCCTGTTTACCAGGAAGAGAACTGGGGCCTTCCTGAATTACTGATAGATAGATGGCAACTGTCCTTTTCAGATGTAGAAATTACATTTTTTTTTTACTAACAAAAGTGCATTGTTAAATGAGCTGGAGTTTCACCCTAGTATATAAGGCCATGACCACTCCCAGACGGGGAGGCAGTCTTAGAGGCCAGGGACCCACTGTCCTCCATAGATCTGTAATAAGGTGCATTTATGGATATTGCATCCCGTTTGTCTTATTGGCGACTGACTACGGAAAGAACCCCTTGCGTTCAGTAGCAGGAACACCACTCCACAAGGAGCTGCTCCTCTAATCCAAAGATGACACCTCTCTGGTGATTCCAATGTCCCAAGGACTCAGAGAGGGAGGAGGAGGAGAGGAGGGGAAGGAAGGGGAGGGGGAGAGGGGGACGGGAGAGGAAGTGAGGGGGAAGAGGGGAGGGGCAGTGAGGAAAGAGGGGAAGGGGGAGAGGGAGAGGGAGGTGAGTCATCACCTCCTGTGTGATTTCCAGCCTCTGAAAAGCTGCTGGAGAGTCAGCTATATGCTGGTTCCAACTTGACAGCTCACAGCAACAACAGTTTCTCCACTCCAGGGATACAATTATTCCACCCAGCCCAGAATCCCCTGAGAATCTGAGAATCCTGAGAATGTGTTTCAAATGCTAAGCCCTGTTGTTGATTGTTGTGAGTCAAGGACTACTCACAGCGATTCTATGAACAAAGGACCCAATGCCTTTCCATAACTACCATCATTTCTCCAAGTTCATAGAGTTTCCAGCGGCATGTGGTTTAGAAAGTGGCTGACACTCGTGCTTCCCAACCTGTTTGACAACTGGGAGCTCCACCAAACACTGTCCACACTGGGACACTATGGAAATAGATTCCAACCTTTGGAAGAGGACACAGAGAATCGACTTCTGAGCATTTTGACACATGAAGCTTCTAACAATCACTGACATGAAGACAAAGCCTCTTGTGAGGTAGGACAGAGGGAGGTGTGCTTCTATCCTTTAAAAAGTGATATGTTATTTCAAGTTTTTAATTACAAAAGTAATACATACTCATTGTGGGAAACACACTCCTTTTAGGAGGCATTTCAAAGAGACACCTGGGAAGGGGAAGAAGTAAAAAGACTGGGCTTTTAGGACTGTGCACAGAAGTGTGAAGAAGTTAATTAGCACCTGCATTCTAAAGAGCAATGAAGTACAATTTAGGACAGAAGGGGGGTCAAATGCTGTGAAAGGCATCAGGGTCTCCAGGATCTCAGAGATAACAGCTTCAGCTCCACTCTCTTAAGTATTTAAAGCTGTCTTTTGTACTTTTCCTGTGGCAAGAAGGTATTTAGGGAATTTTCCAATTAGGGTGTGTCTTATGTATGTGTGCTTTTACTAAATGGAAATACATAAGGAATACAGTTGCTAATACTAAATGAGTAACAAGAAGATTAGCTTATTTAGGAAGTCCAGGAGACTGAATTTTCATTTACTTCATCAAGACAGAAGAAGACTAGATTTTTTCCCCCCACTTTGATTTATATTCCTGTAAGCTAGCATTGTCCCTGAGTTGTTGTTGTTGTTATGTGCCTTGGAGTCGTTTGCAACTCATAGCGACCTTATGAACAACAGCCCTAAACCCTGCTCTATCCTGTGCCAATCCCATTGTCTCTGACACACCCATCCGGATTACCCCAGTCACTGAATCAATCCACCTCATAGAGGGTCTTCCCCTCTTGCGCTGTCCCTCCACTCTGCCCAGCGTGATGTCCCTCTCTAAAGACCTGTCTCTCCTTGCAACAGGTCCAAAGTATGTCAGACGAAGCCCCAGAATCCTTGACTCCAAGGAGCAGCCTGGTTTAACCCTCTCTAGGATGAATCTGTTTGTTTTCTTGGCAGTCCATGGTACATTCAACACTCTTATTTAGGAAGTCCAGGAGACTGAATGTTCATTTACTTCAACAAGACTGAAGAAGACTAGATTTTTTTTTTCACTTTGATTTATATTCCTGTAAGCTAGCATTGTCCCTGAGAGTTTTAAAAAACAAAAGCAATCCTAGAGCTATGCGGTTCAAATCCACCAGATGCTCTGCTGGAGAAGGAGGGGCCATCTCCTCCTGTACCAGTCAGATCTGATTTGACGGTACACACACACACAAAAATAATAAAAATTAAAAGAAAAACCCCCAAAATCATCCACAAATGCAGGCACTGTGTTCTCTGGATCATAATCCATACAGAATTTAACAACAACAACGAATACCATGAACTTGTTCCAAGTCCAGAGTGTGCAGTACCACTCCCTGCGAGTTTAACACAGAATAATCTACAGCAATGTATCTGTTACTGTTAGAGGTCAGCAAGTTGATTTTGACTCAGAGTGATCCCATGCAAGATAAGAGAATTACCCCACAGGGTTTTGTTGGTCGAAATCTTACATAATCTGGTGTTATCGGGTGGCCTAGTGGCAAGAAGCTGTGCTGCAATTCTGAAGGCATGCAGTTCAAATCTACCAGCTGCTCCTTGGAAGAAGTATGGGCAATCTCTCCCCTTGCCTCTGAAAACTCACTGGAGGGGTCTGCTATGGGTTGATTCTAAATCCAGGGTAAGGAAAGAAACAATAACAATCTTACATCATAGTTAAATGCTTAACTATTTGTACCATCTCCAATATACTGAAGAGCAACGATGTCAGTTTTGAAGACTAAGGTGTGCCTGATTCAGGCCATGGCCTTTTCCATTACTTGCTATGCTTCTGAGATCTGGACTAGGAAGAAGGATGGCAGAAGAAGAACTGATAACGTTTGTGTTGCGGTGTTGGTGAAAAGTACTGAATATCCTGCGGGCTGACAAAAGAACGAACAGGTATGTCTTGGAAAAGGTGCAGCCGGAGCGCTCCTTGGAGGCAAGGAGACAAAGCTTCATCTTTCATCTTCGGACACGTTGCTTGTTGTCGGTGAGTACCATCAAGTCTGAACTACCCAGAGCTGATCCTCCAGTGGGTTTTCAGAGGCAGTAAATCGCATGAGAGGAGACTGTTCATTTTTCTCCCATGGAGCAGCTGGTGGATTTGAACCATATGCCTCTGGGTTGGCAGCACAACATATTGCTAGATGAAGTGATTCCTTGTAAAAAGAGTATCATGCTCGGACGAGTAGCAACCAGAGAAAGAAGAGAAGACCTCCATTATTACGGACTGCCACAGTAACTGCCACAGTGAGTGAGGGGTATCCGAGCTGGCGGGGATGGCACAAGAGAGACTAGGATCCAGGTCTCCTTTTCATAGGGTCTCTATGAGTCATAGTCAGCTGGAGTGCATCTAACAATAACAACAACAATCTTGCTCATCTCCACATTTCCTCCTGTGCAGTTGTTGGGTTGGATCACCAACATAACTTTCAGCAGCCAAAACCGTCATCTTCACACCTTTCCCACGGACAGAACAGAGCTGGTTTTAAATCCTAGGAACCTCCCACTGGATTTGTGAAGTTGTAAATCTTCAGGGGAGATGACTGCTCATCTTTTCTTCCATGGAGTGGCTAGTGGATTTGAACTATCAACCTTTTGGTTAGCTCCCCAACACATTATATACTATCCCACCAGATTCCTTTATCAAAGTGTCTACTCACTTGAATTAAATTAGTGTGTGGTGCAAGCTAAGCCCTTAATCCATTTATCCTTTTAGTAAATAATCTCAAATGCCATCTCTAAACAAATGAGTATGACAGAGCCAATTTAGAAGAGTTAATCTCCTTCAAAACCCAATGAAACGAATCCATCACTGCTTCTATTTTACCTGTGAGACAACTAGGAGCAGAGTTAAGAAGAAGGAAAAGAAGAAATGGCAAAATGAGGAAGGGTGGACTGAATCCAAATAGATCAATTAAAACCACACAGAGTACAGAGTTTCTATTCATTAATGATACAGGGCTAGAATTTGGAGATCCAAAAGTAGATAGATAAGCCTGGAGCCCATTAGACTGTTTTGATGCAAATGTTTGCAAAGTTTTAGCAAAGTGTCCATTCAGACAGCATAACTGACTTTAAGTGTTAGAAGCAGACAACTAAACACATGGAACAACTCTGATCAGTCATACTTTCTCACCAAATATGCCACACAGTGTCTCCCTTTGGCCAATAATTACCCTTTTTTCCTCTTTTTGATAAAAACTGCCACCAATTTTCACAGTTCTTTAATACTGTTTCTGTTTGTTATTGCTTTGAAGTTTTGATAGTTTGGGGCATTTAGCTGCTTTTGAGTCTTTTATAATCCCACTGTTGTGAGTTGGAACCGACTGAGACTGCCCACCCTTCTCCCTTGGAGCAGCCGGTGGCCTTGAACCATGTGCCTTTGGGACTGCAGCACAACTTCTTGCCAGTAGGCTATTATTGACTCCAATTATAAAAACACAGTCATATACCAACTCAAGGGTACCCAGATCAAACAGCGGAGAGCATGACCTAGGAACCATCAACTGGGCATTACTGAGATATGCAAATACATAGGCTCCCATGCAGATCTACTGAATCAAATGGCAAAAGGTGGGGCAGAGGTCAAAAACCAAATCGGTTGTTAGAGAATCAATTGTGGTTCCAACTGGCAACCTTCTCTGGCTGAAAGCCAAGCACTCGCTAAAACTGAGAGCAGAATCTTGAAGTCTGTGTTTCTGCCAGGTAAGAAAAGCATCAGGACTAGATCACATCTGGATTCATGACCTAAAAAAGCCACAATACAAAGTGTTACATAATGCTTTCACTTCTTTTTATAACTTTACAATCTTCCAGTGAGGTAAGACAATTATAGCATTTCTAATTTTATAATAAGTAGATTGAATAAGTCCCTTCACCTCTTTAATGCTTCAAGGTCATACAAAAAAAGTGCTATGCTGAAGATGGCTGGCAGCAGAGCTATGGTGAAGGCTTTAAATATGTGCTAAATATTTAGTTCTGTGTCAGTAAGACTAGAACTTAGAACTCACTAATGTCTCCATTTGTATCCACTGCTTTCTAGTAATTATGGCAGCTTACCACTTAGGGAGTCGTGATAAACAGAATACCCAGCTCTTTAAAGACAATAACTAATAAACAATGCAATAGAGTTTTCATGCTAATTATATCTTCCCTCCAAAAAACTAAATATACTGTAACACATCTAAGCATGGTTGTTAAAATTATATACTTTGTACAAGCTTGGACAAGAATTAAGCCACAATAATTTCTGAACACACCATTTCCCCGACTCCCTTAACAGCTGACAATTGCTGTTTCCCTCAGCATTATTAAATTAGAGAACATCATGGGTTTTGCATGAACTTGCCGCTCCTCATTCATTTTACAAGGCATTCAGCTCCCCCCACCCTCCGACTGTTGGAGTGGGAAACTTTACAGGGAAAATCAGTTTTTCATTCAATAACTTATATACATGATACTGGTTGTGTAAACACTTTCACTCCCTCCGTGAGTGGCCAAGTTCCATTCTTCCTTTCTTTCCTGGTCCCTGCCTTTGAAGGCTTCCCACAGATACCAAGAACAGGAGTCCTTTCTCTTATATGACAACTCTCCAATAACCTTGGAGACCAAATCTAATGCATAATCTGGGACATGGCCTCTTCCTACTAGGGGTGAGCTCATTTCATTCTGTATTCTTGCTTAAATGACAAAAGCCACAGCAAGGGTCAGGAGATGCCGCCTTCTAATGGAAATCCTCTGTATTTGCATTCTTACCATGGCTTTCCTTCCTCTTCATTAAATAATTATTTGCTGCACAACAAACAAAGAGTGACTCAATCTGAACTCTCCAGTGTGCATCTGCCGCCTTCCTTCTTATTTATGATCCAAACACCCTCCTAGGTTTAGTAGCGGACATATGGTGTAGACATTTATAAGCGGCGGGACCAGGACACTTAAAGCAAGTCCAATCTACCTACGCCTCTGCGGCTGACTGACTTACCTGCTTACCCACTTAACAGCAGTATCAGGGGAAGTAAATCATGGAGTGAGAACTATATCAGGGGGTAAGAAAAGGATACAACACTGTTTGCTGCTACGTATCGTCAAGTTGGAACCAACTCATAGTTCTACCCTCAAGAGGGTTCTCAGAGACTACAAATGCCAGAAGAGGAGATTGCTTATCTTTCACCCTTGGAGCAGTTGACAGATTCAAATGGCCTGTCTTAGGGTTGGCAGCTCAAGTCTTTATTCATTAGGTCACAATGTTGTCATTATTAGGTGCCATTGAGTCACAGACAACTCATAGGGACCCTATGAACAAAGTTCCTAGAGTTTCCGGAGGCAAGCCATTTCAGAATGCCACTCCTGCTTCCAAGCTTGTTTTAATCGGGAAGCTCCACCAAACACTGTCCACTATGGGTAACCATCATCGCATTTGACACATCAGTGTCACAGTGTTCAGCTTCACAGCAACCATGAGTTACATCTGTAGAGCAATGCACAGACCAGTGCTATCCCACCTTGAAGAATGTTTGACAAAAAAACTCCAATTTGAACCAGGCCTGAGAGCCGCAGATTAAAATCACCCACCTTGGGCTTAGTAGCATAACTCTCTGTTCACTAGGCCAACGTAACTCTTTCTATGTTGTCGTAGCTATTGTTGTTAGGTGCCATCGAGTCATAGACGACTCATAGTGACCCATAACAGCTCCCTAAAAACACTAGTAATATACAATAATTTCACATAACGTCAGGAAATGGTCAAGGATAATTGCAATAGCTGTATTTCTATATAAATGTTATTTCTCTCGCATTACAAGCTCTGTATCTGACATCCTGATTATGTTCCTTTTCACAAAGACCAGTACATCTAGAAATCCCAAAGAAAGCATACACAATTACCTTAGGAACTATAAAAGGAATAATGTCATCATCTTAAAACAGGACTACTTAATGCCATATATTATTGTTGAAACTGACAAGGTCACAAAAATATAAATAAATGGGTACTAAAGAATTGTGAAGGAGGACAAAACGTCTATGCATTTTCTGAAGCTTCAGCCTCGGGAATTGCAATCGCCTCAAATAGGAGCTCACAATATAAATAATTTCTCATCTCCATTTTTGCAAAGATAATGCAAGATTAATGATTTCTCATGCTCCTGTGAAGATGTTAGCATCTGTACATATTTCACCATGAGTATGTGTAAGAGAAAAAAAACTATTCTAGACAGAAAAGAGAATTCCCTTCAGTATAGAATCCATATTTCAGAGTAAAGAAACTGTGATTCAATGCAGCTATTTTTGTTGTCGTTCCAGATTCTACACATTTTTCTCTTTGATTTGGAAAGAAAGCAGCATTTTTCTCTCCGCCTTAGTCAGTATATATCACACAAACCCACACAATAACATATATGCACACACAGAGACTGTAGCAAGTATAAATACAAGAGAATAGAAGGGAAGAGTGTATGAGAGAGACAGAGAAAAAGACAGAGAGGTGCAAAAGGGATGGCATTCAAGAGAAACGTTTTTCTTTCAGAGATTAAAGAGAAAGATTTCTTTGAAACTGTGGTAATCTGCAATTCATAAATGATAAGTTATATACAAGGAAGAAAGTGGAATAGAACGAAGTTCTTACATATTTCTATTTTCCTTAATTTAAGTCACTCACCCCCCACCCCCCAAACCTGACCTAAGCCTTCTGTGTGCAAGTCATTGCTGCTTACATACTGCAAAAAGGACAGGTGTGTGAGCATATGGCCCTGCCTTCAAATAACTTACTTTCTAGTCAGCTCTTTCTGTTGCTTCTTGAATGCTTCTTTTACGGTTAGCTATCAGGTATTAGTGAGGACGGCAGACACAGTCAGGAATCTATTCTTCCACCTCTAAGGAAATTCATGTTGTGCAGAAAGGTCAGTGAAGACCTGGGAAAAGTTATGACCAAAAGAGGAAGGAACTTGAACTTTTTAAAATTAGCATAAGAGATTGGAATAGAATAATAGAAAGGCTAACGAAACCATCCCTACTATACTAATGCCTTCTGGGATTTTTTCCAAATTCTGTTATTTTTTTAAATTCCTTTTAGTGCATATTTACAGAGGTTTTGGATGTCCATTCATCTATTGTTGTACTTTTCTCCCTGTCCCTCCACCCTGACCCAAGATTCACTCTTCTCTTTGAAAAGTAAAAGAAAATTCCTTCACTGGTATACAATCTCTGCACTCCACCCCGCACCCCCATCCCTCCAGTACACTCCACTAGGCAACCTTCATTCTGGACTCTTGTGATAATCATAATACACTATCATATATCGCTTTTGAACTGTTCTCTACCTCATCTGTTTCAATGCAGTATACATAATTTATCTAGTTTTTCTCAGTCTCCCCTCAACCCTAATGTCAGTCTCATTCTACAACAGTGGCACTATGCAATGATTATCCTTTTGTACTGAGATATTTCACTCAGCATAATGTCCTCCATGGTCACCCATTTTGAATAATATTGCATGAGTTCCTTGTTTTTCAATGTAGCCTAGTATTCCATTGTGTGAATATACCACAACTTCTCTATCCATTTGCATGTTGATGGGCACTTATGTTGTTTCCAACTCCTTGCTATTGTGAACAAAGCCACAATAAACATGGGTGTACATATATCTGGGTGGATGGCGGTTATGGTCTCTTTAGGGTATATTCCCAGTAGTAGAATTGCTGGGTCAAATGGTATTTGCAACTTTTTGAGAAAGCGCCATACTGCTTTCCACAGTGGTTGTACTATTTTATATTTCCACCAACAGTGAGCAAGTGTTCCAGTCTCTCCACAACCTCGCCAGCATTTGTTGCTTGCTGTTCTGTTAAATTTTGCTAGTCTTACTGGGGTGAGATGTTGTTTGTTTTGTTTTGTTTTTAATCTAGAACTTGAACTTTAATAGTCATTTACTGGTTCATTTCTGTGGACTTGGTATCAATTAATAGTCTTCCATTGGATTTTCAGAGACTAAATCACATGGGAAAAGATTCTTCGTATTTCTCTCTCACAGAGCAGCTGGTGGATTTGAACCACCTGTCTTTAGATTGCCAGCGTAACTCCTTCTCTAGTAGGCCACCAGAGCTCCCTTTTTTCAAAAGTAGTAGTGATAATAATAAAGACATTGACAATGATGTTAATTATGAAGATGCTTTGAGCATATTCAAGGTACTACCACAGGAATTCGTATTTGACATTCTGTGATATTTGCATTAAGCCAGCTCCGGTGGCCTGGTGGTAAGGAGCCATGTTGCAATCTCAAAGGCACATGATTTGAATCCACTAGTTACTCTGCAGAAAGCTGGACAATCTCCTCCCATGTGATTTACTGTCTCTGAAAACACAGTTACGAGTCAGTTATGAGTCAGTTCCAACTTGACAACGATTACTGAATTCCTAAAGGTCCTATGTTGTATATAGCAACATACACCACATATATAATTTGTGATATGCATATAGAATATATATGCACACATGTGAAAGAAGTTTTAATAATATGAGCAGGAGTTAGAATCTTCTAAGCCAAATAAATGACATGGAAGAAGGCTTTGAGGCCTTCGTATTACACAGTGTATATGTAAAGGTAGAAGACAAGAGAATATGAGCAAGGCGTAAGTCATGAATAATGCTGACATCTCAGTTATGAATTTTGAACAATAACATAAAAAGCACTGAAAAAATAACAGTCACTAATGACAGATGATTAAGATTATATAGTGAAGAAGAATCAGTAGTCGGAAAACATGGGCTTGGTGACAGGAATGAGGCTGGAGATAGAATGATTGAATTTTGTAAAATCAATGACTTATTCATTGCAAATACATTTTA
>NW_006399751.1:11336044-11371305 GCF_000299155.1 Elephantulus edwardii | reverse complement strand
AGTAGAAGAATTCTATGTAAAGCTGAGAAAGTCTTTGAACAGGGAAGAGAAATCTAATCAAATCTGCAATTAAAGATTGACCCTCCAGCGTCCACACACTCTCTGCTGCCCTGTGCAGATCTCACAAAACACCTTGTGTTATGCAGAGGATCTCATTTTATAATAGACTATCTAAGTAACTGACTGCAGATTTGATCCCTTTAAGCTGAATAAGATTAATGTATTCAGCCCCATATCCTGCCTAACTTGCCAAAGTCACTGACAAATAAAAGACTGTTGACTGTAGCTCAGATTTCATTGTCTAAATCCTACACTAATGAGTTTCCTTAAAAGTAGCCCGTGGAATCGTTTTCTTATTCCTTCCCATAATGCTCTCCTTCTGATGATCAAAGATTAAAATAAAAATATGTTAATCAACTTCCCTTACATTGAACCACCCTAGAAAAAAAAAGAATATTATTTAAAGTTCAATTTCTCTTATTTTAAGTAATTTGAGTATAATTTAATTCTTAACAGTGGCTCTGCTTGTCAACTAGCTTATCATAATTCTTTTCTTTTTTTTTACACAGACATGCAAGATCTATTTATAATTTCTTATTTTCCAAATAATTTAAGTTCAATTTCTTAAACAGAAGGGAGAAACCTGGGCATAAAAAAGAAGAAGATAATATAATGGTAGGGAGTTTATGAGCACTTATCCCTTCAAACAGCATTTTCCTAATTTCTAAACCTGTCTGATTGATTAGTAAAAGAAAACTGGAAAAGTAAAATTATTTTCTAAAAGAAAACTCCAATTAGCTAGACCTCAAAATCACTCCCAGAGACAAGATGGACTATGATAAAATTCTCACACAAAGACAACTCAGGTGGCCCAAAGAAATTAAAGCTTGCTTGACCACTGATGTCTTGGTGACTGTGTGTTGTATCTCGTGGCACAGTCCACAAGCCAGCATGTTGTGCCTCGCTAGTGGTTTGAAGTCTCAGTGGGAGAAAGATAAGCATTCTTTTCCTGTGTGATTTATGGCCTCAGAAACCCAGCGGAGTGTCAGCTATGAGTCAGTTCCAACTTCATGACAATGCCTTGAAGCGTTGTTTGTTTTTGAGATTGTTGTTGCTGATTGCCATTGAGTGGAGCATGACTCATAGTGACTCTATGAACAAAAGTCCTAATGCCTTTCCATAACTATTGTCGTTTCTCCAAATTCATAGAGTTTCCAGAAGCATGTAATGTAGGAAGTGGCTGCCACTCCTACTCCCAAACCTGTTTTCCAACTGGGAGCTCCACCAAACACTGTCCATGTTGGGAAACTATTATGGTGTTTGACAACCCAATGGCACAAGGTTCAGCATCACAGCAAACCCAGGTTACTGCATACAACACATTGACCAAGAGTGATGTGCAAAGTGGAAGAGTGTTCCTCCAGATATAACAGCACTAGTCTCATTCAACCACACCAATTATGCTACAAGCCCCTTGCAAACTTACCTGCCGCCACTCAACTTCTCCAAACTTTTTCTACTACACACGCCAGGACCATGAGAAAGCCGTACGCCTATATGCCTCATCCTCTTTGCATTAATATGTTGTTGTTCTTCTTGTTGCTTTGTTTTTGCCTGTCTCCCTAAATGTAGTTAAATTCTTTAGGGAGATGTTCATAATCCTTTTAGTTCCTCCTTCCTTTCATTCACTCACCACAGACTTTCTGAGACACTCATTGTGTGTTCCGTTCCGTGATAGGTGCTGGAAGAGGACAGTGGATAACAAAAGCACAGGACTCACCTTCAAGGAAGTTACCACTAGTCACAGATAACCACCAGAACTAAAAAAAAACCCCCCCGGCCTTGAGGCCACTTTTCCCGGAACCCTTTGGTTTTCCAGGGTTTTGAACTTTTCAGGAAAGTTTTCCTTTTTTTTCCTTGGGGGGGCTTGTTCGTTTTGCTTCTTCATTTTTTTGTTTGGAGGCCCACCTTTTTGGCCTTTCTTCCCCCAATTACTTGTTCCGGGCCCTTATTTATTCAACCTTTTTTGAAGGGAAAAAACCTGGACTGGCATGAAATTGTGAACCGCTGTGAAAGAAGTGTTGATAATGTGAGCAAGAGTTAGAATCTTCTAGGCCAAAGAAATGACATGGAAGAAGGCTTTGAGGCCTTGGTATTATACAGTGTGTATGTAAAGGTAGGAGATATGAGATTATTAGCAAGGTGTAAGTCATGAATACTGCTGACATCTCAGTTATGAATTTTGAACTGTAAATAAGAACATTGAAAAAATAACAGTCGCTAATGAAGGACTGTTAAAATCAGATAATGCATTAAAGCAGGGCAACAGAGAATGAATAAGATCCGTTTGGGAAATAAAGAAAAGGTCTCAGTGAAAGATAACAGTTCCATGGACTAGGACAGCAAGAGATGACAGAGTAGCTGGAACAGAGAAGGTGGCCCTTACTTATTACAGGCCCACTGAACTCATTGACATTTCTAGGCGCAGAAGAGAGATTCTCAATGGTGTGAGACAAAGATAGAGCATGGTCAATTCGATGTTTTGAAGATATCAGTAGTGTCACAGTAAAACCAGAGAGGAGGGGGTCTGTGATGTGCTTCTAACTAAGAGAACACAGAGTATTAGATTATGGTACTCTGGCGGCGTGGTGGTAAGAACCTGCACTGCAATACCAAAGGCAACAAGAGTCAACTCCAGCAGCCGCTTTGAGGGAGAAGGCTGGGTAATCACCTCTCGTGCGATTTACTGTCTGAACACTCAGCTATGAGTTCGTTCTGGCTTGATGGCACTAAACAACAGCAATGAAATATAGCAAAAGCAGCTTAGTAAAAGTGATCTTGTGGACGCGATCATTCTAAGATGTAGATGTCTACCGTTCTAGAACTCTCTCTCTCTCTCTCTCTCTGACTGTAAATGTACACGCTGCTTAGTTCTGAACTTTTATACAGGAAGATCACAGATCAATGACTTTAGCTCCACTTTGCTGAATCAGAATCGACTCCCCAGTGGGTTTTCAGAGGCTGTAAAGTGCATGAGCAGAGATCACCTGCCTTTCTCCCACAGAGTCACTGGTGGATCTGAAATGCCACTGAGGCAAAGCCACAGAAACAGACAGCCTACAGACGGCGTGTGCCCTTCCAGCGCCCTACATAGCATGGAGTTGAGGGTAACTTTCAGACATCGTCAGCAGGCAAAGGAATGCTTGCTCCCAAAAGTCATTGTAGTTGTTGCTGATTGCCTTCGAGTCAAGCACGACTCATCGCGACCCTATGAACAAAAGGCCTGAAGCCCCTCTAAAACTGTCGACATTTACCAAAGTTCATAGAGTTTCTGGGGGCACGTTTAGGAAGTGGATGCCGCTCCTGCTTCCGAATCTATCATCATATGCTATTGCTTTTATATGCCACTGAGTCACCCAAGATGCATAGCGAGCCTATGTACAGCAGCTCTGAACCCTTCCCTGTTCTGAGCCAGTCTCGCTAATTCTGACACACCAACCCATCGCCCCAGTCACTGTCTCAATCCATCTCATTCAGGGTCTTCCTCTCATGCTCTTTTCAGCCACCCTTCTGAACATGATGTTCTAGAAGGACCGATAGATATCTCCTGGCCACATGCCCAAAGTAAGTGAGGCAGAGCTTCAGAATCCTAGCCTTCAAGGAGAGACTTGGTTTCACCCTCTCCAAGACAGACTGATTTGTTTTCTTGGCAGTCCATGGTATGTTCAAGACTCTTCTCCAGCACCACAACTCCAAGGCATCTATTCTTCTTCTGTCATCCTTAGTCATTATCCAACTCTCTGAAGATAACAAGTAATCAAGAAGACCATGGCCTGGATTAGGTGCACCTTTGTATCTAAACTGACACTGTTGCTCTTCAGCACTCTGGAGAGCTCCATGGCAGCAGATTCTCCCAGTGCAACTCATTTTTTGATTTCCTGACTGCTGGTGTTAAGAGTGTTGATTGTGGATCTGAGCAAGCCGTAATTGCTAACAACCTCAATCTCTTCTCCATCTAATACGCCAAAAGTTATGTGATCCTTTTCCAGGTAAGAGTAAGACATCACTTCAGCCCTGTCTAAAACCTGATTTGAAACTTTGTGACATTCTGAAGCTGATGTTAGACAGACCTCCTGCATGGATTCTTCACCCTCAGGAACTTAAATAATAAATGTGTGTGCTTGTAAGCCAAGAAATATGGTGTAATGATATTATGAGATAATGAATGCCTGATGTCTTTCCATTTGAAGATGCTGAACATTATAAAGGTGTCCCAATCTCTCATGTGCATGTTTGAGCTTTGGGCCTGGCCTCAGAGGAAGATCAGAAAGAATACGTTAATTTTGGGCAAATAAATATTTTACTGTAGTGAAAAAGAGAATGGTTTCACTGAAACGAAAGAAAGACCACTTCTCTTAGAATGATAAGATAGAAGAGAAATAAGGACATTGCTTGCCAGAAAAGTGATAAAATAAATCATACATTTTGGACAGAACAATGAGCTTCAATCTTAAAATTTCTCCTAAATAGAATTACCAGAGAGGAAAACAAAAATTCAATTTTGAGAAACACATTCTTGAATGAGGCTGATTGAGGTTATCCTTCCTTGACACAAAAACAGTACCTCAGAACTTGGCAAAAGCGTCCTTTTCAAAAATCTACCCACCCAGGTCCAGTGGTCTATGTTTTCACCAGTGTTTTATTTTTTAAAAGTCACTTTAAAGAAGAAACTCTGGTTCAGAGAGTTGAATTTCTTTCTCATGGACACCCAGTCGTTAAGTGAAGATCTGTGATTCAAACACTAGTCTGTCTGACTTCAAAGCCTGGGTTTTTAACTTTGAACATGTCAAAGCAGCATTAAATCAGACACATTTTTTACATTCTTTAAGCTGTCTTAAGCCTAACCTCAGATCCCACATATCTAAGCATTCTCCCCCTAAATTGGCTTTTATTGTAATAGAAACTCTGGAGAACTTAAAGGACCGAGGATGGATCTCAAAAGTCCCACGCATCTTAGAATTAATCACGGGCATCTTTACAGTTCTAGAAAAATGCCACATCTAATTTTTCATGCCCACTGCCATGTCTAATGTCCATTCAAAACAATGCATTTCTATTGTCTCTAAGGCTAGCAGAAGGGATACTTCAGCATTGTGTTTCTCAATTCCAGTTGAATTCCAATCGAAAGGGGAGAGCTGCTTAACAGCATTTTCACGGGCGCTAGGCTTTCTACAGTTGCAGAATCAGGATGAGCTCCTAAAACTACTGTCTTCAGATATATTTAAACCTTATGGCAAACTTGTCCCTGAAGTCTTCTGAAAATTATAGATTGGCTTAATGAGTAAAGCATGACTTGAACAACATGTCATTTTTAAGAGCTCTCTGTATGGTATCAAATTGGTAATAGAGTAAATTAAAAGATGAGATAGTGAGAGAAGATCTTCACCCTGAAACCTACAGTGTCCCTTTTCAGCAGGAAGTAGCTAAGAGAATACGCCATCCCCTTTTCCTTAAGAATCAGGGTGAAGTCGTGCTCAGGGAGGAGCGATAAGGAATGGCAAAGGACACACTGACAAAGGAGATTAATCAGAACTGACTTCGACAAGCACTGTGGCAATTGGACAATTAAAACAGACATTCAGGGGGCGGGGAAGAAGAATGAACTGGGGAGGAGTGTAGAGAAAACAGTGCAACAATGAATGAATGAAAACCCAAAATCTCTGTAAATGTTCATTAAAACTAATAAAATTTAATAATAATTTTTAAAAAAAAGGTGAGATAGGAAGTTATGTGGAGGTGGGTTTATATTAAGGAAGAAGGGACAACTTGAGATTGGAGGGTGACAATAGTTAAAGAAGTTGAAGAGTGTAATCAGTGTCACTCCATTTTGTATGTAGAAATGGTTGAATCAGCACACGTTCTGTTTCATCTATCCTTGAGGACAATAACGACAAAAAAAAGATACATTTTTAAAATTACTTTTCTCCCCAGTGCTGGTAGCACAACAAAAACTAATTTGATTCATAAAGGTTTAAAACACTTTCTGATCAAAGGTGATTTACTCCATGGATATAACATAAAAGTTCCTATCTAGTATATAAAACAATCACCCACCTTGAAATGCACCCACCTGCTAGCTCATTTGAATATGGTGCTAATTGCCCGTGTATGCCAGATTTCTAAGGCCCCAGGAATGGAGAAATGATGTTGAAATATTTTCCATGTTTCAGGCATCAATCTTTTAGCTACTGTGCAGAACTCACACAGTCCTGCTAACACAGCTTCTGCTTTAAGCCCAGGACATGATTTCAGGGCACAAAACACCAAAGACTTACTTTCTACCAGTAAGATCTTGAATAATAGCTATGGGTCTTAGCATCATGAGGAAATGTGACATTTTCATTGATCCCCATCCTGGGCAAGCAAAGTTCCCGGTGGTACCTCCAGACGTTGCTGATTGGTCTCGATAATCCTGATCACCCACTATTGTTAAACTGGCCCGCCACTGGAGTTCATACTCGGACTTTGCAACAACAGGGAACTGCCAATCTTTCGCCCTTCAAGCTGCTAGTGGATTTGAATCCCCAGTGATCTGCAGCTTTTGGGTAGCCATGCAACTTGCCTTGGACTATGTCATCAAAGTTCCTTTGCCAATCATGGTCGCTACTATAATAATTCCTCCACATTTCAAGAAACAGGTCCTCGCCAGATCATCCGCCCTTAGGGAAATGGATAATGAAAAAAGAGTATTTCTTGTATATGCTCTGGTATTAGGGTGTGTTTCAAGATATGAACATGCAGTCTACCGAACACATTTCTCTCTGAAATAAGGAAAACAAAGTATAGGGACTCATCACTAACTCATGTTAAATCTATCATGAGAGATTCAATCCCATTTCTTTACACTTTAACCCTTTGGATTACATAGAAGGCAAATTTTCTGGTTTTGGCTGGTGTGTGTTCAACACCTTTCTGATACTTGTCAATAAACAAGTAGGTTTGGACAAAAGAGACACTGATGATACCTATACATGTGTGTGTGTGCATGGTAGTATATATCTTATTGAATTTACATGGAAAGATTGATAGCTATGCATATAAATCATTCACTGTTTAAGGAGTATCTTCACTGATGTCAGGTGGGTCTCAGCTAAAGCAAATAATACTAGGAAGATGTTTAGTGGTGTGTTATTGACTGTTCAAAGGTGCATAGTTTTACTTACTGTGTGGATCACAATAAATTATAAATAACATTGATAAGAACCAAGAAGAAGTTGTTCAAACGGAATAAGAATGGTTTAAAATCAGGAAAGGTGTGTGTCAGGGATGTATCTTTTCCCCAAACTTATTCAATATACATTGTCTCTGTTGTTGTTGATTGCCTTCAAGTCGAGCATGACTCATAGCAACCCTATGAAAAAAAGGCTTAAAGCCCCCCTACAACCATCAATATTTATCAAAGATCATAGAGTTTCTGGAGGTATGGTATTTAGGAAGTCGATGCCACTCCTGCTTCCAAATTCAATATATATACAGAAAAAAATAATTCAGAAGCTGGTCTATACGAAGAAGAAGAAGGTAGTATCAGGATTGGAGGAAGATTCATACCCTGTATCAGGCAAATGAAATAAAAGTTATGAAGATAAATATCAAATTAGGAAAGGTAACTTTAGGGCTCAGTTGAGGGAGACTGGTAAGGCCTTGCTATGATGTCTAATGATTCCAAAGAAAAATCTTATCCGTAAAGTTTATCCATCTCTAAAGCACGGTTTTCATCTCTGACTTCACTATCTGAACTTGAAAGTCCCCAAAGAATTCCTATTAAATGTATTTGATGATAATTAAAGAAAAGAGAGAAATGCTGATTGAAACAAAAAGAGTAGAAATCACAATAGTAGGGTATGTTTCTTCAAGCAATGTAATTTTAATATATGAATTCCTGAGAGGAAAAAACATGAGATGGTGCTGAGGGAGGCTGGAGGCTTCTGAAAGGGTCTGCTGTGGGAGATGATGTGTTGTTGTTACTGGAGAGAGACTTAAAAAAAAAAAATCTTGGCCTTAGTCTAGAAGTTTCTATGCAGTCCTCTTGAACTAAGTACATCCAGAGAGATCACTCAAAATAGCATTCGTAATATAAAAGCCTCTTTTCAGAGTCAGAGAAAGAAAGATTCATGGAAGAGTGATCAAGACAACGAATGTAAGCGATATATAAACGGATATTTTCATTGCTTCATTTAAATACTTTGTAAAATTGCTAGACCTCTTTTCAAGTTTGTTTGGGGTATTCAGAGAAGAAGCCAGGTACAAAAGCGTATATAGCACCTGACCCCATTCCTGTGAAGCACAAAACCGACTAACATTTTCTATGCTGCGAGAAGAGAGGACAATGGCCATCCTGGTGGTTGCCGCTAGAGGAAAGGGGCACCGGATGAGTTCGGTGGAGGCAGAGACAATATTCTGAATTTTGCTGCCTTACACCAGTGAGGTTTCAGCTTGCACTGTTAAGACTATATGCAGCTTACTGTTTGGCTATTTCCCTTCCATGCAGAATTTTAAAATAATGTCTAGGAGAGACAAGACAAGGTGAGAAAATCATAAACAGAAATAAGGATTGTTGTCTGTGCTCATAAAACATCCTAATGGAGCAGCGGAGACAGCACTGACTCAACATCAGCTGGGCTCCCTCTGCCTTCTCACGCAGGTTCCCTGAAAAGCCTCCCAGGCCTGGCCTCGAGGAGCCACTGTGAGGGCCACTCTTAGGAAGGTCTCAGCATTTCTCCTTCCATTTAATTCTGACATTGAAACTTGTCCCCCACACATAACTGTGTGTAATAGTTTGACAGACGTTTATAGTCACCTATTGGTGGGAGTAGCCCTAATAATTACATAGGAATAACAATACAAAAAAAGATCTGGGATGATTATAATTTTTCAGAATATTCTGTCAAGGTAAGAATAAAGACAATAATGGCATGCCCAGCAGTGAATTCTGCCCTCTGTTTTCTGTCTTGATTATCTACTTTTCTTTTACTAAAAAAACCTCCAAAATTCTGTGAAAAGAACAAAGAACAGAAGACTATAGGTTATCTCAGATCCATTAGCAGGAGCAGTGAATACAAATGGATGGAGAAGTGACATTGCACTCAGCACAAATAGTCTTTTTTCCATACTGAACTGAGAAAAATGTGCCTTTCCCTTTCCTTCCTAACCCAGCTGAAGGAGATGCATGATGCTTCCATGAGCATTGGAAAAAAGAATATCCCACTTCCACCACCATCCAGGCTCTCGTTCCCAGGGCTTTAACATTTCAACTTATTGCATTTTGTCTGCATAATGAGAGAAGAAAAATAAAAAAATTACAAACCCCAAACTTCCTCTTCAACTTTCCACTTAAAATGAGGATATGTTCTACAGATTATCAATGCCACCTCTTACCTCGCCCTAAGGAGTCAAATCCTTCAGAAGCAGGACTGTATATTTTCAAAACTCATAGAAGGCACGTTTAACTTGTCTGAACACAAACACTTGCTCTCTTTTGGTAACAAACATACACTAACTCAGGAAATAATAGTCTTACTTCCTCTCTCTAATAGATGAAAAATTGTTTGGAATAATTTTTCACTGTCAGCCAGGTGACTCTATTTCTTAGGAAATTATTGTTGTTGATTTTGTAAAGAAATATGGCCTGTCCCTTCCTTTTGAGATGTCATGCATAGATAGATGGAAGTGTCATAGAACTTAGAAATGTGACTACGCCTGAGGCATATTATGTTTCTAGAAACAGAGACTGAAAAATCCAGCCAAATGTCTCCAAGTGCCTCATTTTTCCCCCCCTGGTGTCTGTGGCATGCCACTCTCCTCTGAACCTAGCTTTTTATTTCTCTGAGATTATATATATACACACACACAAACACCCCTTGAAGAGATTGTCTACCTGATGGCTCCTAAGCTTACACCGTTTTATGGTGAACAACTTAGAGAGATAAAATTGCAACATTATTTCAGTACTCACAGAGAAGTATCTGTATAGTTAGGACTAAATGATCATTGATCTAGAGCTGGGAAAGTGTCGATCCCCTACAACAAAAACCGACCTGTGTTAACACTGTTGCCGGATTCTCACCTGTCAAATCAGAGATGGACCCGCCCTAGAGGACACACTTCATAGGAGTCAGGAAGTCACTCAGTCTATGTTCACTATCATCACGAAATAGGAAAGACCCCAGTAGGAAACTGCCGACTCCAAGATACACACTCGCGAACTCATCTGAGCTTTCACGGTGACTTTCAAAGAGTGAGAATGGGCAAAGAAACACACTGGTTTTGACAATGTGGTGAACAGAGAGAGCAGCCGGGAGCACACTTGGCCAAAGCGGCAGGAGAGCCCCTCACACCAAAAGAAAAGCAGCAGCAAATTGTCCTCCATTTTCCAGAAGAAAATATGGAGGTTGGAAAATATTTGAAGACTGTTCTCACAAATACAGAAGCACTGACATTCATTCATGTACGTCCATTCTTCTTAGACGGGACAGATCACTTTTTATTCTAGGTTTTCTCCTATTGTTTGACAGACAACCAAGGAAAGGGATCTTTAGAATGTTCTATGGATTATGGAACTGGCTTGTACTATGGTTAAGGTAATTAAAATCTGGATCTTTAATAAGATAAAGTCTACAAGAAATACAATGGCAGTAGACATTATTCCTGTAATAAGATAAAGTCTACGAGAAATACAATGGCAGTAAATATTATTCCTGATACAAAAAGCTTATGCAAATGACTTTTTCTATACACCAACAATAACCAGATTTTGAATTATTTTTAAAATGACATTTATAGTAATACCTAAAATGACACAGACTGTTATGTACCCGCCGATGTTTATAGCATCATCATTCACAATAGCGAAGAGCTGGAAACAACCCAAAGGCCCACGAACAAACACAAAACCAGTTAAGTATGAGACACTCATGCGACAGACTGCTCTGCGTCATTGACAAACGGTGAAGAACCGATGCAACTCTGCACAGCATGGAACAACCTAGAGGACATCATGCTGAGTGAAACAATTCCGTTGTGAAAGAACAAATATTCCCTAAGATTACTATTACACAAATGAAAGAAATGTGTACACAAAAACATATACTAATACGGTTACCGGGGAGGAGCAGTAGGAGAAAGAAATGTCTATTAGCTGTTGTTACGTGTCACCAAGTCAACCTGAATCTTATGAACAGCAGATGTCAACCTTGTCCAATCCAACTTTAAGACGCCTTTTATTGTCAGATGCTGTCAAGCCTGTAACTCATGGCAAGCCTATGAACAAAAAAGATCAGAACCCTGCCACCTCCTGCCCATCTTCACAATCTCTGCCGCCCCCAAGCTCCCTGTGACAATCACTGCATCAATATGTCTCATGAAGGACATTCTTTTTTTCATTGACCTTCTACTCTTTCTAGCATGATGTGTCTTTCCAGGTACTGATGACTCCTGGCAACATGTACAAAATTTGAGAGAAGTTTCACCATTCCCGCCTTTAAAGAGCTCCATGCCTGCAGCTCCTCCAAGATACAACTATTTTGCAATCCATGAGATAGTAAACTGCTCCAGCACCACAACTCTCAAAGGCATCAGTTCTTCTGTCATCCTCAGTCACTGCCCATTTCTCAGATACACAGCAAGTGACTGAAACGACTGTAGGCTGAAACAGATGCACCTTAGCTTTTAAACTGACATCGTTACTCTTTAGTACTCTGGAAAGGTCCTTGACAGCAAATTTCCCTAATAACAGACGTCTTTTGATTTCTTGATTGCTATAATCACTGGTGTTGATTTGGAGCCAACTAAAATGAAACCATTATCTTCAATGTTTTGTCCATCTATCGCAATGCTGCCTATTGGCCTAATGGTGAAGATTTTTGTCTTCCTGATGAAATGTAACCTATATTGAAGGGTAAAGTCCTTGAATTTCTGCAGTAAGTGCTTCAAGTCTTCTTCATTTTCCACAAAGTTGTTTCAAGTGCAAAGCCAAGATTGCTGATGAGTCTTCCTCCAATTCTGATTCCACATTGTTCTTTACATAGTCTTTGAATGATTTGCACAGCATAGAAACTGACAGGATATGGAGAAAAGATACAACCCTGCTGGACACCTTTCCAATTTTAAATCACACTTTATTCTCTTCAGATAACTTCTTCTTGATCTATGTTTAGGTTTCACAGAGGCATGATTTTTTTCAATGTTATCCGTAATTTGTTACTACCCAGTCAAATACCTTTGCATCACCAATTAGACCAAAGTAAATAGTCTAGTATTCTCTGCTTTCAGTCAAGATCCATCTGACCTCAGTAATAACATCCTTTTTTCCACAACTTGTTCTGCATCTTGCTTGCATTTCTGGAAGCTCCTTGTTAATCCACTGTTCTTGTCTTTTAGACAGAATCTTCAACAAGATTTTACTTTCATATGATATTAATAATTATATTGCTTGATAATTTCTACCCTCTGTACTCATTAATAAGAGTTAAAAAAAACACTATGTGGAAGGAATGGTCTACCAGTCACTGAGGGTCTTTTAATCAATGCTATGGAATCAAAAGTGCATGAATGATTGATAAAACATTATGCTTTTTAAACTTTTCATAAAATTACAACAAAAGAGGGAAAAACAAACAAAATTATGCGGAGAGCATATTACACAGAAAACTGCAATACATTAATGACAAACTCGAAGAAGATCAAAAGAAATGCAGAGGTTTTTTTTTATATGCATGGACAGAAGCAATACTGTGGAGACCTCAATTCTTGAAATCTTGATTTACAGACACAACACTTTCCCAATAAAAATCCCGACAAGTGATTTTGTCTGTATTGACAAATTGATCGTAAACTCTGTATCTTAAAGCAATGGATCTAGAACAGCTAACACAATCCTAAAAAAGAAGAATGAAGCCAGAGACCTCACATTACCTGATTTCAAGTCTTACTATAAATTATAGTAATCAAAAGAGTGTGGGATATTGGCAAGAGATATACACATTGATCAATAGAACAGAACAGAGTGTCTAGAATTAGCTCCACAGAAACATAATCAATGGGGGGGGTTTTTTTCGTGTGGTTTTTTTTTTAACAAAGGAACAAAACAATTCCATTTGGAAAAGGCACACCTCCCTATAAATGTTCTGTGCTGTCAAACCAGAGCCAACTAATAGCTGACCCTCTATTGGGTTTTCAGAGGCAGTGAATGACATGGGAAGAGATGACCCATGCTTCTACAACAAATTGTGCAGTAATAACTCAATGTCCACACTCAGTGAACTTAGACCCTTTAAGAAGATTTTAATTAAGGTGGACTGTAGATGTACATGTACTATGAAAATTCTGAGTTATTCAGAATATGAGTTATTCTGAAAGAAATCATGGGAGAAAATTGGTATGACTTTGGATGGTGAAGTTTTGGATGGAACACTAAAAGCCCAGTCTCATGGGGTGAGACCTAAGTTGAATTTTATGAAATTAAAAACCTTCGCTCTGATGAAATCTCTAGTGCTCCTTGAAACCAACACTCTGTCAAATTCTATATCAATCTATGCCAATACTTTCTTACATCATCAAGTCAAGAATGGAGAATGACCATGGGTTAAAAATTATGGATGCTACAGGACCACAGAGCCAGTGGTAGAGATTTCATGGCGGAGTAAAAACAATGGAAGATTACTTTTGAAGCTTTATTACTACAGAAGTCTCTGGTTTTGTGTTTGTTTGTTTAACAACACTTCTATATTACATGTGACCTTGTATGGAAAGACTTAAAGAAATCAGTGAGATAAAGATATGATGACACGCCAACATTGTTGTCCTGACTCATTTTATGAACTAAGGAGTAAAAGTGCTGTAAAGCCCTTATTTTTTAAAAAAAATCATTGCTTTTTGAAAAAAAAAATATATATAATCTTATCTATGAACAGGGCTTGTATTTCAACTACACAAAGATATCTCAATACATTATGGGGGGGAATAGCTAATTAGAAAGTTTGTAAAATACCTACACATATATTTTACCCAAGACAATATGCTGTTGTTGTTGTTGTTGTTGTTGTTGTTACGTGCTGTCGAGTCACCTGCGACTCCTAGCGACCCTATGTACACAACAAGCCCGAAACCCTGCTCTATCCTGTGCCTATTTCATTGTCTCAGAAACACCTATCCCCATCACCCCAGTGACTGAATCAATCCATTTCAACGAAGGTCTTCCTCTTCTGTGCTGTCCCTCCACCCTCCCAGGCATGACGTCCCTCTCTAAGGACTGATCACATAGGAAATAAGTGAATGCTCTTATCAATCAGAAAAACAAATTCAAAAAACAAAGCTCTAACTCACTGGTACCGAGTCCGTTCTCACTCAAAGGGACAGACACTCTGTCAAGTTTCTAAGTCCAGAAATCATTAATGAGAGAACACTGCCTATGTTCTTTCTAAGAAGCCACCTGTGGATTGGAACCACTGTGACCTTTGGGTTAGGATGGTAACTCACTATGGCTCTGAGTTATAAAGAATCAAAAATGGAAATAACAGTAAGGTATCATAATAAACTATTGATATTACATAATTGCAACTCACGGCGGTCTCACGTGAGCAGAGTAGAACTGTTCCATGTCAATTTCCCCCAGTCTGCTGAACACCAGGTCTTCCTTCCAAAGTGCCTCAGAGTGTGTTTAAACTGCCAACCTTTCAGTTGTAGTCCAGTGTGGTTTTGTGATTCTTAGACCTATTAGGAATGGCTAAAACAACCAAACAGCAACAAAACCATAAGGAGCCCTTGTCCTGCAGTGGCTAAGCGCTTCACAGCTAACTGAAAGGCTGGCTGTTCAAAACCAGCCAGCAGCTCTGAGAGTGACCTGGTATTCTGCTTCCCAAAAGACTGTTGTTGTTGTTGTTGTTGTTGTTGTTATTATATCCTAGTAAACTTTGTGAGCCAGTTCTCTTCAAATACATAGTGAGAATGTGAATAGGAATATCATCAACGGAGCTCAACATCACCACCAATTCCACAAACATGCTTCAGGACACCATGTTAGTGTCAGTTCATGGGGTAGACCGAGCTCTCATAAACAAGTATTTCTTGGATTCAAACCACTCCATCAGCTTGAAAAAAGTCACACTTGGCAGATGCTGATGACACACATAAAATCTAATGACATGGCGGTTATAAAGAATATTCTTCAGTACCATACATGTTAGCAAAATTCTATTAATAAAGTGAGGAAGCTCTAGTGGCCTAGTGGTAAGAGACTGCACTGCAATTCTGAAGGCACATGGTTCGAATCCATCAGGAAAAGAATGTATACTCTCCTCTGGTACAATTTATTGCCTCTGAAAACCTGCTGAAGGGTAGGCTATGGGTCAGTTCTGACTCATCAGTATATATCCACCAGAACCACCACATGCATCTTAGATCAAATATCACTCGTGGTCATTGAACTTAAAACATCGCTTTACTATTTTACTTAAAATTTGTTGGGGAAGATTAAGATTTTTGTTAAGCTTGGTGAAACCTCATCATTTTAATCCCTGATTGTGTGATAAAATCTATCTTACAAACTAATTTCTTAAAGAGAATGTATGATTAAAACATTGCAAAACTTGACCCATGTTGCTGCCTTCACTTATTACTCTCTTCTTCATAGTAAATGACTATTTATATTTTAGGTTGTGGTTAAGTGTGTTGAGTCAACTGTGACTCATAGTGACCCTAAGCACCATAGCTCTCAACCCTGAGCCAATCTCATGGTTTCCAACACACCTACTCTAATTATTTCAGTTATTGCATTAATCTGCCACATGTGGGTTCTTTCTCCCCTCCTCTGTCCCTCTGCCCTTCCAAACATGATGTCCTTCTCTAAGGACTGGTAAATCCTGGCCATGTGCTCAAAGTATATGAGACAGAGCTTCAAAATCTTTGCCTCCAAAGACCAGCCTGGTTTCCTCCTCTCCAAAGAAGATTCATTTGTGCTCTTTTCAGTCCACAGTATGTTCAATATTCTTCTTCAACACCACAACTCAAAGGCATTGATTCTTCTTCTGTCATCCTTATTCATTGTCCAGCTTTCTGATGAATAGCAAGTAATTGTGAAGACTACGGCCTGGATCAGGTACATCTCAGTCTCTAGATTGACATCATTGCTCTTCAGCACTTCAGAGAGGTCCCTGACAGCAGATTTTCCCAGTGCAATTCATCTTTTGATTTCCTAACTGCTGGTGCCAAGACTGTTGATTATGGAACTGAGTAAACCAAAACTGGTAACAATTTCAATCTCTTCTCCATCTATCTTGGTGCTACCAATTGGCCCAGTGGTGAGGATCTTCGCTTTCTTTTTTTAAAAAATTTTATTTTATTTTTATTGTGTTATTTTTATGTGTACCATCAAATCAGATCTGACTGGTACGGGAGGAGATTGCCCCCTCCTTCTCCAGCAGAGCATCTGGTGAATTTGAACAGCGTACTTCTGGGATTGCAGTGCAGCGTCTTGCCACTAGGCGACCAGAGCTCCCTATCTTCGCTTTCTTGATGTCGAGATGCAATTCGTTTTGCATACTGCAGGTCCTGGCCTTGGGCAGCAAATGTTTCTGGTCCTCCTGAGTTTTGGAAAGTAAGGTTGTGCCATCTGCACAGCACAGGCCATTGAGGAATCTTCCTCCACTCCATTTTCTCAGTATTTTGTTTAACAATAACTTGTAATGCCTTTGAACTATGTTGGTGAAAAGTTCTGAATGCACTCTGGGCTATCAAAACAACGAACAAATCGGTCTTGGAGGAAGTGTGACCAGGGTGCTCCTTTAGTGACGAGGACAGTGAAACTTTGTCACACACACTTTGTACGTGTTGTCAGGAGATATGATTCCCTAGAAAGAGGTGTCCTGCTTGGAAAAGTAGATGGCCAAGATCCCCACCAATGTAGGTTGACACAGCCCATGACCGCATCATGAGGGTAGCACAGGGTAGAGCAGGGTTTCAATCTGTTGTTCATAGAGTCGTTTTGAGTTGTAGTGGACTCAACAATGCCTAACAACACCTTGTAATATAATTTTTTAAAAAATATTTTCTTGTCTTCTTTTAAGCTAATTAGTTGTATGTATGCCTTTGAGCTGTGTTGCTGGAGAAGAGTATTGATGGTACCATGGACTTCTAGGAAAACAAACAGATTCATCCTGGAGAGGGTTAAACCAGTTGGCACCTTGGAGGCAAGGATTCTGAGGCTCCAACTAACATACTTTGGACATGTTGTAAGGAGGGACCTGTCCTTGGAGAGGGACATCATGCTTGGGAGGGTGGAGGGACAGCTCAGGAAGGGAAGGCTCTCTATGAGGTGGATTGATTCAGTGACTGGGGTAATCGGGATGGGAGTGTCAGAGACAGTGCGATTGGCACAGGACAGAGCAAGAGTTTAGGGCTGCTATACATAGGGTCGCTATGAGTCGCAAGCGACTCGATGGCACATAATAACAACAACGACATGTTAAGTACATACATACACTTACATCTTTCTTCTCCATAGACCTAATTCATATTTCATTATCTTTCCATTTATTTAAAAAACAGCTATACATATCTTTTCTTTCACTTTCTACGTGTCTTTCTACACACAGTCTTTATACATCTATTTTGTGACATAAATGTCTTCATTTTTTTTCTCTTTATAATGTTCTATGTGAAACAACTAGGACTAGCATTATGAAAGAATGATTGCCAATCAAACCAAAAAAGAAAAGAGGAAAAGTCACCTGGATATAAAACTCAAATAGCAGTCTCCAAAGTCTAGAAGGTCTAGGAAATGCAATGGCTAAGCTCAGGACGTCCAGGTATCAAAGTTAAAAGAAAAATAATTATATACACAGAGAAAGCCAAAGAAATTGCCAGGGGTTTTAAGAGGCAAGTTTCTGAGAAGAGCATGATTTACGCTGAACAAAAATTGACAAAGGTGTCCCACATTCATTTTCAGCCCCTGCTTCAGAATTTCACAAATGTGCTTGGGAGCTGCCCTGACATGCAGCTGATTCAATCCTCTGACAATCTGAACGTGGGCAAAGGCTGACCTCTGGGCCCTTTCACTTTCTAGGCCCCTTTAATTCTCAATTTCCCACAACAGCTACTAACAAAACACAACATCATGGGTGTCAATGTCAGTTCACGGAGCTACACACACTGAAGCAGTGGATATCTTAAAGATCTCTCTCACCTGCTGAATTAATAAATACATTGAATCTTAGAATTCTAACTTTCACACGAGAGCAAAGAAACAAGAAAGGCAAACAGACCAAGGGATTGCCTGAGTAGAATGTCATCTAAATTTCTCAATCTTGCACTCACAACACTAAAATTATGTTTGTGTGCTTTTAAAGTGTTTTGATTTTCTTATGTTAAGTGCATGTTTACTGATTTGAAAATACTTCTCAGTATTTCAAGTATCAGAAGATTACTTGAATAGAATGTAAAAGAGTCCTCAGCCTCCGAAGAGCTCAGGAAGGCCTAGATGAGATGGTGACCAGAAGGGATTTATCTGAAAACATGAAGTGGGATGCAATTTTCAAAGAGGTATCTAGACAGAGGATGGGGAAAAATAAAATGCAAGTGAGGAAAAGACCGTTAAATGGAACGGGAGAGAAACTTGGTGCCACTGTGGTGTCAAATGCCATAATGGTTCCCGACAGTGGACAGTGTTTGGTGGAGCTCCCAGTTTAAGACAGGTTTGGAAGCAGCAGTGGCATCCACTTCCTAAGCACCATGCCTCTGGAAACTCTATGAACTTTGATAAATGTCGATAGTTATAGAGGGACTTCAGGCCTTTTGTTCATAGAGTCGCTATGAGTCATGTTCAACCTGAAGGCAATCAACAATAACAACAGCATATACAGGACTAAAAAAGAGGAAAAGGCATAAAATAGATGGACAGTATTAACTACTGTTAGTAGGTCAAAAGACACTAAGTTCACAGTTTAACTGAGCTGGAAAAGGCTCAAGTTGAGTTCTGTATCTCTGATAGACCTCTTTACTTAAACATAGTTATAGTAGGCCAGTTTTTTTAGTCAAATTTCAATTCTTTGAAATACGAATTTAATTTATAACATGAGCTTCAATGAGGACTTTGAGTTTGTAAATCAAACCAAAGGCATGAAATTCCATTTCTCAAGGAGTAATTCATTTGTCATCCATGCGAGAGACAGAGTTCGGGATTGTTATGTTCAGTTTCCCCATGCCTATGCCTCAGGTATTTAAGTAGTACGGTGAATATACACAGGAAGTATCCTTTAATGCTGGTTCTAGTAATACAAGTTATAATATCAAATGAAATATTTTATAAAGCACATTTTCTTGTGACTTATACCATTTAAACCGATGAGAATTTTTACTGGCCAGTGATTGAGAATTCATCCTCTGGAAATAACTACAGAAGCTGTTCTGCTTCTTATTCAAAATCCCCATTTCCATGGATCAATACCTCAAAAAGAGAGAAATGAAGACATCTAGTTCATTTTAGAAATACCATTCCAGACCGGATTGTGCATGAGGCTCTGAGCGAAGCCAATCTTGAATAGAGCTGAAATTTCAACTCTTTTACAAATGATGAAAAGTTTCCATATAATTTAGAATATATTTTCTTAATCTTTTCTACTCAATTACACACACACACACAAACACACACACACACACACACTGTAATCTTGCTGATTTCAACTCCAACTACCAACCGTCCATCAGGTTTCTGAAACTGTATGCATCAGAGAGTTGGACAATGACTAGGTAGGATAAAAGGAGAATTGACGCCTTTAAGCTGTGGAGCTGGAGAAGAGTATTGAACGTACCATGGACTGCCAAGAAAACAAACAGATTCATCGTAGAGAGGATTAAACCAGGCTGTTCCTTGGAGGCAAGGATTCTGGGGCTTCGTCTGACATACTTTGGACATGTTGTAAGGGAGAGACAGGTCTTTAGAGAGGGACATCATGCTGGGTAGAGTGGAGGGACGGCGCAGGAGTGGAAGACCCTCTATGAGGTGGATTGATTCAGTGACTGGGATACTCGGGATGGGTGTGTCAGAGGCAACAAGATTGGCACAGGACAGAGCACGGTTTAGGGCTGTTGTACATAGGGTCGCTATGAGTCGCAAACGACTCGACGGTACATAACAACAACAACAACAACACAACAAATCTTTACAGGAGGGAGCTGTTCATCTTTATCCTACAGAGATGCTGGTGAATTTGGACTCACTAAGAAGCCCAATATTTACACTCTACATCATAAGGGCTCCTTCAAATGGATAGATAGACATATAGACTGACAGAAAGACAGACAGACAGACAGACAGACAAATGATAGATAGAGATAGATTCAGAGAGTTCTAGTGGCCTATTGGGTAAGGAGTTGTGCTGTCACCCAAATGTCAATGACGAATCCACAAGCTACTTCTCAAAGAAAGCTGGGCAATCTCTTAGCATGTGATTTACAGCTTCCTGAAACCCTCTGGAGTTATGAGCTGCTTTCAGTTTGACAGTATCTAATAACAATATCTATCTATCTATCTATCTATCATCTATCTATCTGCTATCTATATACTGATAGGTAAATATAAAACTAATATCCCATTGCCACTATATAGAAACAATTTTAATGCATTTTAGGCATGTTGCTTTCTGGAAGCAAGGCTTTTGAAGTTCTTCTTCACATACTTTGGGCACATGACCAGGAGGGACCAATCCTTAGGGAAGAACATCATGCTTGGTAAAGCGGAGGGACATTGCAGGAGAGGAAGACCTCGATGAGATGGATCAACACAGTGACTCGGGCAATAGGAACAAGTGTGTCAGAGACAGTGAGATTCACTCAGGATAGAAGAGAGTTCAGAGCTATTGTGAATAGGGTTGCAGGTGACTCAATATAACAACAACACAACAATTGCTACCAAAATTTCTTAATTGGTAAAGTACTACTAAATTTCCCATTTGGATACTCTAAGTTATAGATAATTTATATATACATAGTTTATAGGGAGCTCTGGTGGTTTAGTGGTAAGAAATTCTACTGCAATCCCAAAGGCACACAGTTTGAATCCACTAGCTGCTTCTTGGAAGAACAATGAGCAATCACCTCCTGCGTCACTAACTTCCTCTGAAAACCTGCCAGAGGGTCAGCTATGGGTTGGTTCAAGTTCAACAACATAGACAGCATAGAAAGCATCCAAATCCACATAGTGAAAACTGTTGCTTCACCTTCATCATAAGATACAAGATAAGATTCTGCTGCACATCTCTAAGAGAGGTTTAGCTTCTCAGAATATCAACCGCACAATGTTCACCTCATCTTAGAGTTCTGGAACTACAGCTGTTACAGGCATTCACGTCAGGTAGAACAGCTGGTTTTCTCTTGAGAGTGTTTATTTCAAGCCTCATGGCTTCCCTGCTATACTTTCCTAAAGAATTTCAGTTTTGCTTCTTTCTCGGAATCAAATAATAATAAAAATAAAATTAAAATAATATATAAAATAAAATAATAAATAAATAAATAATAAAATTAAAAAATAATCAAATCCATTAAGATACGTTTTCTCTCCTTTTCCACACTGCATCTCCTCTTTAAAAATAAAGAAACATGACTAGAAATTCTTAAAATCTAGCAAAGAGAGAGAAAGAGAACCATCACCTCTCAACTATGACAAAAAAATATTCTGAGTCCAAGACAGTATAATATTAATTTGAATCAATATTCTTTTTCATTTTAAATTTATATAAGACAGATTATTTCCTTAATAATTAAAATATATATGAAAATGAATCTCCTTATTTATTCCTTTGGCAATTTCCTTTATTGGGGGGGCTACGGCAAACACAAAACAATGACAAGAACAAAAATAATCCAAGTAAGCCCTTGTCATAATAATTTGCAATAGCATAATTTAGCTAAGTGCTGATTGCACATGTAGTCAGTGTAGAACAATATCAACAAAAACAACAACAAAATCTGTTTTCCTTAAAAGTTGGGTTTTGGTGGGTTTGTTTTTTGATGTTTTTTTAAAATTTTTTACTTTCTTTGGGTGTATCTATTGTTCAATTTTTAAATTTTTTTATTATTATTAATTTTAATGAAAATTTAGAGACTTTGGATTTGCATTATTCATTGTTGCACTTTTCATGCTTTCTCACTGTTGGGGTGTCAAAACTAACTGACCTGCAATGGGGTTTTCACGAGGCTGTAAATCACACAGGAGGAGACTGCCCATTATTCTCCTGTGAGCTGCTGGTGAATTTGAACCGCTAAAGAAGTGTGGTCTTTGAGTTAGCAGCATAACGCCCTAAGGACTCCACTACCAGAGATAACACACACACACACACACACACACACACACACTCTCTCTCTCTCTCTCTCCTCCCCCCCTCCCTTCTTCCTCCTTCTCTCCTCCCTTGCCTCCAGGTCTCTCTCTCTGCTCCTGGAATTCAACTGCAAGAGTGGGACCGCCTGTGAGTTAGCAGGGCCCCCAGAGCTCCCTATACTATTTAGTAAGAAGGTCTTAACAATTTTGTTAATTTTAATTAAAAAGTAAATATAAAAATGAAAATATTTTGGGATAAAAATGCATGCTTTTGTACCCTCTTGGGTTATTACTGTCACTACCGAGATAAAAATTCTCAAAACTCACTGACATCGAATCTGCACCTCAAGCGAGTTTTCAGAGGCTGTAAATCACAAAGGAGGATTGCCCAACTTCCTCTTGCAGATTCCAACCTGCAGAGAGGCACCAACTTTGGATCAGAGAGCGAATCTTTACAGACTAAGCCACAAAACTCCATAAAGAGTTTTTATGGAGTAAGATTGTGGAGTGCTGAAAGATACTTTCAAATATATTTTGGGGTCATACAAGTGTCTGTATTTCCAGAATATTCCAATACTTACGGATTTATTAGACTAGATGTGACAATGCGTTAAATACTATGATGTATGAGAGGCAGCTTAACTTTCTTTAGTTTGGTGTTTATCAGAAAAAGGTGACCTTTTTAAAGGTTTTTGTAGGTATTTTGTTCATATGTCTTTGTTTGAGGCTGGCATCCTCCTGGAGGCATTTGAAAAAAAGACCTTGTGATCTGTTCGCAAAATATCAGTCATCAAAAGCACTATGGAGTGCAGGTCAACATTGACATGCATGGCGTTACCTTTAGTCAAAGTTGAGTAGCTGCCAACTGGTTTGATTATAATGAGTGGAGTTAAAATGTAGATTGGAACATAAAATCTTAAGTTTATTAAATAATAAAGAAATACTGTGATATACAGAATAAGAAAAGTAGAAAGTATTATGTAATTTCCTACCTTCATTCATGCCTCCTTGTCTGCTTCCAGTTCAAGAGCTATAGAGAAGTTTCTCTTTCTTGGAGAAAAGAGGCGGGCGGGGAATATGTGTGTGTGTGTGTGTGTGTGTGTGGGTGTGTGTGTACATATATATGTATATATATATGTGTGTGTGTACACATAGTACGAAATTGCTTAAGCATTAGAGGTACAGAGTTGACTTCATGATTTATAATAGACATAAAAATAAATAATATTTGGATCCACCAGATATTCTGCTGGAGAAGGAGGGGCAAACTGCTCCTGCACCAGTCGGATCCAATTCGATGGTACACCAAATTAAAAATAAAATTTTTTTTTCAAAAAAAGACAAATAATAAGATCAATGTTTTTATATAAAATAAATATCCCTTAGCTCTGTTGGTCAAGGACTGCAGCCTTCAATATGGATTGAAGCTCAACATCAAGAAAACAAAGATTCTCACCACTGGGATGATTGACAGTGTCATGATAGGTGGTGAAGAGATTGAGATTGTTCACAGCTCCAATTTGCTTGGCTCTACACGCTTGGTACCAGCAGCCAGGAAATTAAAATATGATTGCACTGGGAAATTCTGCTCTCAGAGACCTCTCCTAAGTACTGAAGAGCAACAATGTCAGATTGGAGACTAAGGTGTGCCTGACACAGGTACAGGCTATGGTTTTTGCAATTATTTGCTAGGCATCAGAGAGCTGGACAATGACTAGGGATGATAGAGAATTGAGGCTTTTGATGTGTGTGGTGCTAGAGAAGAGTATATAGATATATATATTATACCATGCTAGGGGAACAAACATGTTCATCCTAGAGAGGGTGAAACTCGGCTGCTGCTTGAGGCAAGGATTCTGAAGCTTCATCTGACATACTTTGGACATGTTGTAAGGTGGGACCAGTCCTTGGAGAGGGACGTCTTGCTTGGGAGTGTGGTGGGACAGCACAGAAGAGGAAGACCCTTGATGAGGTGGACTGATTCAGCCACTGGGGTAATCGGGTAAGTGTGTCAGAGACAATAAGATTGGCACAGGATAGAGTAGGGTTTAGGGCTGTTTTACACATAGGATCTCTATGAGTTGCAGGCGACTTGACAGCACACAACAACAACCACCACAAGCTCTGTTCTGTCCACTGAGAAGGACTCAATAAAGAGGCATTCCAATAGCAATGAGCCTAATTAATGCACAGACTTTGATTTCTAAATACCATATTCTTTTACATGGAACAAAGTCTCTTTGCATAAATGTCTGATTCCAGTGATGGATTAGAGAAAGCTAATCAAAATAAGTCTGCCACATCTTATTGTGCAAGAAAATAAAAACATACAGAAAGAATTATAGTTGACACATCAATAGGATGGCTTCTGTAACAATTTGAATATCAAAGTGAATAATGATATCCTATTAAAACTCAATAAATATGAAGGAGTGCTAGTGGCCTGGTGGGAATAAGCTGTGTTGCAATTCCAAAGGCACGCGGTTCGAATCCACCAACTGCTCCACAGGAGAAGGATGGGCAATCTCCTCTTAGGTGATTTAATGCCTCTGAAAATCCGCTGGAAGGTCAGCTATGGGTCCACTCAGACTTGATCACACTCAACAAATTTCAAAATAATATACAAATGGATGAATAGAAAGGTGTTTACCCTTGTTGTTATTGTTGTTGATATTATGTGCTGTCGAGTTGCTTGCAACTCTTAGTGACCTTATGTACAAGAGCCCTAAATCTTTCTCTATCCTGTGCCAACCTACTACTCCTGCCACCCCAATCATTGAACTGATCCATCTCACAGAGGGTCCTCCTCTCTTGCACTGTCCCTCCACTCTCCCAAACATGATGTTCCTCTCCAAGGACTGGTCCCTCCTTGCAACATGTCCAAAGTATGTCAGATGAAGTTTCAGAATCCTTGCCTCCAAGGAGCAGCCCACCCTCTCTAGGATGAACCTGTTTGTTCTCGTAGGAGTCCATTCAACACTCTTCTCCAGCCTCACAGCTCAAAGGCATCAATTCCCTATCATCTCTAGTCACTGCCCAGTTCTCTGATGCCTGCCCTTGTAAGATAATAACTAATAAATGTAGATGGAATGACAGCTGTAAGAAAATCATCATTTGGTAGCTGCCACTGAAGCAATCAATTCAGACAAGAAACTAATGCATCCTAAAAAATCAACTATGTAATAGTTTGATGAGGAGTGCAATATCACATTGATCCAACAAGTAAACAAGTTCCCAATATACTCATTAATTCAAAAGAAAAAGAAATAATAATCTTATCGGAAACAAACGTCAGTCATCAAATTAATCAAGTCCTCAGAGTTATTGTCGTCAAAAGGGTGGAAACGAAAACCTGGCACTACCATGAATGATACTATTGCCAAAATGCATACTCTGAACAAATTCCAAGGAAATATGAGATAAACCATAAAAAACTATATAAAAGTGGTTTTTTTATATTTATTAAATGTAAAAGACACAGTAAACCAGAAAACCAAGCTCACTGTTAGACAGGTGACTAGAACTCTTCGTAACCATGTAAGACACAAAACTGCTCAAAGAGTTTCTGCCCATGGTGGCAAATCTTCACAGAAGCTGCATGCTTTTCTTGAAGAATATTTGATAAGTCTGAACTCCTAAGTTTTGGTTAGCAGTCAAATTCTCTAACGTCTGTGCCAACAGGGCTCATTCCAAGTCATAACTGTTGTGGTTAGGTGCCGCTGAGTCGAGTAGAAACGCTAGAAACAACAGATCTGAACCCCGTCCTATCCCATGTCCTCTTCACAATCTCTGACACACTTGAGTCTATTGCTGCAGTCACTGAGTCAATTCACCTGGTTGAAGGTCTTCCTTTTGCAACAGTGATGGGAAAACGGAAAAAGTAAAACTGTTCCAGAATGAAGGCAACTGATTATGGTTGTCAATTAAATTTCAACTCTGAGTCTATATGGCAGAAAAGAATTGCTCCTAAAGGGTTCCAAAGACGGCCTATCTCTTCAGAAACAGACTGTCATATCTTTCGCCCAGAAGGTAGCTGGTGGGTTTAATAACTGTTCTTTCAATTAGCAGATGAGTGCTTTAACCACTGTGAAATCAAGGCTCCTTGAAGGAGTCTAACATGATATGTGGCCCTGTTTGTATCCTTTCCTTTTAAAAGCTCAAGCACATGATTAGAATAATGAGAGAAATTCAGTTTGTGTCTACAGGTTTAATAGCAACAGAATGGTAGCGTTAATTTCCCAACTTTTGATGGTTGTGCTGCCGTTGCATAGAAAAACACCCATGTGGGGAAGAATTTCAGAGTTATCGGCTGATATGGGGCACCATGTCAAAAACTTCCTTTCAAACAGCTCCAGAAAGACAGGTTTTGGACTACCATTGCAATTTTAAATTTAGGACTCTTATAAATTTGAAACAAAGAACATAAAAGAGGGAAAATTTATTTTGTTCTTTCTTCAAAATAAGATACAGGGTGTTTACCAGGAAAAAAACACATTAGATAAGAAAAGCTGGAACATTCAAGTCAATACAAGGTACCAGAATAATAGAGGAAAATTACTTACTTAGCACACAGTGCTTGTATATTTCTGTTTGATGCCTTATTTTTTTCAAGTTGAATCAGTGAGTGGGCAAACTGTTAGGGCACATGATCACTGACAGAAAGGTGGGCGGTTTGAATCCACCCACAACCGTCACAGGAGGAAAACCCTATTGATCAAGGTCTGGAAATTTAGACGTTGAAAACTCGCTGGAGCCCAGTTCTACACGACCGCACAGGGGGTCAGAACTGAAGCAAGGGGAGCTGGTTTTGTGTTGTTTCAGCAGAGTAAATTCACATGTAATGCTGAAAACTGACCTCCATAAACTATTCAGTGATAGTCTCTGGGATGAAATGAAATGAGGTTTTCCTTTAAAAAAATAAAATAAATAAAATAAAAATTTGCTGAGTCATCCTTTGACCTTCGTGTGATATTCCAGTGAATATTAGTGCTCATTATTACTCTTTAATAGGAAGTGTATTTCCCTTTTATAGAAACTACCATGAAATCTAGAATCAATCCCAGTTACTCCTTAATATCTATCTTTAATAGAGTAACAGTATGTCAGGCCCAGTCATTCACAGCCTGTCTCTTAATTTTTATTGTTATTTGAATTTCTGTGAGATGTATTATTCTCCCACGTGTAAACTGAGAACAGTCCTGTCTTGAAAATAGTGTAACCCTTCACCCCGCCTTCGCCTTGTAGAACTCCTCACTCAGTCCTTCAATTTAACTTGCAAAGTATGCTGACCCCAAGAGCTCGCTCTTCCACCTCGGAAAAAATAACTATTATAAATATGCAACAAATTATAGGGCTCATAGAAATACACTTCTCTTAAGATATTATCAAAGTTCAGTGAAGCCTTCTTGTTAAGTCTCTGGGAGCCAGAGCTCAGTATCTAAACTTTAACTCCTTTGTTTAATATCTGGCTTTAAGTTAGATATTATGTTCCCTAATTTGTCTCATTAAAAAATAAGTGGAACACAAGCAGCAGTTAATATCAGTACCAGAACTGTAGGATTGGGAGCTCTGGTGGCCTCATGGTAAGAAACTGTGCTGCAAGCCCAAAGGCACAAGGTTCAAATCCACAAGCTGCTCCAATCTTCTCCTGTGTGGTTAACTGCCGCTCAAAACCTGCCTAGAGGCTCAGCTATGGGTCCTGTCCAACCGGACAGTACATAACAACAAGAACTCTAGGATTCTGGGTTTAGAACCCAGTGTTTAATCCAGTTCCAGTTAGAGTGACTTTCAATATGTCTTGAGGATCGTTAGCAGAACTGTATGTCAAAGAAAACTTCCACTGGTGGGTGTCACGTAGCATGGACTTGACAACACAGGCAGGCCTATGAGTGGAGGCACCACTTTGCTGATCACTCTTCTATACTTGTGTTCACTACTAAGTCCTTTTGCATTCTCTCTCCAATTGGTGAGTTGATAGAACATACACCCAATACCGCTGAAACAAGTTTTCATGGACTAATGAATTAACATCACAAAAACAATTTGTTGTATCATCCTAGTAAAACAAAAATGTTGGGGAAAAATCCCAATACTTGTTGGGCAATGGTTCTATGTTAGGCCACAATCGATGCTTTACATTCAAACACTGGATTTTCTCAACCGTACATGAGGTAGGTATGCTAGTATATACTATACAGGACAGAGTTAGGCCATTGTGGGTTATGTCACTTGTACAAACAGAAGGCTGTCACTGGGCCAAAAATACTGACGATATATTTTCAAGTAGAAAGAAAAGGCTCTTTAAAACTCAACATGGATTAGAGAAGCTACACTGCAATCCCGAAGGCACATGGTTCAAGGCCACTGGCTGTTCTGTAAGAGAAGAATGGGTCACCAGCTTCCCTTCGAGAGAATGGGTAATCTCCTCCCATGCAATTAACTGCTTCTGAAAAGCTGTCTCATGGTCAGCTATGGGTCAGTTCTGACTCAACAGTACACAACAACAACCACTTCAATTCCCATTTATGTATGATGAGTTTTAGAATACATTTAGATAGAGTACATAGAGTTCTACTCCTAAGCCAAAGTGGACACCTCTTTGACAGTTTGAACCTACTAGAAGGTCTATGAGAGAAAGATGGAAAATCTCCTGTGCAGTTTACAGCCTTTGAAAACCCACCGGAGGGTCTTCTGAGAGTTGAATCTGACACAATGACACATAACGATACCATGTACATTCACATACATGCTGCCTTAAGGTGCATGGTTACTTCTCAGAGCTCCCTATCCCTATATCCAAAAAGTTAAATGGCTCCACCGTCACGTTCAAAGTAATTTATGGAGACTTGATTGTCCAATGAATGAGTAAGGATTTGGGCTGCCAGCCCAAAGGCAGGTGATTCGAAGCCACCAGCTTCTCCCTGGGAGATAGGTAATCTCTTTCCTTGTGAATTACAACCTGAGAGAGAGAGGGAGATATACACACATTCTTTTAAAATATATATATATATATATACACACACACACACACTCTTTTAAATATATATATAATCTCAGAACTGACCCAAGCTGACCCTCTGGTGGATTTTCAGAGTCAGTTAATTGCATGGAAAGGAGATTTCCCATCCTTCTCCCAAGATGCAGCTGGTATCCTCAAACCTTGTGCCTTTGAGATTGCAGCACAGCTTCTTGCCACTAGGCCACCAGAGCTATGCACACACAAACACCAAACACACATACACACACACAGGTTTTTCCAGTCACCTGTCATGCATCTGAGAGCTAGGCAATGCATAAAGATGAGAGAAGAATTATTGATGCCTTTGAGCTGTGGTGTTGGAGAAGAGTAGAGACTATTCCATGAACTGCTAAAAGAACAGATATGTTTTAGAGAAAGTGTAGCTAGAGAGCTTCATGGAGACAAGGATGGCCCAGCCCCATCTCACATTCTTTGGGCATATTGTTAGAAGGGGTTATTCTTTGGAAAGGAATACCAAGCTTGGAATGATGCAGGGTCAGCGAAGGTGAAGAAAACCCTCAACAAATGGACTGGTACAGTGAGTGCAGGAATGGGTTCAGGAATATCAGAAATGATGAGGATGGGGCAGGGTAAGGCAAGTCCAGATCTACTGTCCATAGGGTCACTATGAGTCGCATGTAGTTGGATAGCACATAACAACACAAAAGATGAACTACATTGGGGAAATCTGCTACTGGGATCTCTCCATAGTACTGAAGAGTAACAATGTCAGTCTAGAGAGCATTGAAGAGTAACAATGTCAGTCTAGAGAGCATTGAAGAGTAACAATGTCAGTCTAAGTCTAAGGTGTGCCTGATCCAAGACATAGTCTTTGCAATTACTTACTATGCAACAGAGATCTGGATGATGATTGAGGATGATAAAAGAAGAATCAGTGCCTTTGAATTGTGGTGCTGAAGGGTACTGAACACACCATAGACTGCCAAGAGAACAAACAGGTCTATCCAAGAGAGGGTAAAGATGAGTTGTTCCTTGCAGGCAAGGAATTTGAAGCTCTGTCTCACATACTTTGGGCATGTTGCCATGAGGGACCAGTCCTTAGAGAAGGACATCATGCTTGGAAGAGAGGAGGGACAGCACAAGAGAGGAAGACCCTGGATGAGGTGGACTGACTCAGTAACTGGGGTAATGGGGGTAGGTGTGTCAGAGACAGTGCAATTGGCTCAGGATAGGGCAGGATTCAGAGCTATTGTGCATAGGGTTGCTATGAGTAGCAAGTGACTCAACAACACATAACAACAACATACCATCAATTAAGAATCAACTCCTAAGTGAACCTCCAGCAGTTTTCAGAGATCTTAAACCTTATTTCTCCTTCACAGCAGTTGGTGGATTTGAACCACATTCCTTACATACATGTTGCATGTTGTAGTTGTTATGTGCTGTCTAGATGGAACTGGCCCATAGCTGACCTTCCAGCAGGTTTTCAGAAGCTGTAAATTGCACCAGAGAAAAATGGACTGTCTTTCTTCTTCAGAGCAGTTCATGGATTTGAACCACTTGCCTCTGGTTTGACAGCACAATTCCTTACCCACTAGGCCACCAGAGCTCCTACACGCATATAACCTTACTATCGATATACAATCAAGAAACGTTAAATATAGGCAAGTATATATTTAAAGTTTTGGAACTTAATATACATATATGTGAAAATTTTTACTGTAAAAATCTACTTCAACACTGCTAATTTGGGACCTACAGTTAAAATCAGACATGCCTCTATGTCATTCTTTATAGAGGATTGCTATAAAAGTAAATTCTCATCAAGTGCTGAAATTCGCAGTCAAATATAAAAGAGCTTTGTCTCCAGCTTCCAAGTAAGATATTTCTAAAATAATTTGGCTGCCATTTGGGCAAATATATATGTGTTTTGTCTTGACAGCTTGTCAGCTGGTAGACAGTTTTTCGAGCATCACATTCATTTCAATTTAATATTGGTAAATTTCTCAATTAGAATTCTATTTTCCCCCCTTTCTACACAGTGAAAGACCTCCGTCCTTGCTGGCATTCCCCAGTACGTCCAAGGTGCAGGGGCTGGCATTTCTGGAGCCGCAGAAGAAGAAAAATGAAAGAAGAGAGGTGGGGAGGGAAGAGACAGGTAGAGAGAGAACAGAGGTGGCGGGGAGAGCAAAGGAGATGGCGGCTGACCTTCATTGTGATACTCACCTTCATGAGAAATGAACGGAATAATTCACACTTGACAATAAAATAGTGCAGCTGTTCCTGCTTCCTTTTACCAGAGAGGCTACAGCCTAGCAGAAACCAGACCCAAGTGCATAAAATCGATACAGAAGGAAAGGGCTAAGGCTAACTTGGAAACAGATTAACATAAATAATTTTTAAAACTATAATAGTAACCAAGCGATTGAAGCCTTGTTTACTTTCTAGCACACCAGCCCTTACCTGATATTTTATCATGCAATCTTCAGATAATGAAAGTAAGGAAGGTATTATTTTTCCCCAGCTACAGTGCAAGGGTAATAGAAAATAATTTAACCTCCATGAACCTCAAAGTCACCGAGATAATAAAGGATAAAATGAGGATTAAAAACTTGGCCTGGTCCTACTTCAAAATCCATACTTTCAACTTCAGCACATTGCCCGTGGCGTATGAAAGGCACGTCACAAACCGAGCAAGGTTTGAAAAGAACAATTTAGAAGTGAATGTGGATTATTTTTTTTAAATCCCCCTACACTCTACTTTCTTAGGAGGAAAAAAAAAATAGATTAAAACTATACCAACAGTACATTCAAACACACACATGGCATTATACCACCAATAATATCATTCAAAGCTGTTCCTTAGTGGACAATGACCTTGATGTATATGAATGAGGAACTCTCGCTTTGTTCCTCATTTGTTAGCAATTGTGAGAAAATGTTCTGTCAATGACTCTTTTGAGTCGAAGGTATCCTTGGAGGCAAAGACAAGAATGTGCTTTTCTCATACTTTGGGCAAGGTGCTAGGAGAGGTTACACCTTGGAGAGGGACATCATGCTTGCACAGGTAGATGGTCGGCAAAAGACAGAAGATCGTCAGTCATTCACCAGACACAGTAATGGCAACAATGGGCTCAAGTGTGTCAGAGATGATGAGGATGGCACAGGACAGGACAGGGCTCACATCTGTTGTTTAAAAGGTCACTATGAGTCAACTCAACAGCACCTCACAACAACAACCAATCTAATCTGGGTGAATGCAAATTAGGTAAGAACCCTTGCCTTAATTAAGCAGATTCAGAAGCAAGACATTTTTTTTAAAAAAGTATTTGTTCATTTCCTTTTTATATAATAATAAAAAAATCTACAAGTAGTACAAGCAGGGAGTGTATGTTGGTCTCTTGCTTTTTAACAGTAATAGTGTTGGAAAGATAACCTCCTGCTAGCATATTATAAAAGTCTTCCATGAAAAAAGTTTCATTTCAGCCAGTCAGAGAGGAATGACTGGGATTTAATAAGATGGAAAATAAAATAGGATTCCTTGCACAAAAGATAAGGTGAAATTTTGCCAGGAGAAATAGCTGGATAAAATAAATAAAATATGGAGACATGAAATGATGTCTGATTTGCTGCTACAAATATAGGGCATAACTAGTTACATAGTAGACAAAGGAGAGGTCCAAGTTATGGAAAGTCCTTTGGGACCAAGCTTGACACTTATTCCATGAAAAATGAACAACTACAGAATATACAGAAATATCTCTATTATCTAAAAATGCACTGATTATTTAGGACATATGATGGAAAAGAAGCATGATATTTGGAAGATCATGGAGATAACTCATTTGGGAGATACTAAGATCGGATTTAAAAATAAAAACCAAATGCCTACAGTTAGATCAATAGAGTTTGTGTCAGAACAAGGAATCCTTATCTTTTGTACCAAGTGGAACCTGACAGTTTCGAACTTTTGGCCTTTAGGTTAGCACCATGGTGCTTAACTCTCTGTACCACCAAAGCTTTTCTTCCTAGTTCCTTTTCTTTTCCTTCTTCACCTTTCTCCTCTTGTTGTTTCTTCTTCTCTTCCCCCACCCCTTCCCTTCTTTTCTCTGGTCGTCTTAAAATCATCTTCTTGATCAACTCACATTTTCAGCTATTTGCTTAATGAGAATGACTCTAAAATTACACCCCTACCTGGCGTGCCTGACTACAGTATTAGCCCACTTTCTCAGATACCTAATGAACGTGTTCACTTTGAATTCTCAAAACCATAAACTAAACCCACATATCACCTGGTCTATTCGTGGTAACACTTCACTGAGTCCAATGCTCAGGCCCTAAATCTTTGTGAGAAGAGCCTGCTAGATCTCTTCAGCAGAGCAGCTGGTGGATTTGAACCAGCAACCTTCCTGATAGCAGTCCAACAGTCAATTTTCTATATTATCAAAACTCCTTGGGTGGCCAAAGACAGCTCAACATCAACACTGAATTGCAACGTAATCTTTCTTTGATTTTCGCTGCTCTGGGGCTTCTTTACCTCCTTTAGTGAGTGTAATAAGAAGATGATGACAAAATATTTTAAGATGACATTGCAGAGCCAGGAGACAAGAATTGGTGAAGGAACAGTCAGTGTTTGAGGCTCTGAAGGGGAAAATAATTCCATGAGTTTGCTTAACAGCATATCTCAAATGATATTGGGATTGTTTTTAAAATTTTAGAAGTCAGAAAGCAGAAATAAACTCATTAAAAATGAATTTTTGTTTCAGTGCTGATTTTCCGCTGTCTTGAGGACTGCAAGGTGAAAACTTTCATGAAGCGGATAGAGATGTGGGTTAACAGCTTAACCAGGAAGATAAAGTAGAGAGTGGATTACAAAGTCATCTTAATTAAGCAAATGGCTGACAACCTAAGATGACCAAGGAAGAAATCAAGAAAGGATAAAAGCAGGGACATGGAGGAGAGAAGAAACAGTGAAAAGGAAAAGAAAAAAGAAGTTAAAGAAAAAGCAACTGTAAAGAAGGAACTTCCAAGGAGCAATGAACAAAATACAAGAAGAGCAAGGAGAAGGACATCTGCTGGAGGAGGACCAGAGGTAAAAGAAAGAAAGGAAAAACAAATGACAATATTTTGCACCATAATGGCCCTACTCTATAAAAAGGTCTTTATTTTGAAAGTAATATCCAAACGAATTTCCAACAGTAATGTTACGAGCACACCCCCCCCCACATCAAATGAAATTGCTAACATAAATAAAAATGTACGAGTACATGGGGAAGGTAAGTGTATTTTGCACTGAATCTGATAATGCAGACCAAATTTAGCTTTGAAAAACCACAATCAATACTTGATTCTATTTGTATCTACAGCAAATTACGTTGTTGAGGGTACTATCCATCCAGATATTTCTTTCTGGTCTTTATAGACACACATATTTGTAATTATTCTGAGCAGTTTGAGGTTTACATCATAAAACCTATAAAACAAGGTTCTTGATCAAGTTGTGCTCTGGCATCTAATTTATTGCCCTCATTGGTGGCTTTGGCAGGATTAATGCATTTGTTTGTGTTTTCCTCATTCTGCTCTTGAATCGGAATCTCTGCATGTGTATTTGCCCTTTTCCCATTATGTTCATTGTCCTCTAACCTATGTGACCTTGAAATCCAGTAAGTCTCCTGACAAAGTACCTTTAGGTACTTTGAAAATAAAAGAAGGTATATAGTATTTGTATGTATTTAACTTTTGAAATCTTCTATTTTGAGTTACCTACTATGTTAGACAATGAAGAGTTCCAAATACTTCCGTTACATAAGTCCATCTATGGTTGCTTATCAAGATCAGGCTATGAATGCTCCGCTCCATTGTGTGTATGGGGGCGGGAAGAGGGGGGAGAGAGAAATAGGGGAGAGGGAGAGAGGAAGA
>NW_006399751.1:11325079-11335895 GCF_000299155.1 Elephantulus edwardii | reverse complement strand
GGGAGAGGGAGCAAAACAGCGAGTCCTCCAGTGGTGGAATCTGTAAGGGAACTGCATGGCCAACTCATAGGCAGTGCCTCTTGGGTGATTCAAACCCCCCAGTGGTTCTATGGGAAAAAAGACGGGAAATCTTTCTCCCAGCAATTTACACTTTTCTCTCATTCCATCCGTATCAACTCATAACTGACCCAACAGTGGGGTTTCCAACTTCCTGAAATAGCAATGAATCTATGAAATCGGTATCTGTGTAAGAAGGTGGTAGTGGCACAGTAGCCTATGTTCCATGATACATTTTCAGCCCAAAGCCTTGTTAGTTCATGTTCATCAATCACTTTATAAGACAGAGATGAGGCAGTCGGCTTCTATTAAGATGTAAGTGTCCTTGGATACTCGAAAGAGAATTGCCATGACTCAACAATAGCAGTTGGAGGCCACCAGCGGCTCTGCGGAAGAAGGTTTGAGTAATCTCCTCCAGTGTGATTAACTGCCTCTGAAAACCCACTAGAGGGTCAGTTACGTGTTGCTTCCAACTTGATGGTACATAACAACATCATCATTATATATATCTATATCTATCTATCTATCTATAGATATGAGAGCCTAGTGGTAAGAAGCTGCATTACCATTCCAAAGGCCAGAGCTCCACAGGAGAAAGATGAGAAGTCTTCTCCCATGAGATTAACAGCCTCTGAAAACCCACTGGACAGTGAGCTATGGGGATGGTATACAACAACAACTCTCTCACTCTCTCGCACTCTCTCTCTTGCTCTCACTCTCTCCTTGCTCTTATATATTGTATAAACTTGCTCTGCTAATTGCTAATATCTATCCCAACAACTCAGTCAAATTCATGTTTTAATAAGTGTGATGGAGACTTCAATGACTCATGCACATGAAACAGTTCTAAGTGAGCCACCAATGATAGAAGTGCGTCTAAAAAACTTCTACCAGGATACGGCGGACACAACACCGAAGTCTTTTTGGTAATAGACCGCCTAATGCACTCTAGCCTCGACCGACCTGCTCAAACCAGTCTCTGGTTAACTACAGACTTTCTCTATGCCTCTACGCGCCGCATCTGCATGTGAATATACACAAACAAATAATTAAACATCAAGCAAATATCAATAGGATTAGCCTGGCATGTAGGAACAAATCTTGATAAATCCGCCTCAGTAACAATACTCGAGCTACCAGGCTCTGGAAGGAATACAAATGCAGCCTCCTGAAGTACTGTTGGGTAAGAAGAGCTATTCTAATAAAACTGCTCTGTCGGTTTCTATTAGTGGGCAATGAAAGCTATTGAGCTGTGGAACTTAGGCCAAAAAGGGGGATTTGGAAATGCAAATTAGAGATAAGACCGTAATAAACGTCTTTGACTCAGCAACTTTGTATCCCTGATGTGAGGAGGTTTTTAACAATGACTTAGTATTTTGTGAACAGAGACTCATACGTACCCAAAATGGACATCTCTGGCACTGTGGCGTGATAGGGTCCGTTAAGAAACTCCGGTGCGTTGTCATTGATGTCCTGGACTTTAATAATAAATTCAGAAGGAGGTTCCAGAGGTTTGTTCGTCTCCCAGTCCACGGCCTGGGCTGTGAGAGTGTACTCCGCCTTCTCCTCTCGGTCCAGTCTTTTTATAGCATGGATATCTCCTGTGGCATCATTTATCTGAAAGATTGTCCCAGCTCCATCACCTGATAGGATATACTTGATTTTTTTGCTGCCAGGGTCCAGGTCTGTGTGTAGCTAAAATGGAAATCGGCATTAGTTAGTGAAGGGACAATCAGCAACTTAATACCATGATTTTTTTTTAACCACCTTCTCTTTGCATACCACATTGGTTTTTACATTAACTATGACATCATCGAAAGTTGCTAATAGTAGCTGTGAAAAGGATCTATGCATAGATATATATATATATAATGTATATATAATGTGCATATATATAATGCATATATATAATTTGCACATATAATATGCATATATATATATTCAGCAACATAGGGTCGCTATGAGTTGCAAACGACTCGACGGCACATAACAACAACAACAATATATTCAGCATTTAAGTTTTGGTCAAATAAAATAAAATGCATCTAAATAAGCTGGTACATTTAAAAAATATCTCTAACCACATTTGTATGAACTGTGTTTAGACTTAAAAATTTCAAGATTAAAACACACATACACACATACACACACACACACACACACACACACACAAAACACCCCAGCATATGTTTATTCCTTCCAATCGATGGATGCACATATTAAATGTTATTCTTACGAACTACATTTTATAAGCCCTTATTTTTATGCCAAGGATCATATGTATCACTTCTCATCATTCCCTTAGTTTTATTCATAAAGATTGAGTTAAGACAGAGTAAAATGACACATGAGAATGGACAAAGCACGTAACAACAACGTTCTCTCTCCAAGATTCACATTCGCTAAGAATAGTGTAACTGCCCCAGAGTTCCACTCAAATCTGCCGGTTATATTTATATAAACCAAACGATGCTCATAATCTGAACATACATGAACTCTTTCTATTTGTGTAGGATTTGGTTTTCTTAGAATCTTGCTATTTGTTGGTCCAGAGAAATTCTTTTCCTTTTACAGAGGAGAAAACTGAGGCCAGGAAATGTCAGCACATTTTGCAGAAATGGGACTAGCCTGAAGACTTGTCAGATTTGCAACAGGAATCTAGGTCCATTGTGGGTCCTGACAACAGATACTCACTGAGCAGTTACTTGGTGGGACCAATGGAGGGTCACCCAGAGAAAGAAGCACCTTGACAACGGTGAGGGTTTGAGTTTGAGTCCCTCAAGTTTTTTTTGGGGGGGAACTGCTAGGAAAAACATCCAATTTCAAAGTCATCATGCTTAACTCTGGTATGAAAAGCGACTATATAAGCATGGTACTTCTTCTCTAGACTTATGTTTAAGATGAGAAAATCAAGCAAGAAATATGCTTGCTAGCTAAAAAAAAAAAGAGCCATTGAAATACAAGTGTAAACTATTGTTTAAATGTTCCTATTTTCAATTTAGCTCAGTTACTTAACTGCCAATACAGTTCTAGCTATTACATCATGCAATTTCAAATACTGTTCCTTTAAGAAAAGGGTGGGGAACTCTAACTTCTAGGAAAGAGGACCTAGAAATTCAAATGATGCTATAGTCTTTGGAGATGCTTTTCATTTAGAATGGACACTTTCTCTTTCTTTGTCAATTTAAATTGTAGTTAGTATTTCAACAAATGGGGGGAAAAGGATTACAAAAAGATGTAAAATAGCTACAAAGAACCCAAATTGCATCTAGATCTCTGCATTACTTTTGAATATTTAGAAAAAGTTAAAGCACAAAATTACATCAAATATTTATTAAATCTGAATATGTATCCCTTTCATTTATTGTATTAAATTTATTAACAAGAACAAATATTGGAACGCCACTTTAACTTAATGAGTATGGGATTATAATTCATTAATGTGATAATAATCCTAATTTATGATCATTTAATTTATGTGCATTTTAACATTTCCATTAGCATTTTTATTATAAAAAGAAAATTTGAGTAATATATCATTCATGGAGGTTTCCATTCCATACCAAGCACTTCTGAGACATAGAAAGCATTGATAGGAGTAATTTTTCTAAAACAATATTATTAATTAAAAAAGCCACTATAATTGGTTTTATTCTTTTTCTGTTAGAATGTATCTGTTTTATGTTTCCTTAAATTCTATAATAGTTTCCATTTAACTCTGATTAGTAAATTATGTTATAATCTTAATTTAGATCTTTATGGTTCTTTGTATTTCTAAAATACTTAAAAGAAAGGTTAAAAAGTATAATTTTGCAACGTTAAAAACCATACCAGGGTCACATCTGCCTGATTATGTAAGTTGGAGAAATTAACACATTTATTAAAGCCACAATTAACACAATTATTTAATCCTCTAATATGTGGAGAAAGCATCCATCTTGCAGAGTTGGTTTTATAATACCTGAAAAACCTTTACAAAGGAAGTGGACATATTAAGAGCACTTAGCTGAACACATTTTATTTCGTATTTAACCATGCCTTGGAGAGGGGCATCATGCTTGGGAGGGTGGACGGACGGCGCAAGAGTGGAAGGCCCTCTATGAGGTAGATTGATTCAGTGACTGGGGTAATCGGGATGGGAGTGTCAGAGGCAGTGCGATTGGCACAGGACAGAGCAGGGTTTAGGGCTGTTGTACATACATAGGGTCGCTATGAGTCGCAAGTGACTTGATGGCACATAACAACAACAACAATCCATTTCAGAATAATCTGATAATGCCGGTTTGAATCTTAGAGAAAACAACTTTCCAATGCACATAACACTATTGTTCTCTGCTGCCCAGGCAGTCCTCCAACTCAGAACTATGTATCGCAGAATAAAAGGAAATGCCATTCTCTCCTATTATCATTCCCACAGTTTTGTACAGGATCTTTGGGATCCATAAGGGTTTTTATGAGCTGATTTTCAGAAACGGTTTGCCAGTCCTTTCTTCTTAATGTCCTTACGTCTGGAAACTGCTGGAAGTTCTTCAGCATCACAGTAACACACTTGTCTCCACTGAAATGGCAGTGGTGCCTGAGCTACACTGGTTAAGGATGGAATTTGAGTCTTCTACATAGAAAGTGCTAATTCTATACCTGGACCACGACTGTCCCCTCCTTTTAAAAATATAGCACTCCAAGAGTGAATACAGTTGCTTGTTGTTGCTGTTAAGTGCCATCGAGTTGCTTGTGATTCATAGAGACACTATGTACAACACCTCTGAGCCCTGCTCTGTCTTGTGCCAACCTTGTGTCTCCAACATACCCAACCCCATTACCCCAGTCACTGAATCAATCCATCTCATTCAGGGTCTTCCCCTCCTGTGCTGTCCCTCCACCCTCCCAAGCATAATGCCCCTCTCCAAAGGACTGGGCCCTCCTTGCAATACGTTCAAAATATGTCAGAAAAGCTTTAGAATTCTTGCTTCGAAGGAGCAGTCCAGTTTCACCCTCTCTAGGACGAACAAAACTATTTGTTCTTTTAGCAGTCCATTGTATATTCATTACTCTTCTCCAGCACCACAGCACAAAGACATCAATTCTCATTTTTTTTTATTCCTAGTCACTGTCCAGCTTTCTGATGCATAACAAGTGATTGCAAAGACCATGGCCTGGATCGGGCACATCTTAGTCTCCAGACTGACACTGTTGCTCTTCAGTACTCTGGAGAGGTCCCTGACAGCAGACTTTGCCATTGTAATTCAGACACCGTTATCAGTTTCACAGAATTTCATTTTAATGGTCCCTAATGGGCCATATACCAATGATAATCTTAAAAGAAACTATTGTGCTTCAAGCATTTAATCCTACTACAGGAGTGACATCCACTTCCTAAACAATATACCTCTGGAAACTCTCTGAACTTTGATAAATGTCAATAGTTATAAAAAAGCTTTAGGCCTTTTGTTCCTAGGGTCGCTATGAGTCACGCTCAACTTGAAGGCAATTAACAACAACAACTTGTATAGTACACACACAACTTCCACATAGCTTGTGTCAGGAAGCAACTGAATAACATAAATAAAAGACTTGTGTTTTATTAAGAATGGAAAATTAAAGACAGCAAATATATTTGTAACTCCAGGTTTGGAAATCAGGAAGATTCTGGGTGTGTGCATGGTTACCAGCTTCTGCTTTCTCTCTCAGTCTGCACATAAATCCACCAGATCCCTTCAATGCCACAACACTGTTCTTGCCAATTTATCCATTCCAGGGACCTCTGTGTGGGATTATGGAGCTAAAGATACTCTCCCAAATGTACTAGATGTTCACACACTGTGCCTCATCTGGCTGTGGAGAAACCATTTCTCCCAAGAGCCACTTCTGCATGCTAATTAAATCAGCAAAAGGGCCACATGCAAATTGGCCTGGGGTCCTGAGACTACTGGGCCTGGCTGTGGTCCCAAAGTCACTGCATTCTTGAATCACTTTTGCAGAACCAACAGAGGCCCTTCAGTGCACGGTCCTAGGTGTGGGAGCCAGAATTGAAAACAACACAGCCATGGCCTCTGTCATAGGAGATAAACATAAGTAAATAACACAAAATAAATGAAAGAATTAGAGGAAGTAGTGTTCTTCTTATATGTATGGCTACCTGTTTTCTCATGAAGGCTTTCTGTAAATCCATTGTAATTCTGATGGTAAGTAAGGACAGTCTGTCTATTTTATCAATAAGAAGATATTGATAAACATTCAGAGATGTTAAGAGAATCTGTCAACATAATGAAGAATGAAGAGTTATCAACCTTCAGATTAATCCAGGTTCCTAAGAAGGTTGCTAGCAGAGTGAAGTAGCAGGTAAAAGAAAGCACAAGAACGGAATAAGGATCTCTTGCATGTTTTTAAACTATTCCAAAAGACTAGACATTAGACTTGAAATACACTTCTTTTTAATCTGGAGTTTGGCCTTCTTGTGCATTTCAAAACATTTCAGAAAGGACATTAACCAAACACAGAATGTCTTATTTCAAGAAATCGGAAAAGCTTCAACTTTGTACTTGAGCAGAACAGAACTAGGCAACACTGGGGCCTTAACACTGTAGATCTAATTCAAGCATTGGAAGTTGGTACAACATGAGACAGGAATGAAAGACGTTATCATGCTGGTCTACCTAACAAGTATGCAATGAAATAATGGCAGTTCTAATAGCAATTATCACAGAAATTTCATTTTTCTTCAATTTCTTCCAAGAAGTGAAAGGCTGAAGAACAGTATCTGATTAAAGGAATGTGGCACAGGACCCTACACTGGAAATTATTCTGGAAAAGAAACACGCTTTCTAGTATTCTACAGCCAGCAAATACATAGCATCCTGAAATCCCAGATATTTTTCCCACTGAATTCTGTGTCAGCTGCTGGTGAGAGCACTGAACAGCTTGACCTGGCCATAGGGACTGGTGCCCAGAGAAATACAATATTACAAACAGGGCCAAATGAACTGCTGTTTTTGGCAGCCTGGGCCTAAAAATGCAGTCAGGGAAAGAAATGCATTATTTGCGTTACTGAGATTCTGTTTTGCAAAGTAAGTGACACAAGAGCAGCGCCTCTGAGCACATTATTCATCACTATATAACTGCAATTCTAGAAATCGGCATATAAGAAACGATCAGTACAATCAAGAATAAATTTGTGTGCATAGAATCCATACTAGCGTACATGGTTTTGCATTGTCTTTAACTTAGAGATGCAATGGCCGTCTGTGTCTAATCAATAATGTACTGAAGGTTTTTACTTTCCTCTCTGAAACATAAGCAGTGCCCACTTCAGTGAAAAGGTACTTAGATTCCCTCTCCTAAAGCTGCCCACCAAGAATCAGTACAGGGGACACTATATTCTTTATCTTTACTCCATTCTTTATTATATAAGGTTCAGGAGAAGCAGTAAGGCTGTTTCCAAGGGTTTGGAACAGAAAGTCATGTGGGGAACAGTTTTCCAAAGAGTGAGGCTTTAATCATCTTGCGAATTTTATATCAGAGATAATGTTTCATTCTAACTTTCAGTTATGCTGTTGCTGTTAGGTGTCGTCGAATCGCGTGTGACTCACGGCGGACCTGCACACAATAGCTCTGAACTCTGATCTATCCTGAGCCGATCTGACTGTCTCTGACACACCTACCCCCATTACTCCAGTTACTGTGTCCATTTCATCTGTGATCTTCCTCTCCTTTGTTGTCCCTCCACCCCTTCAAGCATGGTGTCCTTCCGTCCTTCCTGGCCACGTGCCCAAAGTATGTGAGATCGAGCTTCAAAATCCTTGTCTCTAAGGAGCAGTTTGGTTTCACCCTCTCCAGGACAGACCTGTTTGTTCTCCTGGTAGTCCATGCTATGTCTAATGCCCTTCTTAAGCACCACACCTCAAAGTCATTGATTATTCTTCTGTCATCCTTAGTCACTGTCCAGCTCTCTGATGCAGAGCAAGTAATTGCTATGACCATAATCAAGCTCAAAGCCTTTCTTTCTCCTGTGTGGATCCCACACCATGCCCATGTTTGGGCATAGGGATCATAATTCATATGGGAGGGGAACTGGCTGTGGCTCCAGCACTGTACTAATAAGCCAATATTTAGTACCAACTTTACAAAGTCATGATGACAAGTATTCCCACTTCAAGGATGAAGGGCCCTAGTCCAAGACATAAATTCACATTCCCAAGCCCACATAGTCAATAAATGGCAGAACAATGTGTGACTCGGTGAGCCAGACTACAGAGCACAGAAATTTAAAATCATTCTACAGGATTCTTTACAAAGCATAATTAGTCAACCTAGAACCTTCCTATTTTCCTGGATTAGTAGAAGACGGAAGAAATCTTTGCCCAGGAATGGAAAGAGAGATAGAACATGTACCTATAGAAGCAATGCCTATGAAGCCACACAATTCGTGCACAATTTGTGAAGTGATTTATTCTGCAGAAGTCTACACAATGTACTCTGTAGAAGAAACATAACAGAAACAAAAAAGGCTGTATGCTCAGCTAATAGGAATGAAAAAGGAAAATATTGACAAAAAGAGGCTAGCAGGCTGTTTCTCAGGAGATTTACCAAGCCAACATTCCTGACCTTGGCAAATTTGCTACCATTTCCAGTCTGGACCGCAACTTTACAGGTGGGGAAACATGATGTGTCAGTTCTAAACCAGATCCATTGCTCTTCCCCAGACTCCAGTAAAGACAGTTCACCAGCCTCATTTGTCTTTTTTTAAAAAAAAGACAATGTAGTGATGAAAAATAGAACTTCCAGAAGTCTAAACTACTTACGTTATCACAAGAAGGCAAAATCTCTGTTTAGCAAATACTGCTCTTTTGATTTCACATACTTGATTATCTTGAGCAGTCATGTTTCTCCCTGGTGTTATTATTCATACTACAAGCTGACTCTGTCTATTGGTAACTAAAAGCTGTTCCTGCGAGTGGGTACAGTTTCAGATTTTAAAAGTGGTGAAAGGACAGTCTCAGTGTTTATAGATTGACAACTCTGGTATTCAAAATTTCTTTTTTCATTTTGCTCTATAATCATTCACTCTTGCTTCATCCAGAGCCTCCCTACGATGTTGTAGTCAAAGCCATTTGTAATGGTAGCCTAGCACCATCGATCCTGATCTCAGGTTGGTGGAGCCTATGAACTATCAGTTTGTTCAGGCTTTGCTTTTCTTCTTTGTTCATTGGCCCAAACGGGAAGAGACCCATAGGTGTAACATCTACGGTCACAGCAAAGCTTTTAAGACTACAGTCACTGATCACCAATGTAGGATGGAAAGCTTTGCCCCTGTGGCCTATGTTACACGAATTAAGCTAGATGTTCCCCAAAACTGTGGACCCAATGAATCATCCCCTCAACAGGTTTGAATATAGTTTAAAAAGTTTTCAGATATTGATTCGCTTCATGCTGTACTACAACTACAGACATGACGCAGCGCATATACAAATATCCTCGGTCATACACACATAGGCTTGTGAGTAACTCATGGTATTTTCAATCACTTCAAATCATAGTATCAGGACAATAAATAAGAAGGACCAAAGGAAGATTGCATTTAAATTATAGTTGCTGCTGTTGTTGTTATTTGCCATTGAGTTGCCTGTGACTCATAGCGACCCTATGTACAATAGCCCTAAACCCTTCTTTATCTCTTACCAATCGTATTGGCTCCAACACACTTACCCCTATTACTCCAGTGACTGAATCAATACATATCCTCGAGGGTTTTCTTCTCCTGCTCTGTCCCTCCACCCTCCCAAGCATGATGTTCCTCTCCAAGGAATGGTCCCTCCTTGCAACATGTCCAAAGTATATCAGACAGAGCTTCAGAATCAGAATCCTTGCCTCCAAGGAGCAGCCTGGCTTCACCCTCTCCAGGACGCACTTGTTTGTTCTCCTAGCAGTCCATGGTATATTCAATACTCTTGTCCAGCACCACAGCTCAAAGGCATCAGCTCTCCTTCTATCTCCCTAGTCATTGTCTAGCTCTCTGATGCAGAGCAAGTGATAGCAAAGACCATGGCCTGTATCAGGCGGACCTTAGGGCAAGCAAAAAAAATATTTGAAATAACACACACGTCCAGCAGAACAAACAAATCCATCTTAGAAAGACAAACAGCTGGATTTTTCCTAAAAACAAAGATACTACGACTTCATCCTACATACTTCAGACAAGTTGTCAGTGGGAACTAGGAAAGGACATTATGCTCAATAAAATGATGGTCAGTGAAAAAGAAGGGCAGTAACGAGATGGACTGGTACCGTGACAATAGGCTCCAACACAGCCATGGTTTCAAGAACACTGCAGGACCAGATAACGTTTTGCAGTGTTGTTACACAGCATTGCTATGAGACAGAACTGACTCAAGGGAATCTGACAGAAACATAAGAACTAGAACCTGCCTAGAGCAAACGGATATGCTGAGCAATTGGTCTCTCAAAACCTTGGATTCCTTCTTTGTAAAACAGGGAAAGTATTTAGTTGTTTATTTTATGATTTTTGGGTTTTTTTTTAAATTATTGTTCCTACCTCTCAAGAGTTTTTAATAATAATTAAAATGTGAAAATAATCCTGTTAAAGGAAAAATATGTTCCATGAATTGTTGTTGTTGTTGTTGTTATGTGCCATTGAGTCTTTGCGACTCATAGCGACCCTATGTACAACAGCCCTAAACCGTGCTCTATCTTGTGCCAATCTCATTGCCTCTGACACACCCATCCCGATTACCCCAGTCACTGA